>NC_058084.1:2313240-2675393 GCF_014858855.1 Bufo gargarizans
AGAATTATATATATACTGGGACTACAGGGGAGAATTATATACTCTATTATACTGCAGGCGAGAATTATATATATACTGGGACTACAGGGGAGAATTATATATACACTGGGACTACAGGGGAGAATTATATATATACTGGTCTACAGCGGAGATTATATATATACTGGGACTACAGGAGAGCATATATATACTGGAACTACAGGGGAGAATTATATATACTGGTACTACTGGGAATTTACTGGATTTACAGGGGAGAATTATATATATACTGGGACTACAGGGGAAATTATATATTTACTGGATCTACAGGGGAGAATTATATATATACTGGGTCTACACGGGAGAATATATATATACTGGATCTACAGGGGAGAATTATATATATACTGGATCTACAGGGGAATTATATATATACTGGGACTACAGGGGAGAATTATATATATATACTGGAACTACAGGGAGAATTATATATATACTGGGACTACAGGGGAGAATTATATATATACTGGATCTACAGGGGAGAATTATATATATACTGGAACTACAGGGGAGAATTATATATATACTGGGACTACTGGGGAGAATTATATATATACTGGATCTACAGGGGAGAATTATATATATACTGGATCTACAGGGGAGAATTATATATATACTGGGACTACAGGGGAGAATTATATATATACTGGATCTACAGGGGAGAATTATATATATACTGGATCTACAGGGGAGAATTATATATATACTGGGACTACAGGGGAGAATTATATATATACTGGGACTACAGGGGAGGATTATATATATACTGGATCTACAGGGGAGGATTATATATATACTGGGACTACAGGGGAGAATTATATATATACTGGATCTGCAGGGGAGGATTATATATATACTGGGACTACAGGGGAGGATTATATATATACTGGGACTACAGGGGAGAATTATATATATACTGGATCTATAGGGGAGGATTATATATATGTAATATATTGTGGTCATGCAGGTGGAATACTGGTGGAGGAAGGTATCTTTCCCTCAGATTTCTCGCCTGGTGAAGTAATTGTGATCCCGGACGGGTTGTGTAGTTTAGGCAGGATTTTTTCTGAGAATTCCTGGGGTGTGGATTATGCTGAACGCTTGGTTGGTAGTGGGAGCTGCCGTTCCCTCCCTTCCAGTCCAGCTTGTTGTTGTGCCCTGAAACACCTGAAGGCCGTCACCTCGTTAGGTTGCCATATAAAGGGTTCTGTAGGTCACTTAGGAGAGCACATGGTGCTAGGACTACTGAGGACCACTGAGCAAACCACGCACCGTGGAACGTCAGCCTGTAGCCTAGATGAGACATAGAAACATAGAAACCTAGAATGTGTCGGCAGATAAGAACCATTTGGCCCATCTAGTCTGCCCAATATATCTGAATCCTATGGATAGCCCCGGCCCTATCTTATATGAAGGATGGCCTTATGCCTATCCCATGCATGCTTAACCTCCTCCACTGTATTTGCAGTTACCACTTCTGCAGGAAGGCTATTCCATGCATCCACTACTCTCTCAGTAAAGTAATACTTCCTTATATTACTTTTAAACCTTTGCCCCTCTAATTTAAAACTGTGTCCTCTTGTGGTAGTTTTTCTTCTTGTAAATCTTCTCTCCTCCTTTACCGAGTTGATTCCCTTTATGTATTTAGCCGTCTCTCTCATCTCCCCTCGGTCTCTTCTTTCTTCCAAGCTCTACATGTTAAGGTCTTTTAACCTTCCCTGGTAAGTTTTATCCTGCAATCCATGGACCAGTTTAGTAGCTCTTCTCTGAACTCTCTCTAGAGTATTTATATCCTTCTGGAGATATGGCCTCCAGTACTGCGCACAATACTCCAAGTGAGGTCTCACCAGTGTTCTGTACAGCGGCATAAGCACTTCACTCTTTCTACTGCTTATACCTCTCCCTATACACCCCAGCATTCTGCTGGCATTTCGTGCTGCTTTATTACATTGTCTTCCCACCTTTAAGTCTTCTGAAATAATTACTCCTAAACCCCTTTCCTCAGATACTGAGGTCAGGACTGTGTCGAATATTCTATATTCTGCCCTTGGGTTTTTACGCCCCCAGGTGCATTATCTTGCACTTATCCACATTACATTTCAGTTGCCAGAGTTCTGACCATTCCTCTAGTTTTCCTAAATCCTTTTCCATTTGGTGTTTCCCTCCAGGAACATCAACCCTGTTACATATCTTTGTGTCATCAGTAAAAAGACCCACCTTACCATCGAGGCCTTCTGCAATATCACTTATGAAGATATTAAACAAAATTGGTCCCAGTACAGATCCCTGTGGAACCCCACTGGTAACATGACCTTGTTTTGAATGTTCTCCATTGACTACAACCCTCTGTTGTCTGTCCCTCAGCCACTGCCTAATCCACTCAGCAATATGGGAGTCCATGCTCAATGACTGCAGTTTATTGATAAGCCTTCTATGTGGGACAGTATCAAAAGCCTTACTGAAGTCCAGATAAGCGATGTCTACTGCACCTCCACCGTCTATTATTTTAGTCACCCAGTCAAAAAAATCTATAAGATTAGTCTGACATGATCTCCCTGAAGTAAACCCATGCTGTTTTTCATCCTGCAATCCATGGGATTTTAGATGTTCCACAATCCTATCCTTTAGTAGGGTTTCCATTAATTTGCCTACTATTGATGTCAGACTCACTGGTCTATAGTTGCCCGATTCCTCCCTACTACCTTTCTTGTGAATGGGCACGACATTTGCCAATTTCCAATCTTCCGGGACGACTCCTGTTACTAATGATTGGTTAAATAAATCTGTTAACGGTTTTGCCAGCTCACCACTAAGCTCTTTTAATAATTTTGGGTGTATCTCATCAGGCCCCTGTGATTTATTTGTCTTCACTTTAGACAGCAAACTTAGAACATCTTCCTCTGTAAAGACACATGCATCAAACGATTTATTAGTCATCCTTTCTAGTGGAGGTCCTTCTCCTTCTCCTTCTCCTTCTTTTTCTTTTGTAAAAACTGAACAGAAGTATTCATTAAGGCAGTCGGCTAGCCCTTTATTCTCTTCTACATACCTCCCGTCCTTTGTTTTTAATTTAGTTATTCCTTGTTTTAATTTCCTTTTTTCATTTATATATCTGAAGAATGTCTTATCCCCTTTTTTCATAGACTGAGCTAGTTTTTCTTCTGCCTGCGCTTTAGAAGTTCTTATAACTTGCTTGGCCTCTTTCTGCCTAATCTTGTAGATTTCCTTATCTTCATTGCTCTGGTTTTTTTTATAATTACAAAATGCTAGCTTTTTATTTTTAATGATTTGGGCCACTTCTGCCGAGTACCACAGTGGTCTCTTCCTTTTTTTGCTTTTACTGACAAGCCTAATGCAATTATCTGTTGCCTTCAATAATGCACCTTTTAAGTAGTCCCATTTCTCCTGGACTCCATGTAATCCGTTCCAGTCTGATAAGGACTCATTTATGACTAATTTCATTTTTGAAAAGTCTGTTTTAGTAAAATCTAAAACTTTTGTTTTTGTGTGGTGGGACTCTTTCAGTTCTTATATTAAACCACACTGACTGGTGATCACTAGATCCCAAGGTTTCGCCTACAATGACATCATATACCGAATCCCCATTTGTGAATATCAAATCCAAAATGGCCTCCCTCCGGGTTGGCTCCTCAACCATTTGTTGTAGGGATAACCCCAGTAGGGAATTTAGAATATCTGTACTCCTGGTAGAACTTGCTATTTTGGTTTTCCAGTTTATATCTGGAAGATTGAAATCTCCCATAATGATAACTTCTCCTTTCATTGTCATTTTAGCTATTCCTTCAACTAGTAGATCATCTAGTTCTTTAACTTGACCAGGTGGTCTATATATCACACCTACACGAGTTACTGCATGATTAGCAATCTGCAGCGTAACCCAAACTGACTCTATGTTGGCCTCACCAACTTGTATTAGGTTAGATTTAATGCTATCTTTCACATACAGGGCCACTCCTCCTCCTTTCTTGCCTTCTCTGTCTCTTCTGTATAAAGAGTACCCTGGTATGGTTATGTCCCAGTCATTTCTTTCATTAAACCATGTCTCCGTAACAGCCACTAAATCTACATTCTCAGATGCCATTATTGACCCAAGTTCATGGATTTTTTTACCTAAACTGCGAGCATTTGTAGACAGGACTCTGAGCTTATCATTTCTTAACCTCTGTGCTTCTGACCTGTTCTGGCATTGTTTCGGGGGGCAATTGGACTCTTTTATTTTCACTCTTTTGCCCCCCCTTCCTAGTTTAAATACTCTTTCGCAAATTCTTGGAGTTGTTCACTAAGTACATTTGTTCCTTTGAGAGAAAGATGCAAACCATCTTTTTTGTACAGTTCCTTTCTATTCCAAGTAGAGCTATCATGAGAAACAAAGCCAAATCCTTGCTCTTGACACCATTTACCAAGCCATATGTTAAACTCCTTTATGCGCCTCTGCCTATCATTCTGAACATTATGCACAGGCAGAACTTCAGAAAATGAAATGGTGGATGCAAAATCCTGTACGTCCTTACCAAGTGTGATAAAAGATTTTTTCACCTCTGACACTTCATTGCAAGCCAGGTCATTTGTCCCTAGATGGACAAGAACATCCACGTCCCCTTCCTGCTCTATACAAACAAACTCTATATCATAGTCATTAGTCCCAGATGGGAAAGTTGGTGATAAGTGGCTTGGTGATAAGTTGTACGTCCAAACTAGTCATAAATCAAGCAAATATTAAATAGGGCGTTAAAACGCAAAACAACAAAGGTTTATTGGTCATTTATTTTCAAAATAGACAAAAGGCTGTATGACCTAAAAGCGTCATGTGTAATGGGCTGACTATCTGCGTGGTCACTAGGACTGCATAGGGTTATACTGGTTTTGCACTGGAGACCGCGTATTAGTCTACCAGTCAGATAAACGCAGTTATGTGGTGAGACCCAGATCAGAGGGTAAAACCCAGGTATTATTGTGTGGCGTATAGCATGTGCTGTGCCACTATATTGTAGACGCCCAATGGACAACGACAAGCTGCGCCGCTCACTGTGAGTACATGGCTTTAGCACCGATTATTTGTCTGCCAGTCACGGGATCATGTGATTAGACCTGGATTCCAGGTAGTGAAGGAGTCACATTGGGCAATGCGTGGTATATGGTATTCGCTCTGCCAGTCACGGGATCATGTGATTAGACCTGGATTCCCAGTAGTGAAGGCGTCACATTGGGCAATGCGTGGTAGATGGTATTCGCTCTGCCAGTCACGGGATCATGTGATTAGACCTAGAATCCAGGTAGTGAAGGCGTCACATTGGGCAATGCGTGGTAGATGGTATTCGCTCTGCCAGTCACGGGATCATGTGATTAGACCTAGAATCCAGGTAGTGAAGGCGTCACATTGGGCAATGCGTGGTAGATGGTATTCGCTCTGCCAGTCACGGGATCATGTGATTAGACCTGGATTCCCGGTAGTGAAGGCGTCACATTGGGCAATGCGTGGTAGATGGTATTCGCTCTGCCAGTCACTGGATCATGTGATTAGACCTGGATTCCCGGTAGTGAAGGCGTCACATTGGGCAATGCGTGGTAGATGGTATTCGCTCTGCCAGTCACTGGATCATGTGATTAGACCTAGAATCCAGGTAGTGAAGGCGTCACATTGGGCAATGCGTGGTAGATGGTATTCGCTCTGCCAGTCACGGGATCATGTGATTAGACCTAGAATCCAGGTAGTGAAGGCGTCACATTGGGCAATGCGTGGTAGATGGTATTCGCTCTGCCAGTCACGGGATCATGTGATTAGACCTGGATTCCCGGTACTGAAGGCGTCACATTGGGCAATGCGTGGTAGATGGTATTCGCTCTGCCAGTCACGGGATCATGTGATTAGACCTGGATTCCCGGTAGTGAAGGCGTCACATTGGGCAATGCGTGGTATGTGGTATTCGCTCTGCCAGTCACGGGATCATGTGATTAGACCTGGATTCCCGGTAGTGAAGGCGTCACATTGGGCAATGCGTGGTAGATGGTATTCGCTCTGCCAGTCACGGGATCATGTGATTAGACCTGGATTCCCGGTAGTGAAGGCGTCACATTGGGCAATGCGTGGTAGATGGTATTCGCTCTGCCAGTCACGGGATCATGTGATTAGACCTAGAATCCAGGTAGTGAAGGCGTCACATTGGGCAATGCGTGGTAGATGGTATTCGCTCTGCCAGTCACGGGATCATGTGATTAGACCTAGAATCCAGGTAGTGAAGGCGTCACATTGGGCAATGCGTGGTAGATGGTATTCGCTCTGCCAGTCACGGGATAATGTGATTAGACCTAGAATCCAGGTAGTGAAGGCGTCACATTGGGCAATGCGTGGTAGATGGTATTCGCTCTGCCAGTCACGGGATCATGTGATTAGACCTAGAATCCAGGTAGTGAAGGCGTCACATTGGGCAATGCGTGGTAGATGGTATTCGCTCTGCCAGTCACGGGATCATGTGATTAGACCTGGATTCCCGGTACTGAAGGCGTCACATTGGGCAATGCGTGGTAGATGGTATTCGCTCTGCCAGTCACGGGATCATGTGATTAGACCTGGATTCCCGGTAGTGAAGGCGTCACATTGGGCAATGCGTGGTATGTGGTATTCGCTCTGCCAGTCACGGGATCATGTGATTAGACCTGGATTCCCGGTAGTGAAGGCGTCACATTGGGCAATGCGTGGTAGATGGTATTCGCTCTGCCAGTCACGGGATCATGTGATTAGACCTGGATTCCCGGTAGTGAAGGCGTCACATTGGGCAATGCGTGGTAGATGGTATTCGCTCTGCCAGTATGTGTACGGCTGATATGGCTCATGAGCAGCCAACCATCAGCACAACCTGCCAGGTGTCTATCATGAAAGGCCGACGCGTTTCTGTGCACTCTATCAGCGCACTGCCTCAGGAGCAATGACTGCATCTAGCACCAGACGTGAGACACCCCACCGCGTAGGCGTGAGTCACCCCACCTCGCAGGCGTCAGACACCCCACCTCGCAAGCGTGAGACACCCCACCTCGCAGGCGTCAGACACCCCACCTCGCAAGCGTGAGACACCCCACCGCGTAGGCGTGAGTCACCCCACCTCGCAGGCGTCAGACACCCCACCTCGCAAGCGTGAGACACCCCACCTCGCAGGCGTCAGACACCCCACCTCGCAAGCGTGAGACACCCCACCTCGCAGGCGTGAGACACCCCACCTCGCAGGCGTGAGACACCCCACCTCGCAGGCGTGAGTCACCCCACCTCGCAAGCGTGAGACACCCCACCTCGCAGGCGTGAGACACCCCACCTCGCAGGCGTGAGACACCCCACCGCGTAGGTGTGAGTCACCCCACCTCGCAGGCGCCAGACACCCCACCTCGCAAGCGTGAGACACCCCACCTTGCAGGCGTGAGACACCCCACCTCGCAGGCTTTAGACACCCCACCTCACAGGCGTGAGTCACCCCACCTCGCAGGCGTCAGACACCCCACCTCGCAAGCGTGAGACACCCCACCTCGCAGGCGTGAGACACCCCACTTCGCAGGCGTCAGACACCCCACCTCGCAAGCGTGAGACACCCCACTTCGCAAGCGTGAGACATCCCACCGCGCAGGCGTCAGACACCCCACCTCGCAAGCGTGAGACACCCCACCGCGTAGGCGTGAGACACCCCACCTCGCAGGCGTCAGACACCCCACCTCGCAAGCGTGACACACCCCACCTCGCAGGCGTGAGTCACCCCACCTCGCAGGCGTCAGACACCCCACCTCGCAAGCGTGAGACACCCCACCTCGCAGGCGTGAGACATCCCACCTCGCAGGCGTGAGACATCCCACCTCACAGGTGTGAGACACCCCACCTCACAGGCGTGAGACACCCCACCTCACAGGCGTGAGACACCCCACCGCGCAGGCGTGCCTCCACTCCTTCAGCCAACCCAGCGAGAGACACAGCTCTAGCATCGCCGGTCAGCTGACAAGCAGGAGGAGTGAAATACCCCCCGGGGAAAGCGCCCCAGAGCTGAAGGTACTAGGGGCAATTCTAACTGCGAATTACAGTTATGAAAAAACAAGGGTGATCCCAGGTGATACCGCGATGTCAATACAGAGTTAGATGTGTACATCATAGATACTGATGCGCTTGCGTAGTATACAGAGAACCACACAATCACACTAGGCAAGATGATGACAAATGTTCATCGGCACACAGAAGAGGGCTACTCTCCAAAGGCTGACCAAAAACATATACGAAGTGGGGGCAGACAAACCGGGCCAATTCAGAGGCTCAATAAGATCATATCGGGGGCGAGATGAAAGAAGTGTACGAGATAGCATCATTGAGGCCCGTGGGTTTCATGGTATGCAATCTAGAAATTCACGGAGCCTCTCTCTGTAACAGGGAGAGGTCCACATCGCCCCCACTCGATAACATCCTGATATGTTCAATGCCCTGAAACTTCCCAGAGGTCACCCTGCCCTCATGACTGTCTGCCACATGACGAGCTCCGGGCGAGTCATTTCTCTCAGTAATATCCGAGATGTGTTGACCGATACGCCGCCTAAACTCGCGTATCATTTTGCTGACATACTTAATGCCACAAATACACGTCAGTAAATAAATCACCCCGGCTGATTTGCAGTTGATGAAGGATCTAGTATCGTAGGTTTTGTTAGGCATACTTCCAGTGAAGGATTTGCTTTTATTGATGTACTTGCAAAACTTACATGACCCACACAGAAAAGTACCAGTTAAGGTGTCACGTAGCCAAGATTGATGTTTGGAACTTTGATAAATCCTGTGAACCAAGAAATCCGGTAAATTCTGGCTATGCCGGTATGTAATCGCCGGTTTCGGAGGGATCAGGCTACCAATATCAGGATCTGAACTCAAAATGTCCCAGTTATCTGCAGGGACCTGGCGTACTTCCTCATGAGCCCTATCATAGGTCCCAATGATTCTCACCACCTCATCTATGTTCTCTCTCTGTTTTTAGGGGAGAGTGCCTGGTCCCTATTGGTACTCAGAGAATGTTGATAAGCTTAAGCGTCTTGTGTGGGTAACCACCATGGACAAATCTCTACTGCAATTCCTTTGCAGCAAATATAAAATCAGCTAGTTGAGAGCAATTTCTTCTGACCCTCAGGTACCGGATGTCCGCTCTCCCATCTCAGGAGATTATTGGTGGCGGTAGGCTTCCTAAAGATGTTCTTAACCATCTAGCCAGAAGTGCTCAAGGTGATTGACAGATCAAGAAATAAGATTTGGTTCTTGCTGATTTCAAATGTGAAATATAGCCCCAGATGGTTCCTGTTCAGGACTGTGACGGACTCCTAAAAACCGTCTTCCCATCCACAGGACCAGTATATCATCGATGTACCTGATCCATAGAGGGATTGATGATCTAAAATACTCCAGGTTATCACTGAACACAATCTCTCTCTCCCACCAGCCCAGGTAGAGATTTGCAAAAGTTGGGGCACAAGGGCTACCATTGCGACTCCCCTGAGCTGAGGGAAGATCTGGCCGTCAAACAAACACATTGTGTGTCAAAATATAATCCAATAGTTCCATCAGAAATGCATTATGCCGTCTGCAGTGCTCCCCCCTCTGTTGCAGGAAAGCGAGCACCGCTCTACAGCCAAGATCATGAGGAATAGAACTGTAGAGGGCCTTAACATCCAGGCTAGCCAATTGTGTACCCTTCTCATACTGGATACCATTAAGGCGGCCCAAAACGTCCATAGTATCACTCACATATGAGGGTAAGCTGGTAACAAGGGGCCTAAAAATGATGTCCACATACGTACTGATGTTGGCAGTGAGACTGCCCATACAAGACACAATTGGTCTGCCCTTCAGAGGGTCACAACCTTTATGTACTTTGGGTAGTTGTAGTTGTCTGTACGTCCGGTTGTCACTTAGAATTTTCTGGCACATATTTTGATAAAGATCGTGCCCTAAAATGACAATATTCCCACCCTTATTGGAAGGCTTGATGATGACATCACTGTCCTGCTGAAACCCTCCGAGAGCCTCCCTTTCTGCCAACACGAGGTTGTCCGAGTCTCAAGCCTGTACCTTCAAAGCGCCGAGTTTGTTGGTGACTATCAATACAAAAGTATCGATTGGGGTACTATAACCAAGGGTGGGCATTTTCTTAGACGGCAGCTGTAAGTTTGTGTAAGGACTTTCTCCCAGTTCTCGTTGGCCATCTGTGTAGAGGTCCGCTAAGAGCTGCACATCGGGGAGATCGTTTTGAGTTTATGAGCGAAAAGGTGCAGGTCTTTTACCCACCCAAAAAGATCAAATCTCTGGATGGGGATGAACTAGAAGCCTTTCTGTAGAACCTGCATCTCAATATCCGTCAGGCTACGGGGTGACAAGTTTATTATTTGAAGGTCGTCTTTTTTGGTAAAAACAGGGTAATGGAGTATCAATGCTTGTTTATGAGTAGAACTTAGTTCTTGTTCCTGAGCATATATTGGGATACCAATATATGCTCGGGCACTTAGTAGTAATAGGGTAGTAATACTAGTATATTTTAATACAAAACGAGCAGACTGATGTGATGATGATAAGAGCTCAGTCACTAAGATCCAGGTGACAGAATCCCTTTAAAGGCCAAGGAGATACTTAAGGTTTGAGAGGAGAAAGATGATCTCTCTCCGAAAAGTCTTCACTGGGATCCCCCATCCGCTGCTCATATTAATATTTCCAGACAAGAATCCTCCATCCCCAATCTAAACTCAGCAAATTCAGTCACTAAGGATAAATATATGTATGAAGCAAACAAACAGAAAACGGAGCTCGCGCAGTACCGCTGTAAAACATAGATCATTTTTATTGTAACATGATTAAAATATATATAATAAGCCATTAAAAATGAAGGAGAGCGACAGAAAAAGCGCCATCCTGGCTCCGCACACGTGTCAAAGGAGGTGACAAGCGTATCTAAATGTAATGTAATTACCGAATATTTAAATATACAGTCGTGGCCAAAAGTTTTGAGAATGACACAAATATTAGTTCTCACAGAGTTTGCTGCTAAACTGCTTTTAGATCTTTGTTTCAGTTGTTTCTGTGATGCAGTGAGATATAATTACTCGCACTTCATACGTTTCAGAGGCTTTTATCGACAATTACATGACATTTATGCAGAGTCAGTATTTGCAGTGTTGGCCCTTCTTTTTCAGGACCTCTGCAATCCGACTGCGCATGCTCTCAATCATCTTCTGGGCCAATTCCTGACTGATACAACCCATTCTTTCATCATCACTTCTTGGAGTTTGTCAGAATTAGTGGGTTTTTGGTTGTCCACCCGCCTCTTGAGGATTGACCACAACTTCTCAATGGGATTAAGATCTGGGGAGTTTCCAGGCCATGGACCCAAAATGTCACCGTTTTGGTCCCCGAGCCACTTAGTTATCACTTTTGCCTTATGGCACGGTGCTCCATCGTGCTGGAAAATGCATTGTTCTTCACCAAACTGTTGTTGGATTGTTGGAAGAAGTCGCTGTTGGAGGGTGTTTTGGTGCCATTCTTTATTCATGGCTGTGTTTTGGGGCAGAATTGTGAGTGAGCCCACTCCCCTGGATGAGAAGCAACCCCACACATGAATGGTCTCAGGAGGCTTTACTGGTGGCATGACACAGGACTGATGGCAGCGCTCACCTTTTCTTCTCCGGACAAGCCTTTTTCCTGATGCCCCAAACAATCGGAAAGAGGCTCCATCGGAGAATATGACTTTGCCCCAGTCCTCAGCCGTCCATTCACCATATTTTCTGCAGAAGATCTATCTGTCCCTGATGGTTTTTTTGGAGAGAAGTGGCTTCTTTGCTGCCCTTCTTGACACCAGGCCATCTTCCAGAAGTCTTCACCTCACTGTGCGTGCAGATGCGCTCCCACCTGCCTGCTGCCATTCCTGAGCAAGCGCTGCACTGGTGGCACTCCGATCCCGCAGCTGAATCCTCTTTAGGAGACGATCCTGGCGCTTGCTGGACTTTCTTGGACGACCTGAAGCCTTCTTAACAAGAATTGAACCTCTTTCCTTGAAGTTCTTGATGATCCTATAAATTGTTGATTGAGGTGCAATCTTGGTAGCCTCCAATATCCTGTGAAGCCATTTTTATGCAACGCAATGATGGCTGCACGCGTTTCTTTGCAGGTCACCATGGTTAACAATGGAAGAACAATGATTTCAAGCATCACCCTCCTTTTAACAGGTCAAGTCTGCCATTTTACCCCAATCAGCCTGACATAATGATCTCCAGCCTTGTGCTCGTCAACATTCTCACCTGAGTTACCAAGACGATTACTGAAATGATCTCAGCAGGTCCTTTAATGACAGCAATAAAATGCAGTGGAAAGGTTTTTTTGGGATTAAGTTAATTTTCATGGCAAAGAAGGACGATGCAATTCATCTGATCATCTTCATAACATTCTGGAGTAGATGCAAATTGCTATTATACAAACGTAAGCAGCAAGTTTTCCAATTTCCAATATTTATGTAATTCTCAAAACTTTTGGTCACAACTGTACAATAAATTATGCATATAAAGGATATTCAGGATGAGTCTCAATGACATTGACCACATGGCTAAGGTATTAAAACCACATACATATGCTAAAGTGCATAGACCGGAGTAAATTCACAGTGATCACCAGGTATAAGAGGTCACCTTGACCCAATGCCAATAGGACTAAAAGGCAGAGACTCACCTAATGATGACAGTGTGCTGTACCAACCAGGATGTCGCTACCCCGGCGCATGTTTCCGCGTGCCTTCGTCCGGGGGTAACGCCCATCACTGTGAATCACATATTTAAATATCCCTTCCACAAATTGGATGTTTGAAAGTAATCATAATTGTCCTCACCTGCGTGTGTATCGGCTCGCAGATCCCCAGTCAAACCGCGCCCTGCTCCCGTCCCGGCCGGCGTGCCGCCACCACGCCCAAAAGCAGATGACATAGTCATTATTATTATTATTGTGTTAATGTTAATCTCGGGGGGCACAGGCAGGAGCCGCTCCGCTCACTAATCCTGGCCCAGCACATTGTTACAGGGCACCCATGTGCATTTAGCCAACCTTTGGGGGGCACAGGCAGGAGCCGCAATGTGTGCTCACGTCCTTAGGCTACTTTCACACTTGCGGCAGTGTGATCCGGCGGGCAGTTCCGTCGTCGGAACTGGCCGCCGGATCCGCCGATCTGCTGCTGCCTGAAAGCATTTGTGAGACGGATCCGGATGCGGATCCGTCTCACAAATGCATTGCAAGGACGGATCCGTCTCTCCGCTTGTCATGCGGACCGACGGATCCGTCTTGTACATTTTTTGCATTTTTACCGATCTGCGCATGCGCATGCCGGAACGACGGATCCGGCATTCTGAATGCCGGATCCGGCGCTAATACATTCCTATGGGAAAAAAAGCTGGATCCGGCGTTCAGGCAAGTCTTCAGTTTTTTTCGCCGGAGAGAAAACCGTAGCATGCTACGGTTTTCTCTTTTGCCTGATCAGTCAAAACTACTGAACTGAAGACATCCTGATGCAAACTGAACGGATTACTCTCCATTCAGAATACATGGGGATATGCCTGATCAGTTCTTTTCCGGTATAGAGCCCCTGTGACGGAACTCGGTGCCGGAAAAGAAAAACGCAAGTGTGAAAGTACCATAAGTCCGTTCTCTGTGGCCCATTCATAAAGTGTAGAGTCCATAGTCCATACATCGCTGAGAAGTCCGCGGTGTGGAGAATGGTGAATTTAAAGTGCACAGGAAAATCTGCGCTTTGGGGGGGGGGGGGGGGGAGTTCTCCCTAATAAAAATTTTAAATAGAAAACTATTAGGTCATTAGGGACATTTTACCAAAATGTTAATCAAAAGTTTAGTTACTGAAGGAGAAATTTAGTAAATTCTTTTAATGCTCATTTATTTCTCAGGTATAAAGAGGGACAGAGGGGACAGAGTCAAAAAGAGGGACCCTTAGGGGGCATGAAATACTGACCGTCTTAAAGAGGCATTATGGATACTCAAAATGCACTAAAGGCCACTGCCCCCCCCCCCCCCCCCACTTCGACATAGGACCACTATTGTCACTGTTACTTCCACAGCTGCTGCGTCCAACCTCTCCACTCTGTCATGGGGCCACTACTGCTGTTGCCACCTTTCCCAGTTTGTCATGTGACCACTACTGCCACTGCTGCCACCCTCCCCAATCATAGGGCCACTACTGTCACTGCCACCTTCCCCACTCTGTCATGGACCACTTGTCACATAGTGATGTGGGAGGGAACACCACACTGACAACAGAAGGGAAGGTAAAAGAAACTAGGCCTCAAACCTAGGGAAAGGGAAACGGACACCACCTATAGAAACCCTAATCCAAGCCCTGACAGAGGGGAAACAACAAAATGTCAAAGGGAAGTAACACTTAACTTCTGTAGTAAATGGACGAGCAGGAACTCCGCAGACCATACACCAGCACTTCCAATACCACTTTGAAGCTATCAACCGCATAGCATGATGGGTGAAGCCAGACTAAATAGAGGAGTTGGAATGACCACTAAGCTACACCTGAGAGAAGAGGTGTGAACATTACCAGCAACAACACTGAAACAAGTGAAACCAAAGAGGCTGTCAGATCACATCACGTGCAGCCAGTCTCTTAGATCTTCTGACACCTGTCATGTTAGAGACCATGACACCACTGCTGCTGCTGCCACCACCGTCTCCACTCTATCATGGGGCCATTACTGCTGTCATGCCACTGTTGTCACTGTTACTGTCACACTCTGTCATGGGGCCACTACTGCTGCTGCCCCCTTCCCCACTCTGTCATGGGGCCACTACTTTCACTGTCACCTTCTCCACTCTCTACGGTCCTATCACAGGTCACACTATCCGGCGAATTCCTCCAAACCCCCACTGCTGAATTGCAAGCAAGGGATCTGGAAAGAGAAGCAAGACGCCTACAAAATTATGAACTACACAGCGCTACATTAGCTGAGTACGTGAAGACACAACACATTCCACGTTTTTCGCACACGTCCCATGTTTTTCAAGGAGAATACCGAATACTGTAGTAAATTTGAACAGATCCTTAATAAGTGTTCTTTTGACATAATGACTTTGACCCTGATGTATCTCTAGACAGGATTCACGGATGTCAAGAATAATAATATCTGCTCAATAGAAGTTCAACTTCAAGGCGTGTTGTCCAGAGATGAATATACACAACTCCAAGAAGGAATCTCCTCTACACTTGCGGAATGACGCCAAGAAACTGAAGCTATCAAGAGAAAAAAAATCCTTGGTGTCACGAGGGTGTCAAGACCCACGCCTGACTCCGTTGTACCTGGGGTCAGGAGGTCGCAGCGGTTGGCTGCGCGCTCTATGTAAGATAGGGAAGTTTCCTTATGGTCGCTTTCTGGGTTTGCTTTGCAAACCCTTTTTGTCTCACTCAGGGATCCGTAGCTCCTTCTCCTCAGCTGTTCCTTGTCCAGCACTCCCAACCTCCTTATATTCCCCTCTCACACTTCTCTGGTTGCCAGATATAGAGCTTCCTGCCTGGACTTCTATACTGACCCACTGGAGCTGTGTTGCTGCGTTCTCTGGTTGTTGGTCCAGAACGTTTCCCT
Source organism: Bufo gargarizans (assembly GCF_014858855.1). Taxonomy (NCBI): domain Eukaryota; kingdom Metazoa; phylum Chordata; class Amphibia; order Anura; family Bufonidae; genus Bufo; species Bufo gargarizans. The sequence continues at coordinate 2,328,934 of NC_058084.1, forward strand.
CCGGATCCCTGTTGGGCCTTTGTGGTCTGCTGTGGTCGCCCACCTGGGTTTATGTGTTTGTCTGTATTGTCTGTCCTCTCCTTGGTGTTTCCCTCTTAGTGTCAGTGGTGCGGACTAGCGATCCCACCGGCCCGTTCACTATCTAGGGCTCATCTTAGGGAAAGCCAGGGTTTAGGCACGTGATCGCCGCACGGGTGAGGAACCCGTCTAGGGACGTCAGGGCAGCCAGGTGCCAGCCGCAAGGTGAGGCAGGGGTCACCACCTTTCCCTCTCCCTTGGGCAGGGCTTTCCCCTTTCCCTCCCTTTGCGTGACGCCGGTCATTACATTATATCTGGCCTTTATTTTAGAATCCAGTATGGATCCAATTGCTGCTCTGTCCAAGCAATTCCATGGCCTGTCTTTGGAGGTGGCAGGATTGAAGGCGTCAGTCCTCCAGCAACAGCAGCAATTACAACTGACCGTAAGCCCAGTGGTTGCTACTGGTAACCAGGTTGTTGCGGAACCCAAGGTTGCTCTCCCTGACAGATTTTCTGGGGGAAGGGACAAGTTTGTGACGTTCTGTGAGGCCTGTAAACTATACTTTAAACTGCGTCCTTACTCCTCTGGTAATGAAGATCAGCGGGTGGGGGTTGTTATTTCCCTGCTGCAGGGGGACCCGCAGTCCTGGGCGTTCTCTTTACCCACTGATTCTCAGGTGCTTCGGTCAGTGGATGAGTTTTTCGGGGCCTTGGGTCTCATATATGACGACCCTGACCGAGTTGCACTGGCTGAATCAAAATTACGGAGACTCCTACAGGGAGAGCGGCCGGTAGAGGAGTATTGCTCTGAGTTCCGTAGGTGGGCTACGGATACCCAATGGAATGACCCGGCTCTCAGGAGTCAGCTCTGCTCTGGGTTATCCGAAAGGGTTAAGGATGCGCTTGCGCTGTACGAGACCCCCTTTTACCTTGATGCGGTTATGTCCCTTTCTATCCGTATAGATAGACGCCTTAGGGACAGATCAAAAAACCCGGAGCAATTGGTAACCCCTCCCAAGCAGCAGTTAGTCTGTAGACGAGCCTATGCAGCTAGGAGGAACTACTCGTCAGGTCCGTCCTCCTGAGGTTCGCCGTAGGCATGGGGCTTGTTTTTTCTGTCGGGAGAGGGGTCATTTAATTAATGTCTGTCCTTCTTTCCTCAAAAACAAAAGACCGTCGGAACTACTAACCCCAGGCTGTGTGGAGGATGTCAGCCGGGGGGTATACGTTTCCTCCATACGAACATCGCAATTTGTGCTGCCAGCGGTTGTTGTTTTTGGTGATAAGACGGAGACTATTTCTTTCTAGACAGTGGAGCAGGGGTAAATTTGATAGATGCCCATTTTGCCCGCACTATGGGTTTGTCTCTCTGTACGTTACAGAGACCTATTCCCATATTCGCTATTGATTCTGCTCCTCTGTCTCAGAGAAACCTCACCCACATTGTCCATAACTTACACCTTCGGGTAGGGGACCACCATAACGAGATGCTTTCATGTTATGTTCTGGAGGGGCTTCCCGCTCCGGTGGTGCTGGGCCTTCCCTGGTTGGTAGCGCACAACCCAGTGGTGGATTGGCAGGCCAGGGAGATATCGGAGTGGAGTGAGCCGTGCAGAGAAAATTGCTTAAATAGCAATTGCTTAGTCGCCTCCATAACTACCCTACCTACATTTGTTTCGGACTTTGAGGACGTTTTTTCTGAAAAGGGTTGTCAGAAGCTACCACCTCATCGTCCTTATGATTGCCCGGTTAACCTTATTCCCGGTGCAAAATTACCCAAGACCAGGTTATATAATCTTTCGGGTCCAGAGAGACAAGCCATGAAAGATTATATCTCCGAGAGCTTGGCTAAGGGACACATCAGACCCTCTTCTTCACCCGTGGCTGCAAGGTTTTTCTTCGTTAAAAAGAAAGATGGGGGCCTGCGTCCTTGCCTAGATTTTCGCGAATTAAATCGGATAACCATACGAGACCCATACCCTCTTCCTCTCATTCCTGACCTGTTTAACCAGATTGCGGGTGCTAGGTGGTTCTCCAAACTCGATCTTAGGGGGGCCTACAATCTGATTCGTATCAAGGAGGGGGATGAGTGGAAGACAGCGTTTAACACCCCTGAGGGGCATTATGAAAATCTAGTTATGCCTTTCGGTCTGACCAATGCTCCTGCCGTCTTTCAACATTTCGTTAATGACATTTTTAGTCATCTAATCGGCAGGTTTGTGGTGATATACCTAGATGATATCTTAATTTATTCGGCTGATCTGAAAACACATGAGGTGCATGTCAGACAAGTACTGCAGGTCCTACGGACGAATGAATTATATGCTAAAATTGAAAAATGTGTCTTCGCCGTTCAGGAGATACAATTCCTGGGATATTTATTGTCTGCCTCAGGTTTCCGTATGGATCCTAGGAAGGTCCAGGCAATTTTAGATTGGGATCTTCCTGAGAACCTCAAAGCACTGCAACGGTTCTTGGGCTTCGCGAATTTCTATAGGAAATTCATTAAGAATTATTCAGTTATTGTCAAACCGCTTACTGACATGACTAGGAAGGGGACTGATTTTTCTAAATGGTCTGACGCCGCTAAAGTTGCTTTTTCCTCTCTAAAAGAGAGGTTTACCTCGGCACCTGTACTAGTCCAACCTGATGTCTCTCAGCCTTTTATTGTTGAAGTCGATGCGTCAGAGGTGGGAGTGGGGGCTGTATTGTCTCAGGGTCCGTCTCCTGGCAAATGGCGTCCTTGTGCTTTCTTTTCTAAAAAACTATCTGCAGCGGAACAGAACTACGATATTGGCAATAGGGAACTGTTAGCTATTAAACTTGTGTTTGAGGAGTGGCGTAACTTTTTAGAGGGGGCAGTCCACCCCGTCACTGTGTTTACGGACCACAAAAATCTGCTGTACCTCGAATCGGCTAAGCGTCTCACCCCTAGACAGGCTAGGTGGTCGCTATTTTTTACCAGGTTTAACTTTGTTATTACCTATCGTCCTGGGGTAAAAAATACCAAGGCTGATGCACTATCTCGTTGTTTCCCTGGAGGGGGTAATGTGAGTGATCCGGTGCCCATTCTACAAAGAGGAGTGGTTGTCTCTGCTGTACACTCTGCTCTGGAGGGGAAGGTGTTAGAGGCCCAGGGGGACGCCCCGGTCTCTTGCCCCTCAGAGAAATTGTTTGTACCGTTGAACCTATGTCTCGAATTATTAAAGGAACATCATAATAACTAATGCTAAGACTCTTGCTCAGGTATTCGTCAGTGAAATCGTGAAGCTTCACGGGGTCCCTTCCGATGTGGTTTTGGATCGGGGTACCCAGTTTATTTCTAAGTTTTGGAAAGCTTTTTGTTCCCGTTTGGGGGTACACTTGTCGTTTTCCTCAACTTTCCATCCTCAGTCGAATGGACAGACTGAGCGTACCAACCAAAACCTGGAGACATATCTAAGATGTTTTGTGTCTGAAAACCAAGAGTTGTGGTCGTCATATTTACCGTTAGCCGAGTTTGCCATAAATAATCGTCGTCAGGAATCCACTGGCAAGTCACCATTTCTTGGTGCATATGGTTTTCATCCCCAATTCTGGGGTTCCCGAAGAGGAACGGTTTTCGTCATCTCTTTCATCGGTATGGCAGAAGGTGCAAGCTAACTTGAAAAATATGGGAGGTAAATACAAATGCATGGCTGATAAGAGACGGTCGCCAGGTCCGGACCTAGGAGTGAATGACTATGTGTGGTTATCTACTAGGAATATCAAATTGAAGGTTCCCTCTTGGAAACTGGGTCCTAGGTTCATTGGCCCTTACAAAATTGTAGCCATCATCAACCCCGTGGCTTTTCGCCTGGAGCTACCTCAGACTTTTAAAATCCATAACGTCTTTCATAAGTCGTTTCTCAAGAAATATGTTCCACCTCTAGAACCGTCACCGCTGCCACCCCCTCCTGTTGTTGTGGATGGTAATCTAGAATTTCAGATATCCCAAATTGTTAATTCTCGTCGGGTCCGCCGCTCTCTTCAATATCTGGTGCATTGGAGAGGATACGGTCCCGAGGAAAGAATGTGGGTTCCTGCGTCTGAGGTAAACGCCGACAGGCTAGTTCGGGCTTTTCATGCCTTTCATCCTGAGAAACCTGGTCCTGAGTGTCCGGAGGCCCCTCGTAGAGAGGGGGGTACTGTCACGAGGGTGTCAAGAACCTTGTCTGACTCAGTTATACCCGGGGTCAGGAAGTCACAGCGGTTGGCTGCGCGCTCTATGTAAGATAGGGCTGTTTACTTATGGTAGCTTTCTGGGTTTGCTTTGCAACCCTTTTTGGCTCACTCAGGGATCCGTAGCTCCTTCTCCTCAGCTGTTCCTTGTCCAGCACTCCCAACCTCCTTATATTCCCCTCTCACACTTCTCTGGTTGCCAGATATAGAGCTTCCTGCCTGGACTTCTATACTGACCCACTGGAGCTGTGTTGCTGCGTTCTCTGGTTGTTGGTCCAGAACGTTTCCCTCCGGATCCCTGTTGGGTCTTTGTGGTCTGCTGTGGTCGCCCACCTGGGTTTATGTGTTTGTCTGTATTGTCTGTCCTCTCCCTGGTGTTTCCCTCTTAGGGTCAGTGGTGCGGACTAGCGATCCCACCGCCCCGTTCACTACCTAGGGCTCATCTTAGGGGAAGCCAGGGTTTAGGCACGTGATCGCCGCACGGGTGAGGAACCCGTCTAGGGACGTCAGGGCAGTCAGGTGCCAGCCGCAAGGTGAGTCAGGGGTCACCACCTTTCCCTCTCCCTTGGGCAGGGCCTTCCCTTTCCCCTCCCTTTGCGTGACGCCGGTCATTACACTTGGTCATTATGGATAAATCGAAAAATATATCTCAGAGATCCATCGTAAATTGAATGACACCTAGTGTATATCAAATACTTAACAACAATCCATCTGCGACCATTGCCACTCACATCAGCGAAATTCTGCAGCACTACCACTCCAAAAATGTTATTGATGATGCCACGGTTAACTTTTTGACACAATCCCATCCAATCACACCGGTATTTTATATCTTACCCAAGATCCACAAAGATCTACATAATCCCCGGGACGCCCGATAGTAGCCTCCACGGAGTCCATTTTATCTCTCTATTTCTTCTTGATACATCGTTCCTTCAGATCATCAGACACATGGACCCTTTACCATCAGATACCATTTTGGTGACCTGGGATGTAACAAGTTTATACTCCTCCATACAGCATGATTAGGGCATATTAGCGGTAAAAAGACTACTAGAAAACACTGATCTACACAAAGAAGTAATTTCACTTTGTCTTGATCTACTACAAGTAGTACTCTACATAACTTCTTTATGTTCCAGGATAATTACTATTTACAGAGACAGGGCACCGCCATGGGGTCAAACGTAGCCCCGTCCGATGCAAATTGCTACATGGCAGACTTTGAAGAGACTTTTATTTACTCAATCAACTATTCACAACACACTGTCATCTGGGAAAGGTACATAGATGACATTTTCTGTAAATGGAAAGGATCACAAGATACCCTGTTAATATTCCATTCCTATCTGAATTCCATTTCTCCTGAGTTACAGTTCACCATACATCATGGCGCCCTTTCCATGAATTTTCTGGATACTCTTATTATCAAAAACCACTTAGGGAAACTCATAACGGATCTTTATCGCAAACCTCCTGACAGGAATAATCTACTTTATTTCTCTAGCTTTCACCCACCCGCCTCAACAAAACCACTTCCAGCTCCACCATAGTCGATAATCTTCTAACAAGAACACAACGGGAGGAAGAAATGAAACAGCGGTTCATAGATCGAGGCTATCCACTATACCGCCCTCACATGACAGACGGAAATCCATGACAACTAACAAACGGATTCCATTTGTCCACACTTTCCATCCAAGCACAAACAAGGTTGTAAGCATCATTCAAGGCCACTGGCCACTACCTAAAAAAGCATACCCAGAAATCGATGAATTTAACAACCCATTATTACCTTGTAACAGTAGGACATAAAACGTAGGCGATTTCCTGGTAAAGGCAGACATAGGTTCATCTAATCCATTCCCCAAGCAGATGTCCTTACAGACACAGACGATGGGGACGTTCCCATGTCTCCATTGTGCTCAATGTTCAAATGTACTAAAGGGCTCTGTTATCGCACACCCACATACTGGGAAACCCATACAAATCCGGGGCTCCTTTACTTGCGATTCTGACTACGTAGTATACCTGATAAAATGCCCATGTGTCTTAGTATACGTGGGCGAAACGTCCCAAAGGGTCAAAGAAAGACTATGCCAACACAAGTCACAAGATGGAAAGCACTTAGGGAGGATCCATACCTTACAAAGCCTTACTCCCAAGGGAATGAGTAGAGCATACGAAGTGCAGAATCTCCTATACAAAAATACTATATACCGCCTCCTCCTTTTACATGATTCTATGGTTACTATCAAAGGATGGGGCAAGATTTTGGTATACAATGGCACTAATCAGTCCTTTTACTTGCATTTTCAGGCCCCATGATTTCTATTAGGATCCGGTGCCCCATAAGGGTATCCTTTGATCTTCTTCCTCCTTTTTCATCTCTCTTATCTTTACACTCTTTTCCACTGTGATTTTCCTCATCTTCTCCCATTACCTAGTCCTACATCTCTTTTAGATTTTGCCACTCTATATTTCTCTTTCTCCTGGTGTCCGTCCCCTCCTTCTTTTTGTATTCCCTCCTTTCCGCATAGCTTGCGTTCCATCTCCTACCACTTCCTGTCGATGGAACGCATCTTCCGGCTGCCGTGAGTTCCAGGCCCCGATCTACTTCCGGTGTTTGCAGCGCACGGCGTCCTGCGCTCCGCATGTGCCTCTTGTTTAACCACACACAGCCGGTGTTCCGATAGATTTCCCTACCCTGTGAGATTTCCCTACCCTCGTCACTTCCAGCCGCACCGGACATGACATGCGCAGGTGCACGACTGGTTAGGGAAATTTCACAGCAGAGTTAACTGGACAGTGGCCGACACTGCGCATGCGCCGGGAGCCTCACCAGCAGTTAGGGTAAAGAAAAATTATGGGCCAGTGCGCAGGCGCGGTGATCGGATGGATGTTCTCAGCTGGACACCGGCTGACACTGTGCATGCGCTGGAAGCCTTACCTAACTCTGCTGTGAAATTTCCCTACCCCGTTGTTGTGTGCCTGCGCGGCGCAGCACACCTCCTCACGTCATGTCCAGTGCGGCCGGAAGTGACGAGGGTGGGGAAATCTCACGGAACACCGGGAAGGCCTTCTCCTCCTATTTAGGAGGACCAAGCTTATTCACCCATAAACACCATTACTCTTCTGATACTTGTGAGCTCCTACACCTAAGGTGTATGCCATCTTCTATTACCTCCACTCATTACCTACCTGCGGCACAGGTAAGTCCATAACAATGCATACTATTGACCCTCAATCTGAAGAAATGTTACGTTAGTTATACAGTGTTGTATGGATACTTGTTGACTATAGATATATTCTACTATGGGACATAAATGTAAGCGAGCATATACTCACCGTCAGGTCTAAGCTATGGTACTTACGCATCGATATGTTGATAACCTTTGCTTATAGGTACGGCCTTTTACCCTGATACCTAGTATGATACAATTAAGATCTGTACATACAGTGCCTTGCAAAAGTATTCACCCCCCTTGACTTCTTTCCTATTTTGTTACATTACAGCCTTACATTCAATGTTTTGTTAATCTGAATATTATGTGATGGATCAGAACACAATCGTCTAAGTCGGTGAAGTGAAATGAGAAAAATATATAAAGAAAACTATTGTTTAGAAATAGAAAACAGAAAGTTGTCCTGTGCGTATGTATTCACCCCCTTTGTTAGGAAGCCCAAAAAAAGCTCTGGTGCAACCGATTACCTTCAGAAGTCACATAATTAGTGACATGATGTCACCTGTGTGTAATCTAAGTGTCACATCATCTGTCATTACATATACAGACCAGAGGCTGCAACACCTAAGCAAGAGGCATCACTAACCAAACACTGCCATGAAGACCGAGGAACTCTCCAAACAAGTAAGGGACAATGTTGTGGAGAAGAACAAGTCAGGGTTAGATTATAAAAAATATACAAATCTGTGATGATCCCCAGGAGCACCATCAAATCTATCATAACCAAATGGAAAGAACATGGCACCACAGCAAACCTGCCAGGAGATGGCCACCACCAGAACTGACGGACCGGGCAAGGAGGGCATTAATCAGAGAGGCAGCACAGAGACCTAAGGTGACCCTGGAGGAGCTGCAGAGTTCCACAGCAGAGACTGGAGGATCTGTACATAGGACAACAATAAGCCGCACGCTCCATAGAGTTGGGCTTTATGGCAGAGCGGCCAGAAGAAGCCATTACTGTCAGCTAAAGACAATAAGGCTCGTTGTGAGGTTGTGAAAAGGCCTGTGGGAGACTCCCAAAATGTATGGAGGAAGGGGCTCTGGTCTGAGGAGACTAAAATGGAACTTTTCGGACATCAAATAAAACTCTGTGTCTGGTGCAAACCCAACACATCACCCAAAGAACACCATCCCCACAGTGAGACCTGGTGGTGGCAGCATCATACTGGGGGATGGGACTGGGAAACTGGTCAGAGCTGAGGGAAAGATGGATGGTGCTAAATACAGGGATATTCCTCAGCAGAACCTGCCCCACTCTGTGCGTGATCTGAGGCCAGGACGGAGGCTCACCTTCCAGCAGGACAATGGCCCCAAACACACGGCTAAAGCAACACTTGAGGGGTTTAAGGGGAAACATGTAAATGTGATGAAACGGCCGAGTCACAGCCCAGATCTCAGTCCAATAGAAGATCTGTGGTCAGACGTAAAGATCGCTGTTCACAAGCGCAAACATCCGACCTGAAGGAGCCGGAGCCGTTCTGCAAGGAGGAACGGGCAACAATCCCAGCGGTCAGATGTGGCGACTGCTCCTAGAGACTTATCCAGAGCGACTTGGAGCTGTGATTGCCGCTCTACAGAGTACTGACTGTAGGGGGTGAATAGTTCTGCACATTGACCTCTTCTGTTATTTTGTCCTATTTGCTGTTTGCTTCACAATAAAAAAAAAAAACATCTTCAGAGTTGTCGGCGTGTGCTGTAAATTACAAGATGCAAATCCTCAAACAATCCATGTTAATTCCAGGTTGTGAGGCACCAAAAGTCAAAGGGGTGAATACTTTTGCAAAGCACTGTATATCATAATTTCACATTAATATACATTAGTGTCAACTGACCACTGCTTCAAACCAGTGTTACTGATGCTTTGCATTGGGGTGTTCATATTTATTGGTCACAGAAATGTCTCACTACCTACAAAAGTGATTTAGGTTATGCATTGGTGGGTTCACATAGATCTGCTACGTTACGCAGGTTATACATTGGTGGATTCACATAGATCTGCTACGTTACGCAGGTTATACATTGGTGGATTCACATACATCTGCTACGTTACGCAGGTTATACATTGGTGGGTTCACATAGATCTGCTACGTTACACAGGTTATACATTGGTGGGTTCACATAGATCTGCTACGTTACGCAGGTTATACATTGGTAGGTTCACATAGATCTGCTACGTTACGCAGGTTATACATTGGTAGGTTCACATAGATCTGCTACGTTACGCAGGTTATACATTGGTGGGTTCACATAGATCTCCTACGTTACGCAGGTTATACATTGGTAGGTTCACATAGATCTGCTACGTTACACAGGTTATACATTGGTGGGTTCACATAGATCTGCTACGTTACGCAGGTTATACATTGGTGGGTTCACATAGATCTGCTACGTTACGCAGGTTATACATTGGTGGATTCATATAGATCTGCTACGTTACGCAGGTTATACATTGGTGGGTTCACATAGATCTGCTACGTTACGCAGGTTATGCATTGGTGGGTTCACATAGATCTGCTACATTACGCAGGTTATACATTGGTGGGTTCACATAGATCTGCTACGTTACGCAGGTTATACATTGGTGGGTTCACATAGATCTGCTACGTTACGCAGGTTATACATTGGTGGGTTCACATAGATCTGCTACATTACGCAGGTTATACATTGGTAGGTTCACATAGATCTGCTACGTTACGCAGGTTATACATTGGTAGGTTCACATAGATCTGCTACGTTACGCAGGTTATACATTGGTGGGTTCACATAGATCTGCTGCGTTACGCAGGTTATACATTGGTGGGTTCACATAGATCTGCTACGTTACGCAGGTTATACATTGGTGGGTTCACATAGATCTGCTACGTTACGCAGGTTATACATTGGTGGGTTCACATAGATCTGCTACGTTACGCAGGTTATACATTGGTGGGTTCACATACATCTGCTACGTTACGCAGGTTATACATTGGTGGGTTCACATAGATCTGCTACGTTACGCAGGTTATACATTGGTGGGTTCACATACATCTGCTACGTTACGCAGGTTATACATTGGTGGGTTCACATAGATCTGCTACGTTACGCAGGTTATACATTGGTAGGTTCACATAGATCTGCTACGTTACACAGGTTATACATTGGTGGGTTCACATAGATCTGCTACGTTACACAGGTTATACATTGGTGGGTTCACATAGATCTGCTACGTTACGCAGGTTATACATTGGTGGGTTCACATACATCTGCTACGTTACGCAGGTTATACATTGGTGGGTTCACATAGATCTGCTACGTTATGCAGGTTATACATTGGTGGGTTCACATAGATCTGCTACGTTACGCAGGTTATACATTGGTGGGCTCACATAGATCTGCTACGTTATGCAGGTTATACATTGGTGGGTTCACATAGATCTGCTACGTTACGCAGGTTATACATTGGTAGGTTCACATAGATCTGCTACGTTACGCAGATTCCTATTAGTGTGATAATCAGCATTCATATACAGACCTTAATGAGACTTGTACTAGAGATCCAGATCCTCCAGCTAGATGTGTTACCGTCACCTGAGTGAAGCCTGAAATAACGTTGGTGACTTCGGGATCTCTTCTCTGTACAAATAACTAGAAATCCAGCACATTTCTGTTGTCTTATTTCAATTCAATTGTGTATTATTGCAGTAATTGTAATATTATTATTATTATTACTTTTCAGTCATTTTTATGATATTTATTTAGTGTTTTGCTTTTCCATATCTTCAGTGTCTGATGAAGGCCTGCGAGCCGAAACCTTTACACCTATTGCCGCTTTACTTACCATTCTGCAACAAAAGGCAACACAAGCTGAGAAAAGAAAACTTCTGCTGTGATTTATTCTTACTACCTTCTCCACTGTGTCATCGGGCCACTACTGTCACTGTCACCGGGCCACTACTGTCACTGTCACCTTCTCCACTGTGCCATGAGGCCACTACTGTGACTGTCAACTTCTCCACTCTGTCATCGGGCCACTACTGTCACTGTCACCTTCTCCACTGTGCCATGAGGCCACTACTGTGACTGTCAACTTCTCCACTGTGTCATCGGGCCACTACTGTCACTGTCACCTTCTCCACTCTGTCATCGGGCCACTACTGTCACTGTCACCTTCTCCACTGTGCCATGAGGCCACTACTGTCACTGTCACCTTCTCCACTCTGTCATCGGGCCACTACTGTCACCTTCTCCACTGTGTCATCGGGCCACTACTGTCACCTTCTCCACTGTGTCATCGGGCCACTACTGTCACCTTCTCCACTCTGTCATCGGGCCACTACTGTCACTGTCATCTTCTCCACTGTGCCATGAGGCCACTACTGTCACTGTCACCTTCTCCACTCTGTCATCGGGCCACTACTGTCACTGTCACCTTCTCCACTCTGTCATCGGGCCACTACTGTCACTGTCACCTTCTCCACTGTGCCATGAGGCCACTACTGTGACTGTCAACTTCTCCACTGTGTCATGAGGCCACTACTGTCACTGTCACCGGGCCACTACTGTCACTGTCACCTTCTCCACTGTGTCATCGGGCCACTACTGTCACCTTCTCCACTCTGTCATCGGGCCACTACTGTCACCTTCTCCACTCTGTCATCGGGCCACTACTGTGACTGTCAACTTCTCCACTGTGCCATGAGGCCACTACTGTCACTGTCACTGACCTCACTCTGTCATGGGGCCACTACTATCACTGTCCCTGCCACCTTCCCCATTTTGTCATGAGGCCACTTGTCACGGTTACTGCTGCTGCCACCGTCATGGGGCCACTATTTGAATTTTGGGGCACTGTACGGTTGAGTCCAGAGCGATAAATTAGACCTGATTTCTTTAGGGTTAACCCTCCATTTCTTTATTTCGGACACAGCTCCTGCAGGCGCACACAGCTTTTTGGCCTTACTGAAGGCTGCTGTATGCATTTCTTTTTGTTTAATAGAAGGGATTAGCTATGAATGTTGGTCCCCTGCTCAGTGATGTAGACGGCGATGAATTACACCTGTAATACTGACGGCACAGTACCTACAGGACAGATTAACTATGAACGTGGGCGCACTAGAACATAATGCACACCGCGATACCCTCTCCCTGCAGTGTAAGTTCCAAGCCTTCACACTGAGATTGGGCCACCAAGTGGGATGATTATGATTAGGCAGAGTGACAGAGTTTGGCGAATCATCCAAAACTTTGCTCATCTCTAATTGCCACCTATACACAGACCAATACCACCAATAATACAGCTATATACACTAGAGACCAGCCACCAGACCATAGCACTGAGGCATAACAGGCGCAGTACATACCAAAGGGGCTCACAGGTGATGTCTTCTCCGATTTTTCCCTCCCTCCGGCCCAGACCTCCATAATGACTTCAGCTGATGACTGCTGAGTTTGCTGCCCAAATAAATCGGACCCCAAGCTGGACCCCTAAATGCTGATCCCAGACCAGATCCACAAAATCAACTGAGATCCCAGATTGATTTAAGATTAAGATTAATTCAGATGAAAGACCAGGGCCTCTGATTATTTCAGACCCATAATTAAATATGGACCCCAGAAAGCTTTTGACTCCAGACCAGATGACTAAATCGACTTCCAAAAAATAAATCCCAGACTGAATGAAGTAAAATAATTCAGGCCCTAGACCAGACTCTCTTACCCTCCTCACTCCCGGGCTCTTCAGCTTTGAGAGCTGGACCTGTAGAGTACCATCTGAGTGCCGAGGGTATTATTCCTCATTGTCTATAATGTCCTATTAAAAGCAAGGTGCACTCATTTGTGGGGGGCTATTGTCCACCCCCAGAGCTGCTCCTATCACTTGATGATCTCTGTCTTCTGCCATGATCAGTGCTCACCTTCATGTGGCCTTCTCTGTTGTACTTTTGTCCACAATTTGTCTACAGAAAAAGAGAAGGTACAGTCCTGATCAAAAGTTTAAGACTACATGAAAAATGGCAAAAACTCCTATTTAGCCTGGCTGGATCTTAACAAGGTTCCAAGTGGAGCTTCAACATGCAACAGGAAGAAATGGGAGGGAGACAAAACATTTTTTGAGCATTAAATTTAACGAAAACAACAAATAAACTGAAACAGGCTGTTTTTCAGCTGATGAAAAGTTTAGGGCCACACCTCCAAAAAAGACCTATACCCCCCCAAAACAGAAATCCAACTTCCAAACATGAACTCAGTAATGAGTAGCTCCGCCGTTATTGTTTCGGCATGCTTGATGCAAGCGTTTCCATGAGGTGAGTGGGAACATTTCTCTAAGTGGTGATGACGGCCGCACGAAGGCCATCTACTGTCTGGAACTGTTGTCCATTTTTGTAAACTTCCCTTGCCATCCATCCCCAAAGGTTCTCAATTGGATTTAGATCAGGGGAACACGCAGGATGGGCCAAAAGAGTGATGTTATTCTCCTGGAAGAAGTCCCTTGTCCTGCGGGCATTGTGTACTGTAGCCTTGTCCTGTTACCACACAGACGAGGACCCTCAGTCATGAGGAATGCTCTCTGCAACATCTGGACATAGCCAGCGGCCGTCTGACGCCCCTGCACTTCCTGAAGCTCCATTGTTCCACTGAAGGAAAAAGCCCCCCAGACCATTATGGCGCCCCTCCACTGTGGCATGTAGAAAACATCTCAGGTGGGATCTGCTTGTTATGCCAGTAACGTTGGAAACCATCAGGACCATCAAGGTTACATTTTTTCTCATCAGAGAATAAAACTTTCTTCCACCTTTGAATGTCCCATGTTTGGAGCTCTCTTGCAAAGTCCTAACGAGCAGTTCTGTGGCGTTCAAGGAGACGAGGTCTTTGAATACGTTTTTGGTTTTTCAAGCCCTTCAGTCTCAGATGCCGTCTGATGGTTATGGGGCTCAGTCCATTTTTTGGGGTCTTCCACTTGACTTTTTTGTTCCATAACCCTTGGGATCATTTAAGAATTTAAGAAATTCCCAATGACTGTCTTATGCGTCCCACCTCAGCAGCGATGGCGCGCTGTGAGAGACCCTGCTTATGCAGCTCAACAACCCGACCACGTTCAAAAAGGGAGAGTTTTTTTGCCTTTGCCATCACAACGTGTGACTACCTCACAGAAGATGGCAATGAATCCACATCTTTGCACAGATTGGGCCTTTTAAAAGCACGTGGTCCTAAACTTTGGATCAGCTGAAAAACAGCCGGTTTCAGTTTATTCTTTATTTTCAATTAATTGAATGTTTAGTCTCACTCCCATTTCTTCTTGTTGCATGGTGAAGCTCCACTTGGAACCTTGTTGAGATCCAGCCAGGCTAAATAGGATTTTTTGCCATTTTTCAAGTGGTCTTAAACTTTTGATCAGGACTGTATGTGGCCACAACAGCAAATGCGCCAATTAGGAGATGACTGGTTGGTTGGTTGTCACAGAGGTGGGCTATATGGGGGCGGAGGGCTATTCCAAAGTGGTCTTGTCTCTGTTTTTATGGGTGGTGAGGACATGCAGGTCTCCACGTCTTCTCTAAGGTCACTGCTGACGTTACTGTAGGGCTCAGCTGCACGTCTATTCCATCTCTCACCTCCCATTGAATATGTTTCGTGCTGCTGTCGCCGCTCGCTGATTGATGGCCTCTTTCTCTTAAGACTGTTGCAAACACCTGAAGTCACTTCTGTTTGTGGACGCCGAGCTGCAGATTTCCACCAGTGTACAATGTCATGCTCTGCTGAGAAGGATGAGGTGAGCCAAGGAGAAGACTCTGACGGCACGTATCGAAAGAAGGGTGTGAAAGAGGCGAATGTCTCCCTGATTGATGACCCCGGCTACAGGAAACCAGGTGATGACAGGGTGGGGGGAAGATCAGGTCATGTGGACATACAGGGGATCGGGCCCCACATCTTACCCAGTGACTTCTGGGGGGTAAAATCCAGCCACGGCCATTACACATAATATCACATCATATACACTATACATTATATACACATCATATACACTATACATTATATACACATCATATACACACACTATACATTATATACACACACATTATATAAACACACACACTATACATCATATACACACACTATACATTATATACACACACATTATATAAACACACACACTATACATCATATATACACACTATACATCATATACACACACACTATACATTATATACACATCATATACACACACTATACATTATATAAACACACACACTATACATCATATACACACACTATACATTATATACACACACATTATACATCATATATACACACTATACATCATATACACACACACTATACATTATATACACATCATATACACACACTATACATTATATACACACACATTATATAAACACACACACTATACATCATATACACACACTATACATTATATACACACACTATACATTATATACACACACATTATATAAACACACACACCATACATCATATACACACACACACTATACATTATATACACATCATATACACACACTATACATTATATACACACATCATATACACTATACATTATATACACACATCATATACACTATACATTATATACACACATCATATACACACACACACTATACATCATATACACATCATATACACTATACATTATATACACATCATATACACACACTATACATTATATATACACATCATATACACTATACATTATATACACACACACACTATACATCATATACACACACTATACATTATATACACATCATATACACACACTATACATTATATACACATCATATACACTATACATTATATACACACATCATATACACTATACATTATATATACACATCATATACACTATACATATATACACACTATACATTAGATTATATACACACACACTATACATTATATATACACACACTATACATTATATATACACACACTATACATTATATATACCACACACTATACATTATATACACACACACTATACATTATATACACACACACTATACATTAGATACACACACATCATATACACACACTATACATCATATACACACTATACATCATATACACACACTATACATATATACGCACACTATACATATATACACACACATCATATACACACACTATACATCATATACACACTATACATCATATACACACACTAGACATTATATACGCACACTACATTATATATACACACATCATATACACACACACACTATACATCATATACACACATCATATACACACACACTATACATTATATATACACACACTATACATTATATATACACACACTATACATTATATATACACACACTATACATTATATACACACACACTATACATTATATACACACACACTATACATTATATACACACACATCATATACACACACTATACATCATATACACACTATACATCATATACACACACTATACATTATATACGCACACTATACATTATATATACACACATCATATACACACACACACTATACATCATATACACACATCATATACACACACACTATACATCATATACACACATCATATACACACACTATACATCATATACACACATCATATACACACACTATACATTATATACACACACATTATATAAACACACACACTATACATCATATACACACACACTATACATTATATACACATCATATACACACACTATACATTATATACACATCATATACACTATACATTATATACACACATCATATACACTATACATTATATACACACATCATATACACACACACACACTATACATCATATACACATCATATACACATCATATATACATTATATACACATCATATACACTATACATTATATATACACATCATATACACTATACATTATATACACACTATACATTATATTATATACACACACTATACATTATATACACACACACTATACATTATATACACACACACTATACATTATATACACACACACTATACATTATATACACACACACTATACATTATATACACACACTATACATTATATACACACACTATACATTATATATACACACACTATACATTATATATACACACACTATACATTATATACACACTATACATCATATACACACACTATACATTATATACGCACACTATACATTATATACGCACACTATACATTATATATACACACATCATATACACACACACTATACATCATATACACACATCATATACACACACTATACATCATATACACACATCATATACACACATCATATACACACACTATACATCATATACACACTATATAGGTTATATATACACACATCATATACACACACTATACATTATATACACACTATACATTATTTGTGTAAGGGGCTTACGGTAGTACAGTGAAGAGCCCTGGGAAAGGAGGGAATGAGCGCAGTCGGTTGTGGTGTGCCGAAACCGAGGATGAGGTAGGCCTGAGAAAGAAGAGGGCAAAAATGGAAATAACCAGTTTATTGTAACCAATTGATGTATCAATGGCTTAACCCGACATGTTTTGGAAGCCATTCTTGACTCTTGTGTTGGATTGGGAATGTATTGCGCGTAAGCGGATGACTCCCAGCGCCCCAATCCCCTGATGACATGAGTGAGGATGTTGGCACTGGAGGCCGTGGACGTGGCTCCAACGCGAAAGGAGTGCCCTGAGTAGTTGGCTGCGTTGAGGCCTAGTTGTGTGAGGGATGACCCGGCATGGGTCATGAAGGTGGTGGTGGTGAGTACCGAACCATGTAGTTGAAGTAGCGGTTGAGAGGGTAGAACTTGTGACGCTGATTGTGAGCATCCAGGACCCTGACTGGACACCATCTGTTGTGCGTGGGGTAATGAAATGTTGACGGGTAAGTGCTGACTATTCTTGGAGTGAGGTAAGGACAGGATGTAGTCAACCATGTGTTTTGACAAGTGGGAGACAAGAAGACAAGGTGAGGTTCGGGTCGTGGAGGCTGTAGTGAATTTCCAGGAACTCAGGAATCCGTAGATGGCCAAGTAAATTGCCGTTTTGATGATGGAGTTGGTATCTGTTCCAAGAGGCGTGGCGTCCAGTAAGTCGGATAATGCTTTGAAGATATGATTGATTATGGGTAGCCTCTGGGCTGGACGTGCGGGTTCCGTTTCCTGAATACCTCTGAGTATGGATTTGATCTGGTGCGAGGACATGAAGCTGATGTTATTGGGGTGTGTGATTAGCATATGATGTTGAAATGCCAGTGAGATATAGTTTGATGGTATTGTATGACATGATTTTGAGGTGGCAAAAAGAAGCCAACCCCGGAAGAGACGTCATGACAAAAGGGTTCGTGATGTTGTGTTCCAACAGGACCTGTTGAATAGTGTGAACGCTCTGTCGTGTGTTCTATGTGTATCGTCTGATAGTGCTAAGCGGGACAAAGACTGGCTATGCCGCATGATGCCTTCTAATCCAGAATGAGCTGTTTGAAATGATGGAGTGATGGAGGCCGTGGGTGACGCTGATGGGAGAGCCTGATGAAATGCCTGAAATTTGACGCGAGACAGACTGTCAGCTGCCGTATTGCCCACCCCCGGGACATGGAAACAATGTAAGAAGAAATTATTGCAAGCGGCCAACTAAGGAAGTCTCCGCAGAAACCTCACGATTGTGAGAGATTTGGAACGATCCTGTTGATGAACTGGCAGGTCGTATGGTTGTCTGAATAGCACCGGACCGACATGTTTGCCCCTGAATGACCCCACGCTACGGCAGCCGCCCCGATGGGGTAGAACTTGAAAAGCGCTGAGGCAGCGGAGAATCCCTCCAACCCCGGACCGCAGGAGGCCAGCTGCCCCACAGCCAATCGTTCCCAAAAATGGCCGCGAAGCCTGTGGTAGATGCCGCATCTGACCAGATAGAGGGGGAAGAGTCCGACGGCTGAGGGAGAAACAAGCCCCCGCCACTGCAGGTGGACAGAAATCTCCCCCACATGCCCAGAGCTGCCTGCAGCGTGGGCATCCAGGGACACCCCGTGCGAGTCGTGTAGGAGAAAGGGGAGAGGTGCAGGAGCCGTGACATAAATGAGCGACCCCGAGGTGGATGCGCATGGCAAAGATCAGGGAGCCCAACAGGGACTGCAGTTCTTTGCGGTTGCCGGTGCTGAGTTGAAGGTAGTTGTCTATGTGGGCGAGAATGTCCTGGATCTTCCCGGATGGCAAACTGGCTTGCATTGAGGCTGAATCCAACTGGGTACCCAGGAAAGGTGATGACCGTGTCTGGCCCTTCTGTCTTCTTGGTGGCGATGGGTACCCCAGGTTCCTCCTCCGGTATTATGTGCGCCGGGCTGACTTCTTGGTCCTCCAGGCTAAAGGGTCGACGTGATCACTGGCAATCCGGCCGGCGCCGGTGACGCTGCCGGTGGTGGCCCTGCCAAGGAGAGGGTCGTGGTGACCGATTCCAGCCTCTCCAACCTGGCGTTGACTTTAGACATGGATGACATTTAGGGAGGACAGCATGCTATGTATATCCCCTGTGCTGGACTGGCTAGGTCCTTCCCCTGCCTCCCTGTTATCGATTGGCGTGCGCAGCAGCCGGAAAAGCTCCGCTTCCCTCGCCGTGGCGGGGAAGGGAACATGCCGTCACCTTAACTCCGTCGTTATGCGCGGGATTGTCCAGGATCTGATGGGTGCTGGACTGGCTAGACCGTCTCCCTTATTATACTTGCATGGTGACAGATGAGGCCCTGCTAATTTGCCAAGCGGCTTGAGAGGCTCTACCTATGATTTGGCGCGAGGGGTTAATGAGGCCACTCGTGGTAGTGGCAGGAGCGTTGGCCTCTCGGTGACTGTAAGACAGGACTAGGGGAAGGGAGTGACAGGTGAGGCCCTCTCTATGCAACACGTGAGGCGGCTTACTAACGAGGTGGCGCGTTGGGCGGGTGCCTCTGTACGTTTGAGGCGGGGTGTCGGCCTCGCGGGACCACTAACTGCTGGCGAAGCCAAGAAGGGGGTAACCTAGTGGGATGATGGTGCCCCTAAAGCCAGCACGCTGACCCTAACGGGACCATCCGAAATGTAAGGAAGACTTTTGTTAATGAGCAGGTGAACATACCTGGTGGTAAGAAAAAATTCTCCGGATACACGGTAGTGCAAAATACAATATAGGTTGACCGCCTGAAAAAAAGGGGGAGGGTAGACATAAGATAGTGGGATGAAATGTGACAATGTACATGGTGCATATGCATGACCCGGAGGATCATGACGGTTGTTCATGAAATGATAGCTTGCGCCTGGTGTGAGAAGAGACCAGCGCGTGGCGCATGGCCATGCACAAGTGGGAATGTGCGTTTTGCAATCCAATGGAACGTATTGGTCTGTGTCCTTTAATTAGCTTTTTTTTTTTTTTATTGTGTGGGGCTGCTGGGGTGATGTTTGACTTTGGAGGGGCGTGCTGGAAGGCCCCCCTGCAACCTGCGCAGGAGGGGCCCCCTGTGTGACCGGAGCCCCCCGAGCTCAGCCGACCCGGACCGTCCGACGGCGGCCCCCCGTATCAGATGCGGCGCGCACGGCCGCCGGGACACCGCGCACGCGCCGACGGAATCGCCGCGCATGCGCAGACCAGGCACCAGGACGCGGCCGCGCTGCAGGAGGAGCGGCAACAGGCAGGAGGCGGTTTGGGAGTGGATGTCTGTGCAGCGGTCAGCCCAGAGGAGGTTGCAATGAATAGGGGGTGTGCCGGTTGCACCGCCGCTGGCCCCTGTAGCTGTGCACGTGAATACGGGGGGGGGGGGGCATGAACGTTGCTGGCGAAGTTGTGTGAATCATGTGGATCATGCTTGGAAGTTTATGTGATTGTTTGTGAAGAGTAACATCTTAGAGCATATAAGAATGAAATGCCATTTATTTCTGTTCCCATCCGTCCGGAGTCCCACCACGGCCGCCGGGACACCGCGCATGCACCGACAGAATCGACGCGCATGCGCAGACCCGGCACCAGGACGCGGCTGGGCGCCATCGGCCGCGCGGCAGGAGGAGCGGCAAAACAGGCAGGAGGCGGTGGGGAGGGGATGTCTGTGCAGCGGTCAGCCCAGTGGAGGTTGCAATGAATAGGGGGTGTGCCGGGCGCCCGCAGCTGGCCCCTGTGCAGTGCACATGAATACGAGGAGGAGGGGGGGGGGGATGGCATGAATGTTGGATGTTGAGGGGTGAAATGAAATAACCAGAAATGGGGAATGGGGCTGGAACCAGCAGGGTGCTGACCGGAGTGTCGGTCCTGTGGGGAGACGCCAGAATAGGCATGAGAGCAATGAGCTGCCGGTGATTGCTGCGAGAAGCCGTGACATGGGTGCAGCGGGTGTGAAAAGAACAGAACTGGGGGATTTAATCCAGGAACCATTGGCCGCATGCTGCCAGAGCTGTTGCCCGGAATGGTGGTGCGGTTTGTGAACAAATGCGCATGAACAGGTGCGACAGAAATGAAAGCCGGTGACTTTGTGTGAAAACCGTGACATTGGTGCGCATTGATGAAATGAGATGAACCGGTACAGGGGCAACCGTGAGGCCCTGCTGTACCGTATGAAATAACTCATACGCATTTGTGCTCCTGCAGCCGTGCACATGAACATGAGGGGGGGGGGGGGGGATGAATGTGGATGATTGTGGGGTGATATGGACTGAAAAGGAAATGGGGAACGAGCCTGGAAACCACAGAGGTGCTGACCGCAGTGTTACTGTGGGAAGATTGCTTGAACGAGACATGACAAAATGAGATGCTGGTGACTGAGAAGCCGTGACATTGCGCAGCGTCTATGAAATGAAACAGAAATGGGGGATTAGGCCAGAAACCAGGCCGCATGCTGCAGAGGCGTTGACCGGAATGGTAGTACGGTGTGGACAAATTGCGCATGAACAAGGCGTGACAGAAATGAATACTGGTGACTTGTATGAGAAAACCGTGACATGGGTGCAGCGTTTGGTGAAATGAATAGAACCGGTACAGGGGGCAACCGTGAGGCCTTGGCTGCACCGTATGGATGACTCGCAATTTAACGGGCAAAACGTGACCCACAGTGAACCTGAGTAAAGCTGGAAAAATAGAACCGAAATGCTCCAAATCCAGAACTGATGGCAACGAAAAACTCCCAGAAATTCAGCGACTCGCAGGCAACTCTCCAGACACTCCACAAGCGACCTCCTCTCTCAAAAGCTCAGACCTCAATGATGCAGGAGCCAGGTAAGGGGAGTGCCCTAAATAGGCTGGAGGCGGACCTCAGCCCCTCCCACAAATCCAGGCAATCTGCCTTAATACATACGCACACTATACATTATACAGGGAGTGCAGAATTATTAGGCAAATGAGTATTTTGACCACATCATCCTCTTTATGCTGTTGTCTTACTCCAAGCTGTACAGGCTCGAAAGCCTACTACCAATTAAGCATATTAGGTGATGTGCATCTCTGTAATGAGAAGGGGTGTGGTCTAATGACATCAACACCCTATATCAGGTGTGCATAATTATTAGGCAACTTCCTTTCCTTTGGCAAAATGGGTCAAAAGAAGGACTTGACAGGCTCAGAAAAGTCACAAATAGTGAGATATCTTGCAGAGGGATGCAGCACTCTTAAAATTGCAAAGCTTCTGAAGCGTGATCATCGAACAATCAAGCGTTTCATTCAAAATAGTCAACAGGGTCGCAAGAAGCGTGTGGAAAAACCAAGGCGCAAAATAACTGCCCATGAACTGAGAAAAGTCAAGCGTGCAGCTGCCAAGATGCCACTTGCCACCAGTTTGGCCATATTTCAGAGCTGCAACATCACTGGAGTGCCCAAAAGCACAAGGTGTGCAATACTCAGAGACATGGCCAAGGTAAGAAAGGCTGAAAGACGACCACCACTGAACAAGACACACAAGCTGAAACGTCAAGACTGGGCCAAGAAATATCTCAAGACTGATTTTTCTAAGGTTTTATGGACTGATGAAATGAGAGTGAGTCTTGATGGGCCAGATGGGCCCGTGGCTGGATTGGTAAAGGGCAGAGAGCTCCAGTCCGACTCAGACGCCAGCAAGGTGGAGGTGGAGTACTGGTTTGGGCTGGTATCATCAAAGATGAGCTTGTGGGGCCTTTTCGGGTTGAGGATGGAGTCAAGCTCAACTCCCAGTCCTACTGCCAGTTTCTGGAAGACACCTTCTTCAAGCAGTGGTACAGGAAGAAGTCTGCAAGGTAAGAAAAACATGATTTTCATGCAGGACAATGCTCCATCACACGCGTCCAAGTACTCCACAGCGTGGCTGGCAAGAAAGGGTATAAAAGAAGAAAATCTAATGACATGGCCTCCTTGTTCACCTGATCTGAACCCCATTGAGAACCTGTGGTCCATCATCAAATGTGAGATTTACAAGGAGGGAAAACAGTACACCTCTCTGAACAGTGTCTGGGAGGCTGTGGTTGCTGCTGCACGCAATGTTGATGGTGAACAGATCAAAACACTGACAGAATCCATGGATGGCAGGCTTTTGAGTGTCCTTGCAAAGAAAGGTGGCTATATTGGTCACTGATTTGTTTTTGTTTTGTTTTTGAATGTCAGAAATGTATATTTGTGAATGTTGAGATGTTATATTGGTTTCACTGGTAAAAATAAATAATTGAAATGGGTATATATTTGTTTTTTGTTAAGTTGCCTAATAATTATGCACAGTAATAGTCACCTGCACACACAGATATCCCCCTAAAATAGCTAAAACTAAAAACAAACTAAAAACTACTTCCAAAAATATTCAGCTTTGATATTAATGAGTTTTTTGGGTTCATTGAGAACATGGTTGTTGTTCAATAATAAAATTAATCCTCAAAAATACAACTTGCCTAATAATTCTGCACTCCCTGTATATACACACTATACATTATATACACACACACACACACACACACTATATATACACACACACTATATATTTATATATATATATATATATATATATATATATACATATACACACACACACACACACACATACACATTATATACACACACTATATATACATATACAAACCGGATTCCAAAAAAGTTGGGACACTAAACAAATTGTGAATAAAAACTGAATGCAATGATGTGGAGATGGCAAATGTCAGTATGTTATCTGTAATAGAACGTAGATGACGGATCAAACGTTTAATCCGAGTAAATGTATCATTTTAAAGGAAAAATACGTTGATTCAAATTTTCACGGTGTCAACAAATCCCAAAAAGTTGGGACAAGTAGCAATAAGAGGCTGGAAAAAGTAAATTTGAGCATAACGAAGAGCTGGAAGACCAAGTAACACTAATTAGGTCAATTGGCAACATGATTGGGTATAAAAAGAGCTTCTCAGAGCGGCCGTGTCTCTCAGAAGCCAAGATGGGGAGAGGATCACCAATTCCCACAATGTTGCGCAGAAAGATAGTGGAGCAATATCAGAAAGGTGTTACCCAGCGAAACATTGCAAAGACTTTGCATCTATGATCATCAACTGTGCAGAACATCATCCGAAGATTCAGAGAATCTGGAACAATCTCTGTGCGTAAGGGTCAAGGCCGTAACACCATACTGGATGCCCGTGATCTCCGGGCCCTTACACGACACTGCACCACAAACAGGAATGCTACTGTAAAGGAAATCCCAGAATGGGCTCAGGAATACTTCCAGAAACCATTGTCAGTGAGCACAATCCACCGTGCCATCCGCCGCTGCCAGCTGAAACTCTACAGGGCAAAGAAGAAGCCATTTCTAAGCAAGATCCACAAGCTCAGGCGTTTTCACTGGGCCAGGGGTCATTTACAATGGAGTGCGGCAAAATGGAAGACTGTTCTGTGGTCAGACGAGTCACGATTCCAAGTTCTTTTTGGAAATCTGGGACGCCATGTCATCCGGACCAAAGAGGACAAGGACCACCCAAGTTGTTATCAACGCTCAGTTCAGAAGCCTGCATCTCTGATGGTATGGGGTGGCATGAGTGCGTGTGGCATGGGCAGCTCGCATGTCTGGAAAGGCACCATCAATCCAGAAAAATATATTCAGGTTCTAGAACAACATCTGCTCCATCCAAACGTCATCCTATTTCAGGGAAGACCCTGCATTTTTCCACAAGATAATGCCAGACCACATCCTGCATCAATCACAACATCATGGCTGCGTAGGAGAAGGGTCCGGGGACTGAAATGGCCGGTCTGCAGTCCAGATCTGTCACCTATAGAGAACATTTGGCGCATCATAAAGAGGAAGGTGCCACAAAGAAGGCCCAAGACGATGGAGCAGTTAGAGGCCTGTATTAGACAAGAATGGGAGAGCATTCCTATTTCTAAACTGGAGAAACTGGTCTCCTCGGTCCCCAGACGTCTGCTGAGTGTTGTAAGAAGAAGGGCAGATGCCACACAGCGGGGAAAATGGCCTTGTCCCAACTCTTTGGGGATTTGTTGACACCATGAATTCAACATATTTTTCCCTTAAAATTGTACATTTTCTCAGTTTAAACTTTTGTTCCGTGATTTATGTTTTATTCTGAATAAAGTATTAGAAGTTGGCGCCTCCACATCATTGCATTCAGTGTTTACTCACGAATTGTATAGTGTCCCAACTTTTTTGGAATCCGGTTTGTACACACTATACATTATATACACACACACTATATATACACTATATATACACTATATACACACATTATATACATTATTTACACACTATATACATTATATACACATTATATATACATTATATACACACACAATATATACACATTATATATACATTTTAAACACATCATACACATTATATACACATTATAAAGTCGTGGCCAAAAGTTTTGAGAATTACATAAATATTGGAAAAGTTGCTGCTTACGTTTTTATAATCGCAATTTGCATCTACTCCAGAATGTTATGAAGAGCGATCAGATGAATTGCATCGTCCTTCTTTGCCATGAAAATTAACTTAATCCCAAAAAAACCTTTCCACTGCATTTCATTGCTGTCATTAAAGGACCTGTGAGATCATTTCAGTAATCGTCTTGGTAACTCAGGTGAGAATGTTGCCGAGCACAAGGCTGGAGATCATTATGTCGGGCTGATTGGGTTAAAATGGCAGACTTGACCTGTTAAAAGGAGGGTGATGCTTGAAATCATTGTCTTCCATTGTTAACCATGGTGACCTGCAAAGAAACGCGTGCAGCCATCATTGCGTTGCATAAAAATGGCTTCACAGGATATTCGAGGCTACCAAGATTGCACCTCAATCAACAATTTATAGGACCATCAAGACCTTCAAGGAAAGAGGTTCAATTCTTGTTAAGAAGGCTTCAGGGCGTCCAAGAAAGTCCAGCAAGCGCCAGGATCGTCTCCTAAAGAGGATTCAGCTGCGGGATCGGAGTGCCACCAGTGCAGCGCTTGCTCAGGAATGGCAGCAGGCAGGTGGGAGCGCATCTGCACGCACAGTGAGGTGAAGACTTCTGGAAGATGGCCTGGTGTCAAGAAGGGCAGCAAAGAAGCCACTTCTCTCCATGAAAACCATCAGGGACAGATAGATCTTCTGCAGAAAATATGGTGAATGGACGGCTGAGGACCGGGGCAAAGTCATATTCTCCGATGAAGCCTCTTTCCGATTGTTTGGGGCATCAGGAGAAAGGCTTGTCCGGAGAAGAAAAGGTGAGCGCTGCCATCAGTCCTGTGTCATGCCAACAGTAAAGCATCCTGAGACCATTCATGTGGGGGGCGGCTTCTCATCCAAGGGAGTGGGCTCACTCACAATTCTGCCCAAAAACACAGCCATGAATAAAGAATGGCACCAAAACACCCTCCAACAGCAACTTCTTCCAACAATCCAACATTTGACATTTTGGGTCCATGGCCTGGAAACTCCCCAGATCTTAATTCCATTGAGAACTTGTGGTCAATCCTCAAGAGGCGGGTGGACAAACAAAAACCCACTAATTCTGACAAACTCCAGGAAGTGATGATGAAGGAATGGGTTGTATCAGTCAGGAATTGGCCCAGAAGGCGATTGAGAGCATGCGCAGTCGGATTGCAGAGGTCCTGAAAAAGAAGGGCCAACACTGCAAATACTGACTCTGCATAAATGTCATGTAATTGTCGATAAAAGCCTCTGAAACGTATGAAGTGCGAGTAATTATATTTCACTGCATCACAGAAACAACTGAGACAAAGATCTAACAGCAGTTTAGCAGCAAACTTTGTGAAAACTAATATTTGTGTCATTCTCAAAACTTTTGGCCACGACTGTACACACACACACTATACATTATACACACACAGTGGCGTACCTACCATATAGGCAGACCACGCAGCTGCTATGGGGCCCGTGAGGAAGAGGGGCCCACAGTGGAGGAGAGGCCCCGCCCCCTATTTACTTCTGTCTATCTTTCTAAAGCTAATGGACCTTTGATGATGTCATCACAGGTCCTGTAAGGGAACTGCACAGTAAAGTGTAGTTCCCAGGTTAGAACAGTGCATCTGACAGGACCTGTGATGACATCATATTCAACATCACAGGTCCTGCAGGATGTAGCAAAGAAACTGCACCAAAAATGGTGTAGTTCCTAGTTTTGAAAGGTACATCTGCCAGGACCTATGATGACATCATCCCAGGTCCTTCAACCTCTAACAGCAAGTATTAGAAGTTCACAATCAGCTCTGCATTGATCCATACAGACTGGAATGGTAAGAGACCCTCCACTTCTCTTTATTTACCCCCCCCCCCCCCCCTCCATGCGCCATTTTTACTCATTGCTCACTCATGTATAATACTTCAGACAGATACAGTGACCACTACCTCATGTACCTCACACACACAGTGACCACTACCTCATGTACCTCACACACAGTGACCACTACCTCATGTACCTCACACACACAGTGACCACTACCTCATGTACCTCACACACAGTGACCACTACCTCATGTACCTCACACACACAGTGACCACTACCTCATGTACCTCACACACAGTGACCACTACCTCATGTACCTCACACACACAGTGACCACTACCTCATGTACCTCACACACAGTGACCACTACCTCATGTACCTCACACACAGTGACCACTACCTCATGTACCTCACACACACAGTGACCACTACCTCATGTACCTCACACACAGTGACCACTACCTCATGTACCTCACACACACAGTGACCACTACCTCATGTACCTCACACACAGTGACCACTACCTCATGTACCTCACACACACAGTGACCACTACCTCATGTACCTCACACACAGTGACCACTACCTCATGTACCTCACACACACAGTGACCACTACCTCATGTACCTCACACACAGTGACCACTACCTCATGTACCTCACACACACAGTGACCACTACCTCATGTACCTCACACACAGTGACCACTACCTCATGTACCTCACACACAGTGACCACTACCTCATGTACCTCACACACAGTGACCACTACCTCATGTACCTCACACACACAGTGACCACTACCTCATGTACCTCACACACAGTGACCACTACCTCATGTACCTCACACACAGTAACCACTACCTCATGTACCTCACACACACAGTGACCATAATGTATAACTGACCACATATTTCTATAAACACTGCATCTACGGTATTATACCTTCTATGTCTCACATCAATACACTGCTCTGTGTGTATAAATATACACACACATACACAGTATTATAGATGCAGTGTGTACAGATATACAGTATATACAGCAGTGTACTGATATGTGAGGTACGAGGTATAATAGATGCAGTGTGTACAGATATATAGTATATACAGCAGTGTACTGATATGTGAGGTACGAGGTATAATAGATGCAGTGTGTACAGATATATAGTATATACAGCAGTGTACTGATATGTGAGGTATGAGGTATAATAGATGCAGTGTACAGATATATAGTATATACAGCCGTGTACTGATATGTGAGGTATGAGGTATAATAGATGCAGTGTGTACAGATATATAGTATATACAGCAGTGTACTGATATGTGAGTACGAGGTATAATAGATGCAGTGTGTACAGATATACAGTATATACGCAGTGCACTGATAGTGAGGTGCGAGGTATAATAGATGCAGTGTGTATATATAGTATATACAGGCAGTGTACTGATATGTGAGGTATGAGGTATAATAGATGCAGTGTGTACAGATATATAGTATATACAGCAGTGTACTGATATGTGAGGTATGAGGTATAATAGATGCAGTGTGTACAGATATATAGTATATACAGCAGTGTACTGATATGTGAGGTATGAGGTATAATAGATGCAGTGTGTACAGATATATAGTATATACAGCAGTGTACTGATATGTGAGGTACGAGGTATAATAGATGCAGTGTGTACAGATATATAGTATATACAGCAGTGTACTGATATGTGAGGTATGAGGTATAATAGATGCAGTGTGTACAGATATATAGTATATACAGCAGTGTACTGATATGTGAGGTATGAGGTATAATAGATGCAGTGTGTACAGATATATAGTATATACAGCAGTGTACTGATATGTGAGGTATGAGGTATAATAGATGCAGTGTGTACAGATATATAGTATATACAGCAGTGTACTGATATGTGAGGTATGAGGTATAATAGATGCAGTGTGTACAGATATATAGTATATACAGCAGTGTACTGATATGTGAGGTATGAGGTATAATAGATGCAGTGTACAGATATATAGTATATACAGCCGTGTACTGATATGTGAGGTATGAGGTATAATAGATGCAGTGTGTACAGATATATAGTATATACAGCAGTGTACTGATATGTGAGGTATCGAGGTATAATAGATGCAGTGTGTACAGATATATAGTATATACAGCAGTGTACTGATATGTGAGGTACTGAGGTATAATAGATGCAGTGTGTACAGATATATAGTATATACAGCAGTGTACTGATATGTGAGGTACGAGGTATAATAGATGCAGTGTGTACAGATATATAGTATATACAGCAGTGTACTGATATGTGAGGTATGAGGTATAATAGATGCAGTGTGTACAGATATATAGTATATACAGCAGTGTACTGATATGTGAGGTACGAGGTATAATAGATGCAGTGTGTACAGATATATAGTATATACAGCAGTGTACTGATATGTGAGGTATGAGGTATAATAGATGCAGTGTACAGATATATAGTATATACAGTGTACTGATATGTGAGGTATGAGGTATAATAGATGCAGTGTGTACAGATATACAGTATATACAGTGTACTGATATGTGAGGTATGAGGTATAATAGATGCAGTGTGTACAGATATACAGTATATACAGTGTACTGATATGTGAGGTACGAGGTATAATAGATGCAGTGTGTACAGATATATAGTATATACAGTGTACTGATATGTGAGGTATGAGGTATAATAGATGCAGTGTGTACAGATATATAGTATATACAGCAGTGTACTGATATGTGAGGTACGAGGTATAATAGATGCAGTGTGTACAGATATATAGTATATACAGCAGTGTACTGATATGTGAGGTACGAGGTATAATAGATGCAGTGTTTACAGATATATAGTATATACAGCAGTGTACTGATATGTGAGGTAGGAGGTATAATACATGCAGTGTACAGATATATAGTATATACAGCAGTGTACTGATATGTGAGGTATGAGGTATAATAGATGCAGTGTGTACAGATATATAGTATATACAGCAGTGTACTGATATGTGAGGTACGAGGTATAATAGATGCAGTGTGTACAGATACTATAGTATATACAGCAGTGTACTGATATGTGAGGGTAGGAGGTATAATACATGCCGTGTACAGATATATAGTTATACAGCAGTGTACTGATATGTGAGGTATGAGGTATAACAGATGCAGTGTGTACAGATATATAGTATATACAGCAGTGTACTGTTATGTGAGGTATGAGGTATAATAGATGCGGTGTGTACAGATATATAGTATATACAGCAGTGTACTGATATGTGAGGTATGAGTATAATAGATGCAGTGTGTACAAGATATATAGTATATACAGCAGTGTACTGATATGTGAGGTGCGAGGTATAATAGATGCAGTGGTCAGATATATAGTATATACAGCAGTGTACTGATATGTGAGGTACGAGGTATAATAGATGCAGTGTGTACAGATATATAGTATATACAGCAGTGTACTGATATGTGAGGTACGAGGTATAATAGATGCAGTGTGTACAGATATATAGTATATACAGCAGTGTACTGATATGTGAGGTAGGAGGTATAATACATGCAGTGTACAGATATATAGTATATACAGCAGTGTACTGATATGTGAGGTATGAGGTATAATAGATGCAGTGTGTACAGATATATAGTATATACAGCAGTGTACTGATATGTGAGGTAGGAGGTATAACAGGTGCAGTGTGTACAGATATATAGTATATACAGCAGTGTACTGATATGTGAGGTACGAGGTATTATAGATGCAGTGTGTACAGATATATAGTATATACAGCAGTGTACTGATATGTGAGGTAGGAGGTATAACAGGTGCAGTGTGTACAGATATATAGTATATACAGCAGTGTACTGATATGTGAGGTAGGAGTTAGAATAGATGCAGTGTGTACATTATACCTCCTACCTCACATA
This sequence comes from Bufo gargarizans, assembly GCF_014858855.1. Taxonomy (NCBI): domain Eukaryota; kingdom Metazoa; phylum Chordata; class Amphibia; order Anura; family Bufonidae; genus Bufo; species Bufo gargarizans. Next base: position 2,361,064 of record NC_058084.1, read on the forward strand.
ACAGTACACTGCTGTATACTATATACTTCTGTACACACTGCATCTATTATACCATTTGTGTGCCAGGGCTGTTTTGTAATCCCGATCCGGCCCTGAAGGCATCAATGATAAAATGTAGCAGCAAGAATAGTTCATGGAACAAAAAGAGAGGCCTGGAGCGGGCAGTGGGAGGGGCTATAAACGGGGAACGGGGGCCCGATTTCGATTCTTGCTATGGAGCCCAGTGATTTCTATGTACTCCCCTGTATACACACACATTATACACACACACATTATATACACACACATTATACACACACTATATATACACATTATATACACACACATTATACACACACTATATATATATACATTATACACACACACATTATATACACACACACTATATATACACATTATACACACACTATATATATATACATTATATACACACACATTATATACACACACATTATACACACACTATATACACACACATTATATACACACACACATTATACACACACTATATATATATACACATTATATACACACACATTATATACACACACATTATACACACACTATATATATACATTATATACACACACTATATATACACACACATTATATACACACACACTATATATACACATTATATACACATTATATACACACACATTATACACACACACTATATATATATATACATTATATACACACACATTATACACACACACACACACATTATACACACACTATATATACACACACATTATATACACACACTATATATACACATTATATACACATTATATACACACACATTATACACACACACTATATATATATACATTATATACACACACATTATACACACACTATATATACACATTATATACACACACATTATACACACACTATATATACACATTATATACACACACACACATTATACACACACTATATATACACATATTATACACACACTATATATACACATTATATACACACACACTATATATACACATTATATACACACACACACTATATATATATATACACACATTATATACGCACGCTATACATTATATACGCACGCTATACATTATATACACATACTATACATTATATACGCACGCTATACATTATATACACATACTATAAATTATATACGCACACTATACATTATATACACACACTATACATTATATACGCACACTATACATTATATACGCACACTATACATTATATACACACACTATACATTATATACACATACTATAAATTATATACGCACACTATACATTATATACACACACTATACATTATATACGCACACTATACATTATATACACACACTATACATTATATACGCACACTATACATTATATACACACACTATACATTATATACACACACTATAAATTATATACGCACACTATACATTATATACACACACTATACATTATATACGCACACTATACATTATATACACACACACTATACATTATATATACACACTATACATTATATACGCACACTATACATTATATACGCACGCTATACATTATATACGCACGCTATACATTATATACACATGCTATACATTATATACGCACGCTATACATTATATACACATACTATACATTATATACGCACACTATACATTATATACGCACACTATACATTATATACGCACACTATACATTATATACACACACTATACATTATATACACACACTATACATTATATACACATACTATAAATTATATACACACTATACATTATATACACACACTATACATTATATACACACACACTATACATTATATACACACACTATACATTATATACGCACGCTATACATTATATACACACACTATACATTATATACACACACTATACATTATATACGCACGCTATACATTATATACGCACACTATACATTATATACACACACTATACATTATATACACACACTGTACATTATATACGCACACTATACATTATATACACACACTGTACATTATATACGCACACTATACATTATATACGCATACTATAAATTATATACGCACACTATACATTATATACGCACACTATACATTATATACGCACACTATACATTATATACACACACTGTACATTATATACGCACACTATACATTATATACGCACACTATACATTATATACACACACTGTACATTATATACGCACGCTATACATTATATACGCACACTATACATTATATACACACACTGTACATTATATACGCACACTATACATTATATACGCACACTATACATTATATACACATACTATAAATTATATACGCACACTATACATTATATACACATACTATAAATTATATACGCACACTATACATTATATACACACACTATACATTATATACGCACACTATACATTATATACACACACTATACATTATATACACACACTATACATTATATACACACACTATACATTATATACGCACACTATACATTATATACACACACTATACATTATATACACACACTATACATTATATACGCACACTATACATTATATACACACACTATACATTATATACGCACACTATACATTATATACACACACTATACATTATATACACACACTATACATTATATACGCACACTATACATTATATACGCACACTATACATTATATACGCACACTATACATTATATACGCACACTATACATTATATACACACACTATACATTATATACACACACTATACATTATATACGCACACTATACATTATATACGCACACTATACATTATTTGTGGTCGGGGTTAATGATGGCGAGAAGGAACTGACCCCATCTGCGGCCCCCTCAACTCTAAAGCGGCTAGAATTATGCCGTAACCGCGGCAATGTAGGGACGCCTGAATAGAGGGCAAAAACAGCAAACTTAAAGGCAGGATTTCCTTCATTACAACACAAAATTACAGAACCAGATTCTGAAAAGCAAGCGACATTTCGACCTTAGGATGAGGAATATACCTGCTAAAACACGATGACCGCCAGCGACCTAACTTTTGGATGACGTGCGTCGGCACCTGATTTTTGAAGCTGCGGATGCAGCCCCGATGCGGAATGAATGACCCGACACCGAAGCTGGATCCACACCTAGCTGGCCAACAGAGGGCATTTGGGACACAAATTGGTGGGTTGTGAGAGGCGATTGGCCGAAAGGCAATAATGGACTACTCGGCCCAAGGCCATCTAATGCTGCCAGTAACTGATTGAGTACACGGACGGGGCGCCAACGGTGTTCTGTGGGGAAGAATGACACCTGAGCCGGAGGACCCACCTGTGACGTTTTCGACACTGTCAATAGTAAAGAGAAACCCTCAACACTCGGAACCAGTTGGCTAATCGCTACGAACTTACTGCTGTTGGAGGAGCTCGTGGACTCACCAGGTCTCAAAAACCCATAAAAGGCTAAATAAATAGCAGCTTTGAGCACTAGGCTAAGGAGGAAACCATAAGGACCCTTGTCTAAGGCGTCAGAGAGATCACGGAAAACCTGACCTGAAATAGCTTGTCTACGGACCCGTCCTTTCATGCTACATTTACCCAGACCCCTCAGAGCGGCCTTAACAGCGTGGACAGAGAATGAGGAACCCCGATCCGGGTAGCTCACAGCCAGAAAGTGCTGAACCCCTGCTAGGTAGGACCTAACCGTATTATGGGATAACTTCAACTCGGAGTGACAAAACCCTATGAAAGCAAGAACGTATTCTACAAAGCTGGACTGCCCCTGAGGGAACCGCTCCTGGAACCTACAATATGTGTTCCACCCTGTGAGGTAAGCTCTGGCCGTATTAGGTGAGAGAGATTTAGCAAGCAACGTGTGAGCAGTAGCTAGGTGTACAGTTAGACCAGGACTAGTGACTCGTGCGGAGGAATCATGGCACCTGTGATGTCCGCTTCTGGCATGATCTGAAAGAAAAGAGAGGTATTAGCTCGTGACAAGGCATCCGCTGCCATGTTCTGTGTACCAGGCAAGTGTGCACAACTGAGATGGAAATGATGCATTAATGAAAGTTGTACTAGACGCCTCAGGAGACTCATAATATGTAAGGACTTAGACAAACCGCTGGTTAAACATCGATAACAGCTGCGTTATCTGTTACAAACAGAACTGAGCAATTAGACCAATTGCTACCCGAAACACGGGCGGCCGCGACAATGAGATACAACTCAAATAGTGCTGAGGTCTGCAAGAAACCCGGGATTCGTCTGACTTCGACTGGCCACTCGCCTGCCAACCAATGGGAGCCAAAAATGGCTGCAAACCCTGAACTTGCAGCTGCGTCAGAAAAAAAAATTGCAGGAGAACTACTACATATTGCGGGAATGAAAAGGGAAATTCCATTCCACTGGTGGAGAAAGTGATCCCACATGTGAAGATCCGCTAGAGCCAGACTGTCTAAGTGACCGGGTTGTCCTGACAAGGTGCTGAGGGGAGGAGGGTCAACAGACGAGAAATGGAGGACCTGCCTTGTGGGATTATACTCATGGCGAAGGTCAGCATGCCCAACAGTGATTGTAACTCGGCCTTAGTGGTCACAGTAGTAACCGTGGACCTGTGTATCACTTCCCTGATCCTGACAAGGTGCTGAGGGGAGGAGGGTCAACAGACGAGAAATGGAGGACCGGCCTTGTGGGATTATACTCATGGCGAAGGTCAGCATGCCCAACAGTGATTGGAACTCGCCTTAGTGGTCACAGTAGTAACCGTGAACCTGTGTATCACTTCCCTGATCCTGACCAGTTTATCTGTGGGTAACTTCGCTAGCATGTTTTGTGAGTCTAAAACAATGCCCAGGAAAGTGATGACAGTGGACGGACCCTCAACCTTCTTAGGGGACACTGGGACGTCTAACCGAGAGAAACAATTCAGAAGCTTCTTGAGACCTACTGGGGCAACTCCTGGCCTCTCTATCAGCAAGAAGTCGTCTAAATAACGGATGACATGCTCACACTGTACCTTGTTCTCTAACACCCAGTGGAGGGCCTGTGCCAACTGATCGAATAGCCACGGGCTGCTTTTAGAGCCAAACGTGAGCTTCGAAGAGAAGTAATACTGGTCTCTCCACCTAATGCCATGCCACTGCCAGAAGGCCGGCATGATCGGGAGAAGCTTAAAGGCGTCGGATATATCCGCCTTAGACAACGCTGCTCCAGGACCTAAGTGCATGATGATAGCTATGGCTTGGTCAATGGAGGAATACTTCATGCTAACCTCCTCCGATGGGATGAGGGAGTCGAGACTAGCTACATGGGACCCATGCGGGGCTGACAAATCAATGATGAGTCTTTCTTTCTTGCTGAATTTGCCTGTGACTACCCCAGCCGGGCTGACTCACCACTGCTGAAAAGGGGGGGTTTTAAAGGGACCGATGAGGAAACCTTTGTCCAACTCAGCTTTAATCAATGCGTCTACTGTGCTGGGCTTTCTACCAATATTGATGACACTCATATAGGCTTTGATTGATTTTAATGTACAGGCAACCTTAGGATGTGCCCTAAAACAGTTAGTACAGATGTGCAACAAACGACATTGGCTGAAATTACATACAGCAAAATTATAGTTGTTGCAAATCTGAGCCTTACCCAGGTATACAACAGGCCGACCTAACTTATCAACTGACCCAGAAGGCCTGAGGGCGTCCGGTCCAGACAGAGAACTAGAGGGGCTAGTCTGAAAACCGGCAGCGGACCTGTGACACCACTCTGTAGAGTGGAAAATATATTGACACAACGTACAGGATGGTGCTTTAAGACCAGCGAAGTGTCTACAAAACAGCTCGGTATCCAAACTAGCCCAGTTTGTTACAAACTGAAACTGCGGAAAAAGAACAGTGGTAATCATAAAATGAATTATACCCCAACTCCGTGACTCTAAACAGATATAAATCAAGAAAAATAAATAAAGTAAAGTCTCTGTTAGATATACTTGTCTTCTCTAGCGCTGCAAATCCGGAGACAATGTGGGAAAAGTCAAATAAGTAAAGTTTTGGAAAAGGATTGCGCTGCAGGAGAAAATTCTTTTGTATAAAAATAAAAATATATAATAAAAAGTTCCTTTGGTAGATCTTCAATCAACGTGGTCACAAGCCAACCTCACAACTTAACACTGGTATGGAAATCTGTTCTGAAAAGAAAAAGCGCACTATGGTGTAGCAAGTTCCACAAACTTAGCGCCCCTGCGAATAGATTATACTCACAGGGTATCTTGCGAGAAAATGCGTATATGAATGGATGGTGTCTTCAATAGTACTCTGTTGAAAAGAGAGGACTATAGTGTAGCATGTAATTACACTTCTAACGCTTGCTGTAAGGTTATACTCACAGGATGTCCCTTATGAGAGGCTTGGAAGGAATCTGTGCAATATTCACAGGCAGCTGGGCGGATGGAGCAGGCAAGGATCAAGATACTCAAGTAGGAATTTCCAAATATCGATCCGACGGATGGAATGCTTCTGCACCTAGATGGTACTAGACCTCAGCTACTCAGAAGGACTGGTAAGTGGAACGGATGCGCACCAAAAAGTCGGATAAAATTTTTTTATTGAGAAATAAAATTACAGCTAAAACCACAAGACTAAAGTCTCTGAAATGTCCGACCCGGGTTTCGCCGTGATGCTTCGTCTGGGGCGTACTCTTTTCAACAGAGTACTATTGAAGACACCATCCATTCATATACGCATTTTCTCGCAAGATACCCTGTGAGTATAATCTATTCGCAGGGGCGCTAAGTTTGTGGAACTTGCTACACCATAGTGCGCTTTTTCTTTTCAGAACAGATTTCCATACCAGTGTTAAGTTGTGAGGTTGGCTTGTGACCACGTTGATTGAAGATCTACCAAAGGAACTTTTTATTATATATTTTTATTTTTATACAAAAGAATTTTCTCCTGCAGCGCAATCCTTTTCCAAAAAAAAAAAAAAAGATATAAATCAAGGCCTGACAGAACAAACAGCATCTCTGTACAGGCTGAAGGCCATGACAAGTTCAGGGATTGTCAGGAAGCACGGACCTAGAAACGAACGTCAAATCATGAAACACCAGTGTACAAGCGTAAACAGGAATTAAAACGAAACAATAGTAATGCGGAGACCAAAGGTGACTAAACTGCGCTGCGTGTACGACTGAGCCTAGTACAAAGAATCATACGGCGTAAGACCCTGCTGTGTAGCAGTACTATAATATAGTACTAAACTGAGTGGAACAAACGCTGCGCTGCGTGTACGACTGAGCCTAGTACAAAGAATCATACGGCGTAAGACCCTGCTGTGTAGCAGTACTATAATATAGTACTAAACTGAGTGGAACAAACGCTGCGCTGCGTGTACGACTGAGCCTAGTACAAAGAATCATACGGCGTAAGACCCTGCTGTGTAGCAGTACTATAATATAGTACTAAACTGAGTGGGACAAACGCTGCGCTGCGTGTACGACTGAGCCTAGCGCAGAGAATCATACGGCGTAAGACCCTGCTGTGTGGCAGTACTGTAATATAGCACCAAACTGAGTGGAACAAACGCTGCGCTGCGTGTACGACTGAGCCTAGTACAAAGAATCATACGGCGTAAGGCCATGCTGTGTGGCAGTACTATAATATAGTACTAAACTGAGTGGAACAAACGCTGCGCTGCGTGTACGACTGAGCCTAGCGCAGAGAATCATACGGCGTAAGACCCTGCTGTGTAGCAGTACTATAATATAGTACTAAACTGAGTGGGACAAACGCTGCGCTGCGTGTACGACTGAGCCTAGCGCAGAGAATCATACGGCGTAAGACCCTGCTGTGTAGCAGTACTATAATATAGTACTAAACTGAGTGGGACAAACGCTGCGCTGCGTGTACGACTGAGCCTAGTACAAAGAATCATACGGCGTAAGACCCTGCTGTGTAGCAGTACTGTAATATAGCACCAAACTGAGTGGGACAAACGCTGCGCTGCGTGTACGACTGAGCCTAGTACAAAGAATCATACGGCGTAAGACCCTGCTGTGTAGCAGTACTATAATATAGTACTAAACTGAGTGGGACAAACGCTGCGCTGCGTGTACGACTGAGCCTAGTACAAAGAATCATACGGCGTAAGACCCTGCTGTGTAGCAGTACTATAATATAGTACTAAACTGAGTGGGACAAACGCTGCGCTGCGTGTACGACTGAGCCTAGTACAAAGAATCATACGGCGTAAGACCCTGCTGTGTGGCAGTACTGTAATATAGCACCAAACTGAGTGGAACAAACGCTGCGCTGCGTGTACGACTGAGCCTAGTACAAAGAATCATACGGCGTAAGACCCTGCTGTGTAGCAGTACTATAATATAGTACTAAACTGAGTGGGACAAACGCTGCGCTGCGTGTACGACTGAGCCTAGTACAAAGAATCATACGGCGTAAGACCCTGCTGTGTAGCAGTACTATAATATAGTACTAAACTGAGTGGAACAAACGCTGCGCTGCGTGTACGACTGAGCCTAGTACAAAGAATCATACGGCGTAAGGCCATGCTGTGTGGCAGTACTATAATATAGTACTAAACTGAGTGGGACAAACGCTGCGCTGCGTGTACGACTGAGCCTAGTACAAAGAATCATACGGCGTAAGACCATGCTGTGTGGCAGTACTATAAAACTGAGAATAAATCCTGATTAACCTACACAAACAGCCTCAGCCACAATGTGCTGCAACTTACAGAGAAGCTGCTGAGAAACTACAAAAGGGGTGCTTAACATAACTGCCTAAACCACATATGTACCCCCCCTTTATATACTAAATATTTTATTTTAACCCCTTAGTGACCATTAATACGCCATTTACTGACTTAAACAAAGGAGGTTTTAGCTAAAACAGCTTGCTTTAATCAATCAGTACATGTACTTAAAATGGTGCATTAAAAACTATAACTTGTCCTGCAAAAAACAAGACCTCATACAAGTACATTGATGAAAAAACACTTGGTCACTAAGAGGTTAATCTTCACCAGCAAGCAGGGTTCTGACCTGTGCACTGAGCTGGAGCAGGCAGACCTGACTAATAGACCACCGAGCCTGCTCCAGCTCAGGCTCCCTACCTTCCTATCTAACTGCACGGCGGCCCGTGCAAGACTTTACGGCTGTGTCGAAGTTGGGAACACGCTGTCCCCTGTAACCCTACGATGAATGGCCGCGTGGGGAGCCGCACGTAGCTCCCTTGCTGATCGTTCCGGTGCAGTGGTGCTCCCCCTCACCTTGGGGAGCCAAAACACCGCCGGCCGGATTACGTGGACATGGCTGCTGGATGAGGCAGCATACTCACCTATGACCGCAGACTCGTGGGCCAGGAACGCCGCCGTCACCTACCTGCATGTGTGGTAGGTGGAAACAAGACGAGACGTTCATTGAGGGAGGGGCGTATGCCGGATATAAAGGCAGCTACACCCCTCCCCCCCCACAAATGCAGGCCAATAAACCGGCCTTTACACATACGCACTATACATTATATACACACACTATACATTATATACACACACTATACATTATATACGCACACTATACATTATATACACACACTATACATTATATACGCACACTATACATTATATACGCACACTATACATTATATATACACACTATACATTATATATACACACTATACATTATATACACACACTATACATTAGATATACACATTATACATTATATACACACACTATACATTATATACACACACTATACATTATATACACACTATACATTATATACACACACTATACATTATATACACACACTATACATTATATACACACACTATACATTATATACACACACTATACATTATATACACACACTATACATTATATACACACACTATACATTATATACGCACACTATACATTATATACACACACTATACATTATATATGCACACTATACATTATATACGCACACTATACATTATATACGCACACTATATATACACACACACTATATATATACACACACTATACATTATATACGCACACTATACATTATATACACACACTATACATTATATACACACACTATACATTATATACGCACACTATACATTATATACGCACACTATACATTATATACGCACACTATACATTATATACACACACTATACATTATATACGCACACTATACATTATATACACACACTATATATATACACACACTATACATTATATACACACACTATACATTATATACACACAATATACATTATATACACACACTATACATTATATACACACATTATACATTATATACACACACTATACATTATATACACACACTATACATTATATATGCACACTATACATTATATACACACACTATACATTATATATACACACTATATATACACACACACTATATATATATACACACACTATACATTATATACACACACTATACATTATATATACACACTATATATATACACACACTATACATTATATACACACACTATACATTATATACACACACTATACATTATATACACACTATACATTATATACGCACACTATACATTATATACACACTATACATTATATACACACACTATACATTATATACACACACTATACATTATATACACACACTATACATTATATATGCACACTATACATTATATACACACACTATACATTATATATACACACTATATATACACACACACTATATATACACACACACTATATATACACACACTATATACACACACACTATATATATACACACACTATACATTATATACACACACTATACATTATATACACACACTATACATTATATACACACACTATACATTATATATACACACTATATATACACACACACTATATATATATACACACACTATACATTATATACACACACTATACATTATATATACACACTATATATACACACACACTATATATACATTATATATACACACTATACATTATATACACACACTATACATTATATACGCACACTATACATTATATACACACTATACATTATATACACACACTATACATTATATACACACACTATACATTATATACGCACACTATACATTATATATGCACACTATACATTATATACACACACTATACATTATATATACACACTATATATACACACACACTATATATATACACACACTATATATACACACACTATATATACACACACACTATATATATACACACACTATACATTATATACACACACTATACATTATATATGCACACTATACATTATATACACACACTATACATTATATATACACACTATATATACACACACACTATATATATATACACACACTATACATTATATACACACACTATACATTATATATACACACTATATATATACACACACTATACATTATATATACACACTATACATTATATACACACACTATACATTATATATACACACTATATATACACACACTATACATTATATACACACACTATACATTATATACACACACTATACATTATATATACACACTATATATATACACACACTATACATTATATATACACACACTATACATTATATATACACACACTATACATTATATACACACACTATACATTATATACACACACTATATATACACACACACTATATATATACACACACTGCCAGTGCAATACCCCGGAGCCAGAGTCTCTGCTCAATTTTATTTTTATCTGTCTCTGGGAAAACGCCCAGGATAACGTATCTAATGCGTGCTTCGTATTTCATAGGGGAACTGTCCCGCAATCTCCCAAATATTTTAATCCAGTACTCCTCTATCCCTGGGCATTCCCCCAGTAAGTGCGTGTAGTCTCCTCTGTCTTTGCTGCATTTATAACAGTTCTGTTTCCTATCCTTATAATGGAGTGCAGTAGAGACGCAGTATGACCCACGCATGGGCGGCGGAGACCGTAGATCTTTGAATATCTCTATACACAGCGTTCCACAGAATGGCCCCCATTTTGCAAGTCCTTTTCCCTCTTGGCCTCACTTCGGAATGTGATTGTTTTAGTGTATTCATATTTTCACTTTGCATAGATGTGTGATATAGAAGTGCTGAAAGTCATTTCTTGACAAAAATCTAAAAAAGTGTTAATTACTATATTTAAATAATTCTTATTCTCCGTGTAGTGAATTGTTCATATCCACATTTATCCATAAATCCTGGTGTGATATCTGGTAGGATTTCATTTAAAGACTTCATCTGTCCTTTATGTAAAACTTGTGCAATTAGACATTTCCCATGTTTTTCCCAATATTGAACGTCGTCCAGTAACATAACTTGTGGTAGATGTGCATCCCCCACAGTGGGGAGCACTGAACTGCCTGGGTTACTCCAAATATACCCGAGCATCCTGCCGAACGGGTTCACTATTATTTTCTTCTCCATAGTGCCGGCTTCGAGAATGTGGAAGAGATCCTCCCAGGGTCAACAGTGCTCCCCGTAGACAAGCCGACATCTACAGACACCTCTCTATATACCGGTACATTGTATGACATCTACAGACTCCTCTCTATATACCGGTACATTGTGTGACATCTACAGACTCCTCTCTATATACCGGTACATTGTGTGACATCTACAGACTCCTCTCTATATACCGGTACATTGTATGACATCTACAGACTCCTCTCTATATACCGGTACATTGTGTGACATCTACAGACTCCTCTCTATATACCGGTACATTGTATGACATCTACAGACTCCTCTCTATATACCGGTACATTGTATGACATCTACAGACACCTCTCTATATACCGGTACATTGTATGACATCTACAGACTCCTCTCTATATACCGGTACATTGTATGACATCTACAGACTCCTCTCTATATACCGGTACATTGTATGATATCTACAGACACCTCTCTATATACCGGTACATTGTGTGACATCTACAGACACCTCTCTATATACCGGTACATTGTATGACATCTACAGACTCCTCTCTATATACCGGTACATTGTATGACATCTACAGACTCCTCTCTATATACCGGTACATTGTATGATATCTACAGACACCTCTCTATATACCGGTACATTGTATGACATCTACAGACACCTCTCTATATACCGGTACATTGTGTGACATCTACAGACACCTCTCTATATACCGGTACATTGTATGACATCTACAGACACCTCTCTATATACCGGTACATTGTGTGACATCTACAGACGCCTCTCTATATACCGGTACATTGTATGATATCTACAGACTCCTCTCTATATACCGGTACATTGTATGACATCTACAGACGCCTCTCTATATACCGGTACATTGTATGACATCTACAGACACCTCTCTATATACCGGTACATTGTATGATATCTACAGACTCCTCTCTATATACCGGTACATTGTATGACATCTACAGACGCCTCTCTATATACCGGTACATTGTGTGACATCTACAGACACCTCTCTATATACCGGTACATTGTATGACATCTACAGACTCCTCTCTATATACCGGTACATTGTATGACATCTACAGACGCCTCTCTATACCGGTACATTGTGTGACATCTACAGACACCTCTCTATATACCGGTACATTGTATGACATCTACAGACTCCTCTCTATATACCGGTACATTGTATGACATCTACAGACTCCTCTCTATATACCGGTACATTGTATGATATCTACAGACACCTCTCTATATACCGGTACATTGTATGACATCTACAGACACCTCTCTATATACCGGTACATTGTGTGACATCTACAGACTCCTCTATATATACCGGTACATTGTATGATATCTACAGACTCCTCTCTATATACCGGTACATTGTGTGATATCTACAGACTCCTCTCTATATACCGGTACATTGTATGACATCTACAGACTCCTCTCTATATACCGGTACATTGTATGACATCTACAGACTCCTCTCTATATACCGGTACATTGTGTGACATCTACAGACTCCTCTCTATATACCGGTACATTGTATGATATCTACAGACTCCTCTCTATATACCGGTACATTGTATGACATCTACAGACTCCTCTCTATATACCGGTACATTGTATGATATCTACAGACTCCTCTCTATATACCGGTACATTGTATGACATCTACAGACTCCTCTCTATATACCGGTACATTGTATGACATCTACAGACACCTCTCTATATACCGGTACATTGTATGACATCTACAGACTCCTCTCTATATACCGGTACATTGTATGACATCTACAGACTCCTCTCTATATACCGGTACATTGTATGATATCTACAGACTCCTCTCTATATACCGGTACATTGTATGACATCTACAGACTCCTCTCTATATACCGGTACATTGTATGACATCTACAGACTCCTCTCTATATACCGGTACATTGTGTGATATCTACAGACACCTCTCTATATACCGGTACATTGTGTGACATCTACAGACTCCTCTCTATATACCGGTACATTGTATGATATCTACAGACTCCTCTCTATATACCGGTACATTGTATGACATCTACAGACTCCTCTCTATATACCGGTACATTGTATGACATCTACAGACACCTCTCTATATACCGGTACATTGTATGACATCTACAGACACCTCTCTATATACCGGTACATTGTGTGACATCTACAGACTCCTCTCTATATACCGGTACATTGTATGATATCTACAGACTCCTCTCTATATACCGGTACATTGTATGATATCTACAGACTCCTCTCTATATACCGGTACATTGTATGATATCTACAGACGCCTCTCTATATACCGGTACATTGTATGACATCTACAGACTCCTCTCTATATACCGGTACATTGTATGACATCTACAGACTCCTCTCTATATACCGGTACATTGTATGACATCTACAGACTCCTCTCTATATACCGGTACATTGTGTGATATCTACAGACACCTCTCTATATACCGGTACATTGTATGACATCTACAGACACCTCTCTATATACCGGTACATTGTATGACATCTACAGACACCTCTCTATATACCGGTACATTGTGTGACATCTACAGACGCCTCTCTATATACCGGTACATTGTATGACATCTACAGACTCCTCTCTATATACCGGTACATTGTGTGATATCTACAGACACCTCTCTATATACCGGTACATTGTGTGACATCTACAGACTCCTCTCTATATACCGGTACATTGTATGACATCTACAGACTCCTCTCTATATACCGGTACATTGTGTGACATCTACAGACACCTCTCTATATACCGGTACATTGTATGATATCTACAGACTCCTCTCTATATACCGGTACATTGTATGATATCTACAGACTCCTCTCTATATACCGGTACATTGTATGACATCTACAGACACCTCTCTATATACCGGTACATTGTATGACATCTACAGACTCCTCTCTATATACCGGTACATTGTGTGACATCTACAGACTCCTCTCTATATACCGGTACATTGTATGATATCTACAGACTCCTCTCTATATACCGGTACATTGTGTGACATCTACAGACACCTCTCTATATACCGGTACATTGTATGACATCTATAGACGCCTCTCTATATACCGGTACATTGTATGATATCTACAGACTCCTCTCTATATACCGGTACATTGTGTGACATCTACAGACTCCTCTCTATATACCGGTACATTGTATGACATCTACAGATGCCTCTCTATATACCGGTACATTGTATGACATCTACAGACTCCTCTCTATATACCGGTACATTGTATGACATCTACAGACACCTCTCTATATACCGGTACATTGTATGACATCTACAGACACCTCTCTATATACCGGTACATTGTATGACATCTACAGACACCTCTCTATATACCGGTACATTGTATGACATCTACAGACACCTCTCTATATACCGGTACATTGTATGACATCTACAGACACCTCTCTATATCCCGGTACATTGTATGACATCTACAGACACCTCTCTATATACCGGTACATTGTGTGACATCTACAGACTCCTCTCTATATACCGGTACATTGTGTGACATCTACAGACACCTCTCTATATACCGGTACATTGTATGACATCTACAGACACCTCTCTATATACCGGTACATTGTGTGACATCTACAGACTCCTCTCTATATACCGGTACATTGTGTGACATCTACAGACACCTCTCTATATACCGGTACATTGTATGATATCTACAGACTCCTCTCTATATACCGGTACATTGTATGATATCTACAGTCTCCTCTCTATATACCGGTACATTGTGTGACATCTACAGACTCCTCTCTATATACCGGTACATTGTGTGACATCTACAGACTCCTCTCTATATACCGGTACATTGTATGACATCTACAGACTCCTCTCTATATACCGGTACATTGTATGACATCTACAGACACCTCTCTATATACCGGTACATTGTATGACATCTACAGACACCTCTCTATATACCGGTACATTGTATGACATCTACAGACACCTCTCTATATACCGGTACATTGTATGACATCTACAGACACCTCTCTATATACCGGTACATTGTATGACATCTACAGACGCCTCTCTATATACCGGTACATTGTATGACATCTACAGACACCTCTCTATATACCGGTACATTGTATGACATCTACAGACTCCTCTCTATATACCGGTACATTGTATGACATCTACAGACTCCTCTCTATATACCGGTACATTGTATGACATCTACAGACACCTCTCTATATACCGGTACATTGTATGACATCTACAGACTCCTCTCTATATACCGGTACATTGTGTGATATCTACAGACTCCTCTCTATATACCGGTACATTGTGTGACATCTACAGACACCTCTCTATATACCGGTACATTGTGTGACATCTACAGACTCCTCTCTATATACCGGTACATTGTATGATATCTACAGACCTCTCTATATACCGGTACATTGTATGACATCTACAGACACCTCTCTATATACCGGTACATTGTATGACATCTACAGACACTTCTCTATATACCGGTACATTGTATGACATCTACAGACACCTCTCTATATACCGGTACATTGTGTGACATCTACAGACTCCTCTCTATATACCGGTACATTGTATGACATCTACAGACACCTCTCTATATACCGGTACATTGTATGACATCTACAGACTCCTCTCTATATACCGGTACATTGTATGATATCTACAGACGCCTCTCTATATACCGGTACATTGTGTGACATCTACAGACTCCTCTCTATATACCGGTACATTGTGTGATATCTACAGACGCCTCTCTATATACCGGTACATTGTATGACATCTACAGACTCCTCTCTATATACCGGTACATTGTATGACATCTACAGACTCCTCTCTATATACCGGTACATTGTATGATATCTACAGACGCCTCTCTATATACCGGTACATTGTATGACATCTACAGACTCCTCTCTATATACCGGTACATTGTATGACATCTACAGACACCTCTCTATATACCGGTACATTGTGTGACATCTACAGATGCCTCTCTATATACCGGTACATTGTATGATATCTACAGACACTTCTCTATACCGGTACATTGTGTGACATCTACAGTCTCCTCTCTATATACCGGTACATTGTATGATATCTACAGACACCTCTCTATATACCGGTACATTGTATGACATCTACAGACTCCTCTCTATATACCGGTACATTGTATGACATCTACAGACACCTCTCTATATACCGGTACATTGTATGACATCTACAGACTCCTCTCTATATACCGGTACATTGTATGACATCTACAGACTCCTCTCTATATACCGGTACATTGTATGATATCTACAGACACCTCTCTATATACCGGTACATTGTATGACATCTACAGACACCTCTCTATATACCGGTACATTGTATGACATCTACAGACTCCTCTCTATATACCGGTACATTGTATGACATCTACAGACACCTCTCTATATACCGGTACATTGTATGACATCTACAGACACCTCTCTATATACCGGTACATTGTATGACATCTACAGACACCTCTCTATATACCGGTACATTGTATGATATCTACAGACACCTCTCTATATACCGGTACATTGTATGATATCTACAGACACCTCTCTATATACCGGTACATTGTATGATATCTACAGACTCCTCTCTATATACCGGTACATTGTATGATATCTACAGACACTTCTCTATATACCGGTACATTGTATGACATCTACAGACTCCTCTCTATATACCGGTACATTGTATGACATCTACAGACACCTCTCTATATACCGGTACATTGTGTGATATCTACAGACACTTCTCTATATACCGGTACATTGTATGATATCTACAGACACCTCTCTATATACCGGTACATTGTATGACATCTACAGACTCCTCTCTATATACCGGTACATTGTGTGACATCTACAGACTCCTCTCTATATACCGGTACATTGTATGACATCTACAGACTCCTCTCTATATACCGGTACATTGTATGATATCTACAGACTCCTCTCTATATACCGGTACATTGTATGACATCTACAGACTCCTCTCTATATACCGGTACATTGTATGATATCTACAGACTCCTCTCTATATACCGGTACATTGTATGATATCTACAGACACCTCTCTATATACCGGTACATTGTATGACATCTACAGACTCCTCTCTATATACCGGTACATTGTATGACATCTACAGACTCCTCTCTATACCGGTACATTGTGTGATATCTACAGACTCCTCTCTATATACCGGTACATTGTGTGACATCTACAGACTCCTCTCTATATACCGGTACATTGTATGACATCTACAGACTCCTCTCTATATACCGGTACATTGTATGACATCTACAGACTCCTCTCTATATACCGGTACATTGTATGATATCTACAGACACCTCTCTATATACCGGTACATTGTATGACATCTACAGACTCCTCTCTATATAACGGTACATTGTATGACATCTACAGACTCCTCTCTATATACCGGTACATTGTGTGACATCTACAGACTCCTCTCTATATACCGGTACATTGTATGACATCTACAGACTCCTCTCTATATACCGGTACATTGTATGACATCTACAGACTCCTCTCTATATACCGGTACATTGTATGACATCTACAGACTCCTCTCTATATACCGGTACATTGTGTGACATCTACAGACTCCTCTCTATATACCGGTACATTGTATGACATCTACAGACTCCTCTCTATATACCGGTACATTGTATGATATCTACAGACACCTCTCTATATACCGGTACATTGTATGACATCTACAGACTCCTCTCTATATACCGGTACATTGTATGACATCTACAGACACCTCTCTATATACCGGTACATTGTATGATATCTACAGATGCCTCTCTATATACTGGTGAGATGAATGTCTGTATGGTCTTGGAGAAGAACAGAACACTGGAGAGAAGCTGGACCTCTTATAGTTTAGGCTAGGCAATAAATGTATGGAGGTGTGTAGAGAAATGCATCTTAAGCCGTCCGACCTGCACGATGACGCATGAAACAGTGGAGAAAGCTGCTCTTCTTAGTGATGAGATCAGGCAATGAACGTATAAAGATGTGAAGACAAATACACGGCGCTTAATTAGTGCAACCTACAAGAGGAAGAAGAATGGAACACTGGAGATAAGTTGACCCCCTAGTGTTGGGACCAGGCAATAAATGTATGGAGTTGTACTGAGCAATGCATGGTCCTGAAGGAGTCCAACCAGAATGAAGAAGAACGGAACACTGAAGAGAAGCTGATCGTCCTTGTGATGGGGCTTAGCAATGGATATATAGCATTGTGTGGAGAAATGCATGGTCCTGCCTGCAAGAAGAAGGTTGGAACTCTGGAGAGAAGCTATCGCTCCTAATGATGGTACTGGGCAATAAATGTATGGAGGGGTGCAGAATAATACAAGGTCCTAAAGAAGAAAAAGAATGGAACACTGGAGAGAACTATTGATCAGACTTGACAATGAATGTATGGAGATGTGCAGAGAAATGCCTGGTCCTGAAGGAGTCCAATCTGCAAGAAGAAGAATGGACCACTGGAGAGAAGCTGATCCTTCTAGTGATGAGGCCAGGCAATTAATGTATGGAGGTGATCGGGGAAATGCATGGTCCAAAAGTAGTCACCAGCTTTCAAGAAAAATAAGGATAGAACATTGGAGTAAAGCTGGCCCTCCTAATGATGGGGCCAGACAATGACTATATGGAGGTGTGTGGAGAAATGTAATGTGGCAGCAAAAGGGAAATTGTGGAAATGTTTACAGGTATGGGGCAGGTGAAGAGAAGGCGTATATGAGAAGTCATTTTCTCTCTGTCCATTCCTGGGGTGTGGTAGGGTTGGAGAAGAACATGTGGTTTATAGATGTTCCCTTGTATATGGGGTGTACAGATAAGAGGTGAGAAGTCATCATGAGTGTGAGAATGGGCGCAGCAGAGGATCTGGATGAAGATCAATAATACTTGGCAGCACTTCTCCAGCCATTTGTCACACTTGTCACTTCATTTGTGTGGCTGAACAAAGGCTTTAATGCAGCGGTACCAAATCTGGATTAGTAAGAAGCAGTCAAGTGGCCAGAACTGGGCTGGAGCCACCTGTGCCCCGGCCAGTGACCTCTGTGAGAAACCTGCACAGTAAACATTAGGACTCTTTAGGTGTGGTCCTACAAGGTATAAATATTGGGGGTGGACACAGAAGACCCAGAGCTGATCCTGAACAGGTGCGTTGTTCTCATACCTTCAATGCGTCTCTTATTCTAACTCTACTAACCCTAACCATGCTTCTCCTATTATTCTAACTCTCACCCTAATTTACTAACCCTAAGTACCCTACAAACCCAACCCTACTAATCTTGCACTAACTAAAGACTATTATTCATAAACCTACTAACCATATTCAACCTACAAAATGTATTCCTACAGGGCTAACCCTAATAACAGTAATTATCCTACTAACCCAAACCATACTATCCATGCTCTTACTAACCATATTAACCCTAAACATACTAACTATAATACTACTAACTCTATTACTAATAATAACAGCCATAATCTACTAACCCTATTGTAACCCTATTACCCTAACCCAAGTAATCCTAACCCGATGAGCCTTAAACCTACTAACCCTAATCTACTAGTACTAATCCTAACAACTCTATAACATATAGCTTTACAAACTCTACTAACGTCTACTAATCTTACTAAGTCTGCTCTTACTAACCAAACTAATCTTAGCCCTGAACCTACTGACCTTCACACTACAGGGACTATTATCCCTTACTCTACTAAACATTTAGCTGATGTTAATCTGAACCTCTTTCTTTCAGACCTGACTTAAATCATACTACCTCTAACCCTGAGATCCGACTCCAACCTTACTACCTCTAACTCTGAAACATGACTCCAACCATGAGACCTTATTCCAACTCTATTACTCCTAAACCTGAGACGTAACTCCAACCCTTCTACATCTAACCCTGAGACTTGACTGAAACCATACAACTTATTTCCCTGGCACCTGATTCCAATGTTAATAACTCTAACAATGAGACCTGACTCCAACTCTACTATCTGTCTCCCTTCGACATGACTCCAACTTTACTACATCTAACCCTGAGACCTGACTGCAACCATATAACTTCTTACCCTGAGACCTGACTACAACTCGACTACAGCTAACCCTGATTCCTGACTCAAACCCTACTACCTCAAACCCTGAGACCTGACTCCAACCCTACTATCTCTAACCCTGAGACCTGACTCCAACCCTACTATCTCTAACCCTGAGACCTGACTCCAACCCTACTACCTATAATCCTGATTCCTGACTCCAACCTTACTGCCTGTAACCCTGAGACCTGACTCCAACCCTACTATCTCTAACCCTGAGACCTGACTCCAACCCTACTACCTATAATCCTGATTCCTGACTCCAACCTTACTGCCTGTAACCCTGAGACCTGACTCCAACCCTACTGTCTCTAAACCTGAGATCTGATTTCACTCCAAATGCCTCTAGCTCTGAGACCTCACTCCCACCATACAACCTCCAACCCTAAAACCTAATTTAAACCCTACTATTTTAAACCCTGACACCTGACTTCAACTTTACTTTTTCTAACCCTGACACCTGACTCCAACCCTACTATCTGTCTCCCTGAGACATGACTCCAACCCTAACTCTCTAATCCTGGGACATGGCTCCAACACTACTACCTCTAACCCTAAGAACTGTGTCAAATCCTACTACCTCTAACCCTAAGAACTGATTCCCACACTACTACCTCTTACCCTGATCCCTGACTCAAACCCCACTACCTATAACCCTGAGACGTGACTGCAACGCTACTAACTCTAACCCTGATTCCTGACTCCAACTCTACTACCTCCAACCCGGAGAACTGACTCCAACCCTACTACTGATAACCCTGAGACCTGACTCCCACACTACTACCTGTAACCCTGAGACCTGACTCCAATTCTAATACCTCTAACTCTGATTCCTGACTCCAACCATACTACCTCCAACCATAAGACCTGACTCCAACTCTACTATTTCTTACCCTAAGATCTCACTCCAACCTTACTTCCTCTAAAATGAGATCTGACTCCAACCCTACTACCGTTAAACCTAAAACCTGAGTTAATACGTAAGATGTCTAACCCTGAGACCTGACTGCAACCATACTACTTCCAGGGGCGGATTGGCCATAGATTTTACAGGGAAATTTCCTGCTGTGCCTATGCCCAGAGGGCTGTCCAAGCACTCCTCTCTGCCACGACCCACATGCTCTCCAGAATTCAACTGCTCTGGCCCACACCTCACCTCTTTAAGCCCCCTGCTCCATATCTCTATCAGAGAGAACAGGAGAAGGAGGACAGAAAATAGCATCTATTGATGGCCACCTCAGAGGAACAGCTGTTGGCACAATATATTGCGCTGCTCTGTGTTATATTGCTCTGGTGAAGCAGCATTTTGCTTTATGGTATTGCAGATCCTGACTATTTGTGTTGTGCCTCCTTCTGTCAATTTAGATCCTCATACAACATGGAGCCACTTTTAGGATTGTTTTCCAGGGGCACTTTAAGTTCCCAGTCCACCCTTCTACCTCTAACCCTAAGACCTGACTCCCACACTTACTACCTGTAACCCCGATTCCTGACTCCCACACTTACTACCTCTAACCATGAAACTTGACTCCATTCATACTGCCTCTAACCCTGACACCTGACTTTAACCCTACTGCCTGGAACCCTGAGACTTCACTCCAACCTTTCTAACACTACATCATAAACCTACTAGTCTTAACTCTACTGACATTTTAAACTCCAGTCTAACTAATCCTAACTTCTCACAGAAGGAACTCACATCCTAACTAGTCTCTCGTGTTTGGAGGTTTGTGGACATGATGGGACATCTCCTTCCTTCCCTGCTGTTTCTGGGGGCACTTGGTGCTGCGCTGGTGGAGTCGTACTGTGTGGAGAAAGGTAATATGTTCCAGATCACAAATTCTATTAAAAATGTAGAAATGTTATCACATCTAATATCATTGAAAAAAATACTCTGTATAACATCTGTAAATCTAATCACAAGATAGATAAAGAATTCAGGTCTCATCAGTATATACAACATGACCAGGTCTATCCATCTACTCTATCATCTATCTACAATGCCTTCAGAAAGTCTATAGACCCGTTCAGTTTTTCATATTTTGTTATGTTATGGCCTTAAGCTAAAACAAAAAAAAAATAATCTAGTGAAAACTTATGTCCATGTAAAAAGGGCTGAGTACTTATGTCCTTGTGAAAGGGGCTGAATATTTACGTCCTTGTGAGATTTTAGTTTTTACTTCTCAATAAATTAGTGAAGATTTGTTAGAGGGTGTGAAGACTTTCCAAATCAATTCTACCTATCTACAATGGTGTTTGAAAGTTTGTGAACTCTTCAGAATTTTCTATATTTCTGATTTAATTTGATTTAAAACTACATCAGATTTTCCTAAAAATAGATAAAGATAACCAAATTAAGAAAATTAGACTTTTATATTTATTTTTTTGAGGAAAATCATCCAATATCACGTGTCTGTGCGTGGCAAACGTATGTGAACCTTTAGGATTACCAGATGATGTAAATGTGTTTTCAACCCATGGGAGGACCATCAGGTGACCTGTGTTATGTAAAGGACAGGGATCTATCAAAGTCCGATGTTTGTGGAATGTATAATGGCAGGAACAAAGGAGATTTCTGAGGACCTCAGAGGAGAGTTGTTGATGCTCACCCTACTGGAAAAGGTTATAAAACTACCTCTAAAGAGTCTGGACTCCAACAATCCACATTCACTCATTCGGGGTCATTTATCAGAGACCAGAGTTTTGCATTGGTGTTTGATAGTCTGTGTGCTGCTTCGAGGATACACCTCATTTATAAGAAGGTGCACTATGTGCCTGGAATGAAATCTACTCCAGCCCCTGACTTTACCCTCCTCAGGAGCAGTCAACCAATAAACATTGCGCCAAGAGGAGGGTGTGTAATAGTCCTCGAGGCCACAACGGAGCCAAAGGTAACCGCTAAGCAACTAAAGGCCTTTCTGATATTAGGGGTTATCCGAGTAATGAAATAAAAACATTCTAAAACTCATCAGGGCTTACATATACATTAAAGTGTAACTGGCTTGTCCCTACCAAGAATGAGATTCCTGATATATGTGATGCTGAAGGGAAGATATTCATGAAGCTGTATTTTTCAGCTAATTTTACCTTTCTGGTGTCTGTATTCTGCCCTTAGCAACCATATTTCTCTGTGCCTCTATGTCAGCAACTTCCTAAGATGGCCTCTGCTGCTCTTCCCGTGATGATCTTTGCCCTTCCTTGAGGCCATCCTGTATTTCCCTCACTTCCCATAAGCCCTTGCTCTCCTCACATGAACTAGCAGGACCAATCAGCACGCAGATAACTTCCTACAGTACTCATAGCAGTGTGAATCCTCACATACAGCTAACCAGAGACAAGCCCTGCAATTACATTAAATCAGTAAGCATTTCTTTTAACCTCTTAATAGCCAGCTGTCCCTCTTCCAGACTGACAGGGGGGGGGGGGGGGCTGCTTATATCTCTGGTTTGGTACCAGCTAAACTACCAGAATGACATAAATCTGTTCAGTACAGGGGAAGATATCAATGGTAGAAATCGGGATGCTGTGAATAAAGCTGAAAGTAAAAGCAGACTTTACCTGCGATTATTCCCGACTCTATTTCTAACAGTGATTTCTCCTCTGTTGCTTGGACTAGAGCTGTCATTCTGGTCTTCTATGAAAGCCTGGACCAGTTGCATATTCTAGCTGCTACCATTGAGAAGATATCACCATCTAAAGCAGCCCTCCACTTTCTGCCCCAGCCCAGCTCCAGGCTGTCAGGGCTGAGAAGACGGACTGCACAGGGCAGCGCTGGGGGATGAGAGCTGCTGAATCGGAGCGTAGCAGGCATTTGTGGGAGTTACAGCAGGGTGCACTATACCATTAGGGAATAAAAAAGGAAACGGCAGCTACACTTTAAGTGAAGCTTGTTGACCTGCTGCAGCAAAGCTGTGGGGGCGAAACAACAGTGACTAAGCTCTCCCCGAATATTTGTGGGTGAGAATAATCTGCCCCTCCCCCTGCACAACCTAACCTTGCAGACAAGCACATGGTCATCTCCCAGCTCCGTAAACATATATCTCTATATACATATATACAGATGATGTATAGAGAGATATATATTTACTGATCTGACCGATGGCCAGTATCTGTCTGCAGTAATATTTTCACACGGCTGCCGGCACCGGTAGGGATCGCGCATGCGCCATTCCTCACAGGAGCCGGAGGCAGAGAGAGGGGGGCGGCCACACAGGCTCTGACGTTTCGCGTACAGAGCCCGGCCACTCGCTAAGGCAGGGAGAAGCCTGTACACGAGACGTCATCACAGGAGCCCAGTGGATGACGTTGGGGGTCACGTGACCCGCATCGGCCGTGCAGAAACACAGCATAATATATGAGTTATAAGCCACATTACCAGAAGTACATACATTCGGAGAACCCTTTTCATGAGCCCACCATCAGGAGCCCACCAACAATGGTGTGCATGGAAGAAGAGCAAGGAGAAAGCCACTGCTCTCCAAAAAGAAACTGGAAGAAAGCAGCAAGACAATGACCCCCAAATTCACAAGTCTTCCTACTACGAATTGTTAAAGGGGTATTCCAGCTTGTAAATCCTAACATTTTCTAATATACATGCATTTGACATTCTGCTTCCTAATATGGGACAGACGACCCCTATGGGCAGTAGGATGTTATAAATAGAGATGAGTGAATTTCATATTTAGAAATTAGTTAAGTCTTCGTTTGGTGGTAAAATCAGATTTGCGTTATGGATTCCAATACCACGGACCATAACGCAATTCTATGACGGAACGCCTTCAGAGGCATTCCATGATTCATTCTGTCATAACAGAAGTCTATGGGCTGCATGAGAGGTCCGCCTGGTCTCCGTTATGCTGGAGTCCTCCAAAGGCTTCCGTTGTGCAGTCTGTCATAGAATTGCGTTATGGTCCGTGGTATTGGAATCCATAACGCAATTCTGATTTTACCAATAAACAAAGCGGAAATGAATTTCTAAATATGAAATTCGCTCCTCTCTAGTTATAAATGATGCATCGGTGCCATATCGATGACATCAGTCACATGACCTTCACATCATGTGATCAGCAGTGTTACATGACATATGAGGGGTCAACACAGGGGACATCCATGTGGAAAGTAAATAGGACTGGTGGTTATTACAGTAACTACTCCACTGTATTTAAAGGGCCGCCTGTCTCTAGGTGATGCTGTCAAATGTCTGTCTGTCAAACTGTTAATAAAGTTTAGTGTTAAAACAAGAAACACTCAGATCTGCGACTACATGGGCGCGGACAGACATGATGAGGCGCTGCTCCTCGGTACACTACTACTCACTAGTTAGATACCTGGGCAGGTAGGTGAAAGCTGGGACCATGATTCATACCTCCCAAGTTTGGAAACGAATAAAGAGGGACACATTGTGCGGCATATTTTCTCCACACTAAGCCACGCCTCTAATGCCGCCAAAACATAATTTAATGCCCCCACATAGTAATTATTCCCCCTTCATGCCACCGCACAGTATTTATGCCCACATTGTGTATTCACAGAATTATGCCTAGCTGTGCCCCCGGTAATATGCCTAGCTGTGCCCCCGGTAATATGCCCACATTGTGCACCCAGAATATCCCCAGCTGTGCCCTCAGTAATATGCCCACATTGTGCCCCCATTAATATGCCCACATTGTGCACCCAGAATATCCCCAGCTGTGCCCCCAGTAATATGCCCAGCTGTGCCCCCAGTAATATGCCCACATTGTGCCCCCATTAAAATGCCCAGCTGTGCCCTCCAGTAATATGCCCACATTATGCCCCCAGTAATATGCCCAGCTGTGCCCTCCAGTAATATGCCCACATTGTGCCCCCAGTAATATGCCCATATTGTGCCCCTCACAGAAAGTAAAAAATAAATAAACACTACATACTTACCTTCTTCCTAGCACCAGCAGGACATCCTCTGCTCTGTGAAGGAGGCGGAGCCTAAGCTGACTGCCGGCTGGCCCCGTGTCCCTCACAGACCAGAGGTGTGGATGCTTCATCATAATACAGGCAACTGCCAGAAAGCGACAAACCTCCCTCGTACCGGGACAGAGGGACAGCCACTGTAATCCGGAAAGGTTGGGAGGTATGCATGATGGCTCACATGACTGACGCCATGTTTAGTTCTATCCAGCAAGCATTGTACAGAACGGGGCGCACAGCTTGGGCCGCCTTCCTTAGTACATAGCCTTTGTGCTGCTGCCTGAGGCAAAAATTGAAACGGCGACTTCTCCCTCTCGCCCCTGGTACAGAACTAAAACGGGGTGTGCCATTTTCTTTCTTTAAAGGGACACTGACAGGCCCAATAAGCATATTTAGGGGTATATATGACAGTACAGGTCTTATCAAGTGTATTCAAATCATCTAAGTATCCCCCCCGTCCACCTTGTAAATACAGAAAACTAGAGTTTTATAACCTGCTTGACTCGTCTCCAATCTGCCCAAGGGGCGGCGTTTCATCTCAAAATGCGCCCAGCCAGCTGCTCCCAACTGCCGTTCTGAAGCCCCGCCTTCTACTCTCCCCGACTCAAGATCCTGCGCATGCCCAATTCAATCCTCTGGGCATCGTCCTCCGCCTAATCTTCAGCGCATGCGCCCGGCCGGGGTCACATTGCGCCTGCGTACAGACAGTCTGCGTCTTAGAGGCCGCGGCAGCCTCTGCTTTATGCGCTTTGATTGCCCATGCGCAGGATCTTGAGTCGGGGAGAGTAGTAGCCGCCGCCCAGCGAAGTGAATATTGATGAGCTGGGCGGGGCTTCAGAACGGCAGTTGGGAGCAGCTGGCTGGGCGCATTTTGAGATGAAACGCCGCCCCTTGGGCAGATTGGAGACGAGTCAAGCAGGTTATAAAACTTTAGTTTTCTGTATTTATAAGGTGGACAGGGGGGATACTTATATGATTTGAATACACTTTATAAGACCTGTACTGTCATATATATACCTAAATATGCTAATTGGGCCTGTCAGTGTCCCTTTAAGGAGAGTCTACTGTATGGAATTTATAAGGGCATACAAACAAAATGTTACATAGATATATATTAGAAAAATAAGTTTTGTATTTACAGCGTTCCCTATGAGATAAAACTGTCCTGTTCCCTTCATTCTCCGGGTCAGTACGATTACAGTGATACCACATTTATATAGTTTATGGGTTTTGTATTTACAGCGTTCCCTATGAGATAAAACTGACCTGTTCCCTTCATCCTCCGGTCAGTACGATTACAGTGATACCACATTTATATAGTTTTATGGGTTTTGTGTTTACAGCGTTCCCTATGAGATAAAACTGTCCTGTTCTCTTCATTCTCCGGTCAGTACGATTACAGAGATACCACATTTATATAGTTTTATGGGTTTTGTATTTACAGCGTTCCCTATGAGATAAAACTGTCCTGTTCCCTTCATTCTCCGGGTCAGTACGATTACAGAGATACCACATTTATATAGTTTTATGGGTTTTGTGTTTACAGCGCTCCCTATGAGATAAAACTGACCTGTTCCCTTCATCCTCCGGTCAGTACGATTACAGTGATACCACATTTATATAGTTTTATGGGTTTTGTGTTTACAGCGCTCCCTATGAGATAAAACTGACCTGTTCCCTTCATTCTCCGGTCAGTACGATTACAGAGATACCACATTTATATAGTTTATGGGTTTTGTATTTACAGCGTTCCCTATGAGATAAAACTGACCTGTTCCCTTTATCCTCCGGTCAGTACGATTACAGTGATACCACATTTATATAGTTTTATGGGTTTTGTGTTTACAGCGTTCCCTATGAGATAAAACTGACCTGTTCCCTTCATTCTCCGGTCAGTACGATTACAGTGATACCACATTTATATAGTTTTATAAGGCCAGTCAGATCTCCATGTGCAATGTCTCCATTATTAGTGACGATCTCATTACAGTGAGGGTCTTGCCATATATTAGGGTAGGGTTTGAAATAGGGGTAACTCTTGCCATTGATCCTGTATTGCAGGGAAGAATCTCGCCCTGGAAGGGAAGGCCAGCCAGATCTCCGTGTACCATGTGAATGGTAACGCACTCAATGCTATCGATGGGAATCGGGATGGAGTTTACCGTATGAAATCCTGCATCTTGACTAGAAGTGAAATTTCTCCCTGGTGGAGAGTGGATCTCCATGAGCCACGAAGGATCGGGGCTGTGGTTGTCACTAACAGGAAGGACTGCTGCTGGAATCGTCTGATAGGAGCTCAAGTGCTTATTGGAAATGCCACCAGGAATCAAAACCCAGTGTGAGTAAAGCAAGGTCCACATGCAAGGCAAACATGTTCCTTGATGAGTAAGACAACTAGTGTAAGAGCACACAAGTGTCTGGTGTAGTTGAACACATGGCCTCTTGATAACCATGCTTCCGATGTAAATGGGTACATGGCCTCTAGATCAGTGTTCCTCAACTCCAGTCCTCAGGGCCCACCTATCAGTCATGATTTGAGAATATCCCACAGAATTAATACCTGAGGTAAGTCCTGATGCATTGACACTAATTAAATCACCTGCTTGGTACTAAGGAAATCCTAAAAACATGACCAGCAGGTGGGCCCTGTGGACTGGAGTTGAGGACCCCTGCTCTAGATGACCCCATTGTCTGGTGTAGGTGCACACATGGCTTCAAGATGACCCCATGTCTGGTATAAATGGGCACATAGCCTCTAGATGAACCCAGTGTCTGGTGTAGGTGCACACATGGCCTCTAGATGACCCCATGTCTAGTGTAAATAGGCACATGGCCTCTAGATGTCCCAAGTGTCATAATGTAAATGGGCACATGGCATCTAGATGACCCCATTGTCTGAGGTAGGTGCACACATGGCTTCTAGATGACCCCATGTCTGGTATAAATGGGCACATAGCCTCTAGATGAATCCAGTGTCTGGTGTAAATGGGCACATGGCCTCTAGATGAGCCTGTGTCTGGTGTAAATGGGTACATGACGTGTAGAGGACCCGATGTCTGGTGTAAATGGGCACATAGCCTCTAGATGAATCCAGTGTCTGGTGTAGGTGCACACATGGCCTCTAGCTGACCATGTGTCTAGTGTAAATGAGCACATGGGCTCTAGAGGACCCTATGTATGATGTAAATGGGCACAAAGCCTCCAGATGGCCCCAGTGTCTGGTGTAAATGGGCACATGGCCTCTAGATGAGCCTGTGTCTGGTGTAAATGGGTACATGACGTGTAGAGGACCCGATGTCTGGTGTAAATGGGCACATGGCCTCTAGATGACCCCAGTGTCTGATGTAGGTGCACACATGAGTGAAAGGACACAGATCCATAATTTTTAGCAATCTCACTGACATTTTGTGTATGACTTTTCGGCAGATTTTAAGGTTTGTTGCCCTTTTTGTATCCTTTGGATTTCACACACTAAACGCACCCTTGATTTGCACCAAACAATAAATGAAGAGCTTCACGTTCATTTTGTCTTTTAGAAACTTTTTGTGCTTCACATGACTGAGCAGGAAATGGGCCTGGCCTCAGACTCACTGAGGTGCCAATTGTACCATTAGTATCCGGCCCACGCGTCTGTGATAGGTCTGGCGCTTCTGTAGACTGCCAGTTAGAACACCCGTCCAATGGGTGCAATTTGCTTTTCATCCAGTGCCAAGAGCACTTGACCTATGACTTCCTGGGAGTAAAAAGCAAGGCTGACTGGCAGTATATGGGGTGGATATGGTGCCTTGGGTGGCTTCTCAATTAGACATTTGGCAGCAATGATGGCAGTGGAGAAGTGATGACATTGGTGTCTGTCTCTGTTCTCAGGTGTGGCACCATTACTGAGGCAGAACCGGGACTGGTCACCAGATTATGCTGTCCAGGGATGGTGGGACGCTATGTCAGCATTGTCATCCCTGACCGTGAAGAGATCCTTAACCTGTGTGAAGTGGAGATCTACCCCGAGGGCGAGGAGAAGCCGTGCGAGTAAGCCAAGGCTGGAAATTCAGAGGATACAGGGTTAATGATTGCGAGAAATTACATGAATGAACAGAATCTAGAACAATCACAATAAACCTCTCTCAGAACATCAGCAGCCTCGAACCTCTTATTTTCAGACAATAGATTACCGTTTCTCCATCCCGGTCCACAAAGGAGACACATGTCTGTAGTCACATACAGAATTTCACCCTATCTGTCCAATGCGACGTTAAAGCCACAGAAAATATTCACGTTCCTAGTCCCAGAACTGTGCAAAAATCAGCAGTCTACACAGTCTATCAGATGAGGAGTTTTTAGCTGATATACAGTAAGTGACAGTTTTGGCAGCAAGATGGTGGACTGGGGACCCCTCAATAGGGCCTCGGCTGCTATGAGAACCCCATGACACCCCATGACTACAGATGGAGGTAGAAAGATGGAACTGACCGGAAACGTAAAGTGGCCCTGGAAAAAAACTAAAAGGAGGAGGAGGAGTTATCAGTGACAGCTATCAGTACAGGAGGAGGAGTTATCAGTGACAGCTATCAGTACAGGAGGAGGAGTTATCAGTGACGGCTATCAGTACAGGAGGAGGGGTTATCAGCGACAGCTATCAGTACAGGAGGAGGGGTTATCAGTGACAGCTATCAGTACAGGAGGAGGAGTTATCAGTGACTGACAGCTATTAGTACAGGAGGAGGAGTTATTAGTGACAGCTATTAGTACAGGAGGAGGAGTTATCAGTGACTGACAGCTATCAGTACAGGAGGAAGAGTTATCAGTGACAGCTATCAGTACAGGGGGAGGAGTTATCAGTGACAGCTATCAGTACAGGAGGAGGGGTTATCAGCGACAGCTATCAGTACAGGAGGAGGAGTTATCAGTGACAGCTATCAGTACAGGAGGAGGAGTTATCAGTGACTGACAGCTATCAGTACAGGAGGAGGAGTTATCAGTGACAGCTATCAGTACAGGGGGAGGAGTTATCAGTGACTGACAGCTATCAGTACAGGAGGAGGAGTTATCAGTGACAGCTATCAGTACAGGAGGAGGAGTTATCAGTGACTGAGAGCTATCAGTACAGGAGGAGGAGTTATCAGCGACAGCTATCAGTACAGGAGGAGGAGTTATCAGTGACTGACAGCTATCAGTACAGGAGGAGGAGTTATTAGTGACAGCTATCAGTACAGGGGGAGGAGTTATCAGTGACAGCTATCAGTACAGGAGGAGGAGTTATCAGTGACAGCTATCAGTACAGGAGGAGGAGTTATCAGTGACTGACAGCTATCAGTACAGGAGGAGGGGTTATCAGTGACTGACAGCTATCAGTACAGGAGGAGGAGTTATCAGTGACGGCTATCAGTACAGGAGGAGGTGTTATCAGTGACAGCTATCAGTACAGGAGGAGGAGTTATCAGTGACTGACAGCTATCAGTACAGGAGGAGGAGTTATCAGTGACAGCTATCAGTACAGGAGGAGGGGTTATCAGTAACAGCTATCAGTACAGGAGGAGGAGTTATCAGTGACTGACAGCTATCAGTACAGAAGGAGGGGTTATCAGTGACAGCTATCAGTACAGGAGGAGGAGTTATCAGTGACAGCTATCAGTACAGGAGGAGGAGTTATCAGTGACAGCTATCAGTACAGGAGGAGGTGTTATCAGTGACAGCTATCAGTACAGGAGGAGGAGTTATCAGTGACTGACAGCTATCAGTACAGGAGGAGGAGTTATCAGTGACAGCTATCAGTACAGGAGGAGGAGTTATCAGTGACAGCTATCAGTACAGGAGGAGGAGTTATCAGTGACTGACAGCTATCAGTACAAGAGGAGGAGTTATCAGTGACTGACAGCTATCAGTACAGGAGGAGGAGTTATCAGTGACTGACAGCTATCAGTACAGGAGGAGGAGTTATCAGTGACAGCTATCAGTACAGGAGGAGGAGTTATCAGTGACAGCTATCAGTACAGGAGGAGGAGTTATCAGTGACTGACAGCTATCAGTACAGGAGGAGGAGTTATCAGTGACTGACAGCTATCAGTACAGGAGGAGGAGTTATCAGTAACTGACAGCTATCAGTACAGGAGGAGTTATCAGTGACAGCTATCAGTACAGGAGGAGGAGTTATCAGTGACTGACAGCTATCAGTACAGGAGGAGGAGTTATCAGTGACAGCTATCAGTACAGGAGGAGGAGTTATCAGTGACTGACAGCTATCAGTACAGGAGGAGGAGTTATCAGTGACTGACAGCTATCAGTACAGGAGGAGGAGTTATCAGTAACTGACAGCTATCAGTACAGGAGGAGGAGTTATCAGTGACAGCTATCAGTACAGGAGGAGGAGTTATCAGTGACTGACAGCTATCAGTACAGGAGAAGGAGTTATCAGTGACTGACAGCTATCAGTACAGGAGGAGGAGTTATCAGTGACAGCTATCAGTACAGGAGGAGGAGTTATCAGTGACAGCTATCAGTACAGGAGGAGGAGTTATCAGTGACTGACAGCTATCAGTACAGGAGGAGGAGTTATCAGTGACAGCTATCAGTACAGGAGGAGGAGTTATCAGTGACAGCTATCAGTACAGGAGGAGGAGTTATCAGTGACAGCTATCAGTACAGGAGAAGGAGTTATCAGTGACTGACAGCTATCAGTACAGGAGAAGGAGTTATCAGTGACTGACAGCTATCAGTACAGGAGGAGGAGTTATCAGTGACAGCTATCAGTACAGGAGGAGGAGTTATCAGTGACAGCTATCAGTACAGGAGGAGGAGTTATCAGTGACTGACAGCTATCAGTACAGGAGGAGGAGTTATCAGTGACTGACAGCTATCAGTACAGGAGGAGGAGTTATCAGTAACTGACAGCTATCAGTACAGGAGGAGGAGTTATCAGTGACAGCTATCAGTACAGGAGGAGGAGTTATCAGTGACTGACAGCTATCAGTACAGGAGGAGGAGTTATCAGTGACAGCTATCAGTACAGGAGGAGGAGTTATCAGTGACTGACAGCTATCAGTACAGGAGGAGGAGTTATCAGTGACAGCTATCAGTACAGGAGGAGGAGTTATTAGTGACTGACAGCTATCAGTACAGGAGGAGGAGTTATCAGTGACTGACAGCTATCAGTACAGGAGGAGGAGTTATCAGTGACTGACAGCTATCAGTACAGGAGGAGGAGTTATCAGTGACCGCTATCAGTACAGGAGGAGGAGTTATCAGTAACTGACAGCTATCAGTACAGGAGGAGGAGTTATCAGTGACAGCTATCAGTACAGGAGGAGGAGTTATCAGTGACAGCTATCAGTACAGGAGGAGGAGTTATCAGTGACAGCTATCAGTACAGGAGGAGGAGTTATCAGTGACAGCTATCAGTACAGGAGGAGGAGTTATCAGTAACTGACAGCTATCAGTACAGGAGGAGGAGTTATCAGTGACAGCTATCAGTACAGGAGGAGGAGTTATCAGTGACTGACAGCTATCAGTACAGGAGGAGGAGTTATCAGTGACTGACAGCTATCAGTACAGGAGGAGGAGTTATCAGTAACTGACAGCTATCAGTACAGGAGGAGGAGTTATCAGTAACTGACAGCTATCAGTACAGGAGGAGGAGTTATCAGTGACAGCTATCAGTACAGGAGGAGGAGTTATCAGTGACTGACAGCTATCAGTACAGGAGGAGGAGTTATCAGTGATTGACAGCTATCAGTACAGGAGGAGGAGTTATCAGTGACAGCTATCAGTACAGGAGGAGGAGTTATCAGTGACTGACAGCTATCAGTACAGGAGGAGGAGTTATCAGTGACCGCTATCAGTACAGGAGGAGGAGTTATCAGTGACTGACAGCTATCAGTACAGGAGGAGGAGTTATCAGTAACTGACAGCTATCAGTACAGGAGGAGGAGTTATCAGTGACAGCTATCAGTACAGGAGGAGGAGTTATCAGTGACAGCTATCAGTACAGGAGGAGGAGTTATCAGTGACAGCTATCAGTACAGGAGGAGGAGTTATCAGTGACAGCTATCAGTACAGGAGGAGGAGTTATCAGTGACAGCTATCAGTACAGGAGGAGTTATCAGTGACTGACAGCTATCAGTACAGGAGGAGGAGTTATCAGTGACAGCTATCAGTACAGGAGGAGTTATCAGTGACTGACAGGTATCAGTGCAGGAGGAGGTGTTATCAGTGACAGCTATCAGTACAGGAGGAGGAGTTATCAGTGACTGACAGCTATCAGTACAGGAGGAGGAGTTATCAGTGACAGCTATCAGTACAGGAAAAGTTATCAGTGACAGCTATCAGTACAGGAGGAGGAGTTATCAGTGACAGCTATCAGTACAGGAGGAGGAGTTATCAGTGACAGCTATCAGTACAGGAGGAGGAGTTATCAGTGACAGCTATCAGTACAGGAGGAGGGGTTATCAGTGACAGCTATCAGTACAGGAGGAGGAGTTATCAGTAACTGACAGCTATCAGTACAGGAGGAGGAGTTATCAGTGACAGCTATCAGTACAGGAGGAGGAGTTATCAGTGACAGCTATCAGTACAGGAGGAGGAGTTATCAGTGACAGCTATCAGTACAGGAGGAGGAGTTATCAGTGACAGCTATCAGTACAGGAGGAGGAGTTATCAGTGACAGCTATCAGTACAGGAGGAGTTATCAGTGACTGACAGCTATCAGTACAGGAGGAGTTATCAGTGACAGCTATCAGTACAGGAGGAGTTATCAGTGACTGACAGGTATCAGTGCAGGAGGAGGTGTTATCAGTGACAGCTATCAGTACAGGAGGAGGAGTTATCAGTGACTGACAGCTATCAGTACAGGAGGAGGAGTTATCAGTGACAGCTATCAGTACAGGAGGAGTTATCAGTGACAGCTATCAGTACAGGAGGAGGAGTTATCAGTGACAGCTATCAGTACAGGAGGAGGAGTTATCAGTGACAGCTATCAGTACAGGAGGAGGAGTTATCAGTGACAGCTATCAGTACAGGAGGAGTTATCAGTGACTGACAGCTATTAGTACAGGAGGAGGAGTTATTAGTGACAGCTATCAGTACAGGAGGAGGAGTTATCAGTGACAGCTATCAGTACAGGAGGAGGTGTTATCAGTGACAGCTATCAGTACAGGAGGAGGAGTTATAAGTGACTGACAGCTATCAGTACAGGGGGAGGAGTTATCAGTGACAGCTATCAGTACAGGAGGAGGAGTTATCAGCGACAGCTATCAGTACAGGAGGAGGAGTTATCAGTGACAGCTATCAGTACAGGAGGAGTTATCAGTGACTGACAGCTATCAGTACAGGAGGAGGAGTTATCAGTGACTGACAGCTATCAGTACAGGGGGAGGAGTTATCAGTGACAGCTATCAGTACAGGAGGAGGAGTTATCAGTGACAGCTATCAGTACAGGAGGAGTTATCAGTGACAGCTATCAGTACAGGAGGAGGTGTTATCAGTGACAGCTATCAGTAC
Source organism: Bufo gargarizans (assembly GCF_014858855.1). Taxonomy (NCBI): domain Eukaryota; kingdom Metazoa; phylum Chordata; class Amphibia; order Anura; family Bufonidae; genus Bufo; species Bufo gargarizans. The sequence goes on from NC_058084.1 coordinate 2,398,264, forward strand.
AGGAGGAGGGGTTATCAGCGACAGCTATCAGTACAGGAGGAGGGGTTATCAGCGACAGCTATCAGTACAGGAGGAGGGGTTATCAGTGACAGCTATCAGTACAGGAGGAGGAGTTATCAGTGACTGACAGCTATTAGTACAGGAGGAGGAGTTATTAGTGACAGCTATTAGTACAGGAGGAGGAGTTATCAGTGACTGACAGCTATCAGTACAGGAGGAAGAGTTATCAGTGACAGCTATCAGTACAGGGGGAGGAGTTATCAGTGACAGCTATCAGTACAGGAGGAGGGGTTATCAGCGACAGCTATCAGTACAGGAGGAGGAGTTATCAGTGACAGCTATCAGTACAGGAGGAGGAGTTATCAGTGACTGACAGCTATCAGTACAGGAGGAGGAGTTATCAGTGACAGCTATCAGTACAGGGGGAGGAGTTATCAGTGACTGACAGCTATCAGTACAGGAGGAGGAGTTATCAGTGACAGCTATCAGTACAGGAGGAGGAGTTATCAGTGACTGAGAGCTATCAGTACAGGAGGAGGAGTTATCAGCGACAGCTATCAGTACAGGAGGAGGAGTTATCAGTGACTGACAGCTATCAGTACAGGAGGAGGAGTTATTAGTGACAGCTATCAGTACAGGGGGAGGAGTTATCAGTGACAGCTATCAGTACAGGAGGAGGAGTTATCAGTGACAGCTATCAGTACAGGAGGAGGAGTTATCAGTGACTGACAGCTATCAGTACAGGAGGAGGAGTTCATCAGTAACAGCTATCAGTACAGGAGAAGGAGTATCAGTGACAGCTATCAGTAACAGGAGGAGGAGTATTAGTGGACAGCTATCAGTACAGGAGGAGGAGTTATCAGTGACAGCTATCAGTACAGGAGGAGGAGTTATCAGTGACAGCTATCAGTACAGGAGGAGGAGTTATCAGTGACAGCCATCAGTACAGGAGGAGGAGTATCAGTGACAGCCATCAGTACAGGAGAAGGAGTTATCAGTGACAGCCATCAGTACAGGAGGAGGAGTTATCAGTGACTGACAGCTATCAGTACAGGAGGAGGGGTTATCAGTAACTGACAGCTATCAGTACAGGAGGAGGAGTTATCAGTGACAGCTATCAGTACAGGAGGAGGAGTTATCAGTGACTGACAGCTATCAGTACAGGGGGAGGAGTTTTCAGTGACAGCTATCAGTACAGGAGGAGGAGTTATCAGTGACTGACAGCTATCAGTACAGGAGGAGGAGTTATCAGTGACTGACAGCTATCAGTACAGGAGGAGGAGTTATCAGTGACAGCTATCAGTACAGGGGAGGAGTTATCCAGTGACAGCTATCAGTACAGGAGGAGGAGTTATCAGTGACAGCTATCAGTACAGGAGGAGGAGTTATCAGTGACAGCTATCAGTACAGGAGGAGGGGTTATCAGCGACAGCTATCAGTACAGGAGGAGGAGTTATCAGTGACTGACAGCTATCAGTACAGGAGGAGGAGTTATCAGTGACTGACAGCTATCAGTACAGGAGGAGGAGTTATCAGTGACAGCTATCAGTACAGGGGGAGGAGTTATCAGTGACAGCTATCAGTACAGGAGGAGGAGTTATCAGTGACAGTTATCAGTACAGGAGGAGGAGTTATCAGTGACAGCTATCAGTACAGGAGGAGGAGTTATCAGTGACAGCTATCAGTACAGGAGGAGGAGTTATCAGTGACAGCTATCAGTACAGGAGGAGGAGTTATCAGTGACTGACAGCTATCAGTACAAAAACCACACGGCGCTCCTTTCCCTCTATGCTCTACTGTGTGCCCATACAGTAGTTTACGACCATATATGGGGTGTTTCTATAAACTACAGAATCAGGGCAATAAATATTGAGTTTTGTTTGGCTGTCAACCCTTTATTACTGGAAAAAATTTATTAAAATGGAAAATCTGCAAAAAAAATTAAATTCTGAAATGTCATCTCCATTTGCCAATAACTCTTGTGGAACACCTAAAGGGTTAACAATGTTTGTAAAATCAGTTTTGAATATATTGACGGGTATAGTTTCAAAAATGGGGTAATTTTTGGGTGGTTTCTATTATGTAAGCCTCACAAAGTGACCTGAACTGGTCCTGAAAAAGTGGGTTTTTGAAAATTTCTGAAAAATTTCAAGATTTGCTTCTATACTTCTGAGCCTTGTAACATCCCCAAAAAATAAAATAGCATTCCCAAAATGATCCAAACATGAAGTAGACATATGGGGAATGTAAATTAATAACTATTTTTGGAGGTATTACTATTGTGGACTGTTACACCTTCCTGCGGGGTTGTTTTGGGCAGGAACAGCAACACCGACACCTTTGTAGCTTGTGCGTCAGACTGTCGCTAGTTTATTTTGCAAGTTGCTCAAAATAGCATATAAAAACCAAAGTAACAATAGCTGTCTGGCTCCTGCCTATCTCACTCGGCAGCCCTAGCTAAACCCATAACACAAAACACAAAGAGCATTGTCAAGGGGAAAACAGAGCAACTTACAGTTCAGTAGTTAGGTGGAGAAGCGACTGCTCTCAGAGCTCCTAGGCTTGCAGCTTCTCAAACAGACTGCCAGAGAGAGAGCTCCTGGGTCAGGGCTGCTGACTTAATTAGTACATCTGTGTGAGCAGTCCTCCAGGCAGGTAAAACCCTTGCATTATGATCTTTGGCCCGTGACATCCAGGTAAGAGGGGAATGATCTGTCACTAACTGAAATCGACGGCCGAGCAGATAGTATCGCAGAGTCTCTAAAGCCCACTTGATGGCCAAACACTCGCGCTCCACAATAGTATAGTTTTTCTCAGCTGGGGTTAGCTTCCTACTCAAATATATCACTGGGTGTTCTTCTCCATGCACCAACTGTGACAACACGGCCCCTAGGCCCACATTGGAAGCATCTGTTTGAACAACAAACTTTTTTTTTAAATCAGGAGCGATCAAAACTGGCCTACTGCATAACACCTCCTTGAGTTTACAGAACGCAACCTCAGCATCTTTGTTCCAAGAAATTCCCCCTGAGCTTTTGCCCTTGATTAGGTCCGTAAGTGGAGCAGCTATGGTGGCAAAATCTGGAATAAACCTCTGGTAATACCCTACCATGCCCAGAAACGTCCTCACCTGTTTTTTTGTGCAAGGTTGAGGCCACTCCTTAATTGCCTGTACCTTTTGAGTCTGAGGCTTGATGAGGCCTTTACCAATAATGTACCCTAGGTATCATGCCTCTTCAAGGCCCAGGGCACATTTCTTGGGATTGGCCGTCAGACCAGCCTGCCGAATTGAGTTCACCACCGCTTGGACCTTGGGAAGATGACTTTCCCAATCCGAGCTGAATATCACCACGTCGTCAAGGTACGCCGACGCAAAGTACCGATGTGGCCTGAGGACTTCATCCATCAACCTCTGAAAGGTGGCAGGGTCTCTATGAAGCCCAAATGGCATTCTCACATACTGGAACAGGCCCTGTGGAGTAGAAAATGCTGTCTTATAACCTCTGGTTAGATCCAGGGTGGTAATGTACCTGGCTGGACCTAACCTTTCTATCAACTCATCGACCCGTGGCATGGGATAAGCGTCAAACTTTGAGATCTCGTTTCATTTGCGAAAGTCGTTGCAAAACTGCAAGGACCCATCTGGTTTTGGTACCAACACCACAGGGCTACTCCAATCACTATGGGATAGCTCAATAACACCTAGCTCCAACATTCTCTGGATCTCACCGGCTACTGTCTGTCTGCGGGCTTCAGGAATGCGATATGGCTTCAAGCGAACCCGAGCTTGTGGATCTGTAACAATATCATGCTTAATTACATGAGTGCAACGTGGCCACTCTGAAAACACATCAGCATTCCTAAGGAGGAATTCCTTTACCTCTTGGGCTTGTGCCCTTGACAGAGTCTCCAAGACCTTCACCTCAGTAACTCCCCCCTGAAGTGTAGGGCTGAGGCTCAGCCGCCATAGAAACTAACGGTTCCTTCCAGGCCTTTATTAAATTGACATGATAGATTTGCATTTTTTCCAATTGTCGGGTTGGTGCACTTTATAATTCACATCCCCTATTTTCTCTACAACCTCATAGGGCCCTTGCCATTTCACTAGGAATTTACTTTCCGCGGCGGGAACCAGAACCAGGACCCGGTCACCCGGCTGAAAAACCCTGAGTCTGGTTCCCCGATTGTATATGTGACTTTGGGCCTCTTGAGCCTGTCTCATATGTTCTTATACTATGGGCATTACAGCTGTGATGCGGTCCTGCATCTGTAGAACATGTTCCACCACGGAGCGGTGGGGAGTGGGCTCCTCTTCCCACGACTCCTTTGCAATATCCAAAAGCCCCCGGGGGTGTCGCCCATACAAAAGCTCAAACGGGGAAAACCCAGTAGATGACTGAGGCACCTCACGAACAGCAAACATCAAGTAGGGGAGCAGGCAATCCCAATCTCTCCCATCTGCCTCAACGACCCTTTTTAACATTCTCTTGAGGGTTTTGTTGAAGCGCTCAACCAACCCATCAGTTTGAGGATGATAGACAGATGTCCTTAACTGTTTTATACCCAGCAGCTTACACAAACCTTTCATTACGTTGGACATAAAAGGTGTTCCTTGATCCGTCAGGATCTCTTTGGGAATGCCTGTTCTAGGAAAGATATGAAACAGCTCCCGGGCAATTGTTTTAGCTGATGTGTTCTGCAGAGGAACCACCTCGGGATATCTAGTGGCATAGTCTAAAACCACAAGAATGTATTGATGTCCCTTTGCAGACTTCACCAGGGGCCCCACCAAATCCATTGCAATCCGGTGAAAAGGTACCTCAATGATGGGTAACGGTACCAAGGGTCCCCGGTAATGAGGTGCAGGGGACGTCAACTGACATTCTGGGCAAGACGCACAGAATCGTTTGATTTCTGCAAATATACCAGGCCAAAAAAACTCTGGAGTAGCCGTTGCTGAGTTTTCTCAGCTGCCAGGTGTCCTCCCATGGGGTTTTTATTAGCAAGGTCAAGTACCACTTTCCTATGCGATTTGGGAACAACTAGTTGCTCTACGACTTCACCCCTTATATTATCAACACGATAGAGAAGATCATGGTTGACAGCAAAGTGAGGGTACACCTACTCCATACCCATACTGTGGGCAACCCCATTAACCACAGCAATATTTTCCCAAGCATGAGCTAACGTTGGGTCCCTCAGTTGGGATGTGCCAAAGTTATCTTGAGAGCAGTTTATTTCTGGCATAGGTAACTCTTTCACAGACTCTTGAGGTCTCTCGGATTCCCCCACTAGCATAGAGAAGGGGAACTAGTCAGGCTCAACTGGGGGCCAGTCCACCGGCTGGTACTTCAGAATCGGAATCCCCAAAGTCAGGCAGGCTAGCCGGAGTTTCATCCCCCACACTTAGGGAAATTTGAGGTGGAAACTCGACCATCCACAGGTCCCAGAACAAAGGAAAGTCCCGCCCTAGTATGACACTATGCATCAGGGATTTTGATACTCCAACCTCATGGGACGTCAACCTCAAGGGGAAAACAGAGCAACTTACAGTTCAGTAGTTAGGTAGAGAAGCCGACTACTCTCAGAGCTCCTAGGCTTGCAGCTTCTCAAATAGACTGCCCAGACTCCCAGAGAGAGAGCTCCTGGGTCAGGGCTGCTGACTTAATTAGTACATCTGTGTGAGCAGTGCCCCAGGGAGGTAAAACCCTGACTGGCTCCAGGTGGTCAGGGAACCCACCCAACTCATCCCTGACCGGCTCCAGGACCCTAAACTGGCTTTCTTTTTCCCGGGAAGTTTCTGGATACAAAGAAAACCAAACCTTCCTGGAGCCTTTTAACACATTAAGTGCCGGAAACTTGGTGCAATGTACACACCATCCAGCACTTTCTCTGCAGAACATTGTGACACCCTGTCATACTATGTATTATAGAAGTAGAGAAATTGAAACTTGAAAATTAGCAAATTTTTCCAAATTTTTGGACTCCATTTTACCAGTGTCATGAAGTAAAATATGTGACGAGAAAACAATCTCAGAATGGCCTGGATAAGTAAAAGCGTTTTAAAGTTATTCACACATAAAGTGACACTGGTAAGATTTGCAAAAAATTACCTGGTCCTTAAGGTGAAAATGAGCCCAATCCATAAGGGGTTAAGTCTGATTACATACAGCCACCCCCTGGCAAATTCACCAAAGAGGATTTATATGCTAAAAGGAGATGGCGAAGAGTTCAATATCTATAAGAACAGTTTTGGAATAGATGGAGGAAAGAGTCCTCAACCAATCTTATGCTAAGAAGTAAATGGCAAACACCCAGAATAAATGTCCAAGTTGGTGACATAGTGTTAGTGAAAGAAGAAGATTTACCTAGAAGTCAATGGAATTGGCCAAAGTTCCAGAAGTTCAAAAGGATGAAGACAAACTAGTAAGAAGAGTGTTGTTACAAATAGGAGACTCAAAACTTGACAAAAAAGGAAAGCGTCTCACTACTCCACTCAAGTTGGAACGTTCTATACAGAAGTTAGTTGTTCTACTTGAGAGTGATAAAAGACACTTGGAAGTTGAGAACCTGATGGAAAATTCCTCAAATTCATGTTCAAGTCCTACCACTAAGAACATAGAATTATAGGTAATTTTGGTGGGAGTGTAGCTGACCAGCTAGGACCTGTCCTAGGTTGCTAGTATAGCTTATATGTGTTCATACAGCTGGACCTGCCAATAGCCTTAATACAGTTCCTATGTTTATGTGTTAAAGATAAAAGCAGAGTTATTTGCTGTGACATCATGTTTTGGATGTCATATAACTGTTATATTTTGTGTTCACAGAAGCAGAAAAAGATAATATGCCTTTATGATTCATTTTGTATTTGTAAGGTAAGCTCAGTGACGCAGCAGAAACAACAGCAAGCATAGTGATAATCTGTTGTTGCTGGGCAGAAGTCTAGACCAATCACAGCCAGATTCTCACACAGCAGGAGTTTTCACCAATCATAGCCAGCCTCACACACAGCCTGTCTGGGAAATCTCCTAGCAGGAGCTGCTAGAATCATTATTCACCAGAGAGAGGAGCTGAAGAGACATTTACTCCACTGAGAGCTGTGTTTTTATGGGAACAAGAGGCCAAAATAGGTATTTAGAACAGTTATATAATGTTCATATTGTTAATATAGTGCTTAGAACTGTATACTGAACCAGTTATATGTGTGTTTACTTACAGTTCCACCAAATTGCAAGCATCCAATTGCAAATTGCATCCAATTGCAAACTACAAATACTAATTGCATCCATTCAAATGCATTTCTGCAATCCAAATTGCATACAACCATACCAGATCATACTCAACCAATCTGCAAACAGTTACTGCTAACTGCATAGTGCAAATTGTGACCGAATTCAGCAAGTAGAACTATTAGTTAGACCTCAGATGTACCTCTCAGAGAGATCATAAAGTACTTAAATAACTTAAAGTGAGAGTATAGATACTGAAGGGGGAAATATATCCACCATTTTATGATGAATGACAAGATCGAACAGTTGATACTTTATTCATCACGTGTTATGTACATGGACTATCTGCTGCGGAGGCGGCAGTGTTATATATGAAGAAAAGTTGAAGCTAATAAAGAAGTTATTTCAAGCATTTGGTGTGTTCTTTACAACCTACTGTTTCCATAGAACGGCACTAGAGGAATTACAGAGTAATAGACAGTCTGGTTAGACAAAAAAAAATCAAATATATAAAAATTCTTCTAATGCCACAGCGCAAAAGGCACTTAATAGTGTTGCGCCTGCCCCATGTGTTCCCTTCAAAAACACATCAAGATCCTTGATTAACTGAAGAGATTTCTTCCTGACATGATGCTGCTCCTGGAGACGGAAGGGTGATTTTGCTAGACTCCATAAATTCTGGGTTGGTCGAGTCCTAGGGTCACCTGCCACTGAGATACTTTCTAGTACTAATCCTTCTACACAAGAATTTTGCAGGTACAGTGATATCTACGGCTCATGACCAGGAGGGTAGGTGGTTCCATATGGTGATACAATATGAGGGATCTCAATACAGTATCTATAACATATACATACCAAATGGGGAGAACAGGACAGTTTTCTGTAACCTTGAGTCCATGCTCCATAAAAATGCGATACCCCAGAAAGTGGTAGGAGGGGATCCTAATACTGTTCTGTCCCATGCAGAGGACAGGAAAGGTGGGGAGGGTCCCAGAGTTGCTCCACGCCCTAGGGTTAGAGTATTACAGCCTCTTCTAGAATCAGTGGGCCTTCAGGATATGTGGCGATTACTTAACCTGGACAGTAGGGAATATTCTCACTTCTCTCACTTGCATCACACTTAGTCGAGAATTGATCACTTGCTCATGAGTGTTGAGCGCGAATATTCGAAAAGCAAATTTTTATCACGAATATCGGCACTGCGAGAATTTGTGAATATTTAGAATATAGTGCTTTATATTCATAATGACGAATATTATTTTTTTTTTAAACACAGTACACATCAGGTGATCATTCCTTCCTTCTTCTAGCTTGTGGGTCAATGAGAAGGCTTTGTCACAGCTTAGTAACATCCCTAGCAACCAATAGAAAAGTTGCCTACCCCACGCCGGTACGCGAATAATACATTGCAGATTTTCGCAATCAAGAATATATTCTCAAATTCGTGAATATATGACGAATATTCTACAAAATTATCGCAAATTAGAATATTGCCCCTGCCACTCATCACTAATACCCATGACTTGGTGATATCTGATTATGCACCTATCTCATTGGATCTCCACGATGTACACCGCAAAGCCACAGATTTTATATGGAAGTTCCACTCTTTTATGGCAACTGATGAAAGTTTCATAGATATAGTCAAGTGATGGTGGATGGAACACCACTCATACACATGACATTCTCCTCTACTGGGAAACTGCCAAAGCCGTGCTTCAAGGCAAACTGATGGGATATATACAGAAAATGTGCCAAACAACATCTAAATATTGCCAAGAAGTTATTGCTAAGTTGCATCAGGCCTACACATCCTTCTTGCAAGAGGCTTCCCCTTGAAACAAGGATCTTTGGATCTAACTAGGAATGACTTTGAATGGTGGTTAGAGAGATGGGAAAGCATAGTTCCGTTTATCAGGCGGATTTGTTCCGTTATGGTAATAAGTTCAGGCACTTTCTAGCCATCTTGGCCAGGGGCCACTTTTCTCCTACCATCATACAGTATCTTCATTATGAGACAGTCAGGGTAACCTACAGTGAAACCCACAGCATATCAATACCATCCTGGGTGATACCTTGCTGCGGTATATCAGCACGACAGACATGACTGAGGGTCATCAATTTTTTACATCTGTCAAAATGAACTCATTGACCCCTGAGCCGAGCGAATCACTTAATTCTGATATAACAGACTCAGAAGTCCTCCAAACCATCAAGGCCTTACATGTGGGCAAAGTTCCGGGTCTGGAGAATTTTATAAGATCCTCTCACCACTAATCTCCCTGACTCTCAGGAAATACTACAATCACCTGCTCCATACGGGTCAAATCCCCAGATATTCCAATCTGGCCTATATTAAACTCTTTTTAAAATCTCATAAAGATCCCTATTGTCCCAGCTCTTACTGTCTCGTCTCGCTTATAAACCAGGACCTTTAGATTTTAATGAAAATTCTTGCAGAATGCCTGGATTCTAAATGCAGACCGCCATTGGCTGGTCACAAGTAGGCTTTATCAAAACGACGTTCAGCAGTATCCAATAAGTGCTTGCAACCTTGGGTCCATCATCGCTTCCAGCCTGGCGACTCACCAATACTACTTGCCTTGGATGCAGAAAATCTTTTTAACAATGTCAGATAGGAGTGGTTGGGAGCGGTGATAAATAACATATATCTCCAGGGCCACTTTCGTACCTTCCTACAGGTTCTCTACAGCTCCCCAATGGGTAGGTTGCATTCTTCTGGTTTCTTATCCCCCCCCCCTTCCCCCTGTGTAAGGGTACCAGGCCGAGATGCCCCCTATCCCCACTGCTATTTGATATGGCCTTAGAGCCATTTGCGACTTGGAAGATTCGGGCTTGTATACAGCCATACAGATCGGAAAACAGGAAGTTAAATTGTCTTTATATGCAGACGACCTCCTCCTGTTCATGTCTCTTCTAAAGTATCACCTGCATTTGGTGTTAGAGACTCTGGAATCTTTGGCACCTTCTCGGGGAATCACATCAATCCATCAAAGAGCGAGATATTGGAATTGGGGAGGAAGCTGCCAGTTAATCTATGGTGTGCCTGGGGTTTTGTTTCTGGGGATAGATATAGGGAAATTAAACTTTGGCATCACCCCTTCTATCTTCCCTGGGCCGTTGCCATCTTATTAAGATGATTAGCTTTGCGAAGCTCTTGTATCCATTACAGACTATACCCTTATTACTTAAACAGAAGGATGTGAATAGACTTAACTCAGCCTTTTCTCATTTCATTTGGGTAGGAAAACGCCCCCGCATTGCCCTACTAAAGCTGATGTTATGGAAACTGGAAGGGGGATTGGAATCCCCCAACTTCAGAGGTTACAACCTAATTTGTCTTATGAGGCATGTCATGGATTGGATTCATGGGACAGACCAGTTCTCTAACAGGGATATTGAGGCAAATATGCCTGCTCCATGGGGCTTGATATCCTGCCTGCATTCTAGGTAGGCTGCCCTCCCCACAGAGTTACGTTCTTTCATCCTTCTATTGAGGCCACCACTACTAGTTTTGATGACATTGTGGGGACCACCTCGTGCATGGTACCCCTTTCACAATTGTACAGGGCTAGGTCCTAAACTCTTCTGAAGGTCATGGCTTCCAAGATGTTTTCTGCATGGGAAAAGATAATCAATTACAGCAAAATTCGAGAAAAGATCTTGGAAGGCTGGACGAACTTCTGCACGTGCGTAATTAATGAAAGATGGCGAAAGTCCTTTTTTAAAAACGATGCATAACGCCATTTATGGCTTCAATATTTCCGGCCTCCCCCTGGGTTTCCTGAACATATCACACATTGCCCCTAATTCATGATCCCATTTACTGTTTTGGCATGGGATTTGGACTTGTCCCAAGGTGGTGATATATTTTAGCCTACGTACCCTCTTACTGGTAGATACCTCTCCAGCTGGAATCACAGCCCCTCCTGTTTCCTTTTATCTGCTTGCTCCCGTCAGTTTTACTGGTAGCAAAGTGGGTACTGCTACAGGAGGGGCTGTCTTCAAAAATGCCGGGAATCCCAGATGTAATTTCCCATCTCAAAATTCTGCTACGCCATGAACAGACTGAGGTAGTGTCACAGGTTAAAGGGAAAACTCATTTATTATCTGCATCACACAGGGCAAGGCTAGATATCCGTCCCTTAAATAAATAAGGACATCGTCGGCATACAAGCTGATTTTGTCCTGCAGATCCTGGCAGCCAGGCCCAGAGATATGCGTATCCTGTCTAACTCGACGTGCCAGGGGCTCCAGAAAAATAAGAGAGGGGATAAGGGGCAACCCTGTCTGGTACCCCGTTGTAATTCAAAGGGGGCCGACAGAGAGCCACTCACATTTTCCTTGCCCTGGGCGATTCATACAATAGTTTTGCCCATTTAATAAAATTAGGACCGAAATTCATCCTATCCATTGTTTCCCATAAAAACTCCCACTCCACCCTGTCAAACGCCTTAGCTGCATCTAAAGACAGGATGGAGCGGCCCTCTCCCCGGTGGATAGTCATTACAGTTCTTCGTATATTAGTATGAGCTGAGCGCTTTGGTATGAAACCTGTTTGATCAGTATGAATTATCTTAGCTATTACCCTCTATTAGCCAGTGCCTTAACGCCAATTTTATAATCCGTGTTAAGTTAGGAGATAGGTCTATATGACCCCATCTCCAATTCACTTTTCACTTTTTTTAAGACCAATGTGATAATAGCTTCCGACATTGATGCAGGTAGATGGCCCTCATTCCAAGATACATTTAATATCTGCAGCAAGTGAGGTAACAGCACATCACTATCCCGCCGGGAAGGCCGTCTGCCCCTGGAGAGGGATTACTTCTAGTTGTTTTCAATGCTTCTTCCAACTCCATCAGTTGGAGAGGGGTCTCCAGCATCAGTCGGTCCTCCTGGGAGAGGGAGGGAAGATTAATCCCATCTAAGAATATCCCATGGTCAATATCTCGGTCCTTTATCTCTGATCTATATAATGTGGCAAAATAACTAAGAAATTCCTGGTCAATATCCGCCCTGTCTGTACATATGTTTCCCTTACATGATCTAATACTTTTAATTATAGTTGAAGTTTGCTGTTTTTTAATCAGGGAAGCTAATAATCTCCCTGGTTTACCTGCCTCACAAAACTGTTTTTGCCCTGCAAAGAAAGTCTTCTGCTGACATTTATCTTGAAGGTGGTGGTTATATTCCTCCCTTGCCCTAAGCAGAGACTGCCGTACACCTGCACCTTGATCTATGGCCACCTTCCCCTGTAAAGTGTGTGTCCGCTGTTCCAGATCGATCTCCTTTTTAATATACAAAGCTTTAAGTTTTTGAATTTTAGCGTAAAGAATGCCTCGAATAAAGGCTTTTAGGGCGTCCCAAACATAATGGTCATGAGCAGTACCCGCATTGAAATTCCAAAATTCTTCCATATCACTCCCCAGTGCCCCCCGGTCCTGAAGTATATTAAGCCAATGTGGATTCAGTCTGACGGTACCAGCTCTCCCGACAGCCTCCAGATGTTTTACTACCAGGAGAACTGGGGAGTGATCTGAAATCGTATGTGATTCATACTTCATGCGGATAATCCTGTTGATAAAGTTAGCCGTTGTAAAAGCCAGGTCTATCCTGGATAAGGCAGTACACGAGTGACTGAAGCAGGAGTATACTCTTGCCTCTCCATATAGGTGACGCCAGACTAATGGTGGCTAATGGTGATGCCCCTCCAATTCCCCCCCCCCCGCTCCTTCCACCTGAGGATATCCTATCCAATGCACGATCCATAACTTCATTAAAATCCCCAAGCAATATAATTGGGCATTCCTCTCTCTGACTTACAAAGTCAAAGAGTTGAGAAATGAATTTGGCGTCTTTTCGGGGTATATGAAGTGAACTGGCAGAAGTCAGCTCTGCTCCCACTAAAGAAAACACCCCCAGTAAGTGTCGAGGAGGTTAGATGCCTAAGATCAACAGATTCACTGGAATATCAGCTCTATGGTCAAGGACTATACCAAATTAAATATTATCCCATTGATAGAAAAAATAAAATATATGTATGGCAAAAGTTGACGCTGGGACTGGCGAATAGAACTGCTGTGATTACAATGGTTCTCCTCCCACAGATATGATATCAATTGATTCCCTGTCCAATTTGGATTGAAGACGCAGGAAATCTGGGGCAGGAAAAGAGTTTGTATTAAACAGAAGTATCTGCGGTTAGCAGAGGAGGGCGGTGGTGTGCCCTCCCTTGTCTGCGGGGCTACCTTCTGGCCTCGCAGGTACCGTGGTACATTGCTGCACCCTTTCACACATTTTGCAAACTTCTTGGAAATTTTAGGGGCCCCAGCAGGATATATTTAGCATCTTAGAAGCTGGGTATATGGGGGAGATGGGAAAAAAATGTATTATATCGCACTCTGTGCAACTCATATGGAATTCACTTAACGTTACCTTAGGACTAACGCATACATCTAAATGTACCCCTTTATGGTATAATGTTCACTTCAAAGAATTTAACAAGATGGAGGACACTGAATTTGGGGAAAGAAAGGGAATAACCAGGGTAGAGCAATTGATACATAATGGGGAAATTCGGACCTTACTGGATATTTTTGGGCACAGAGATATTGAAACAATGGATAGGTATAAATATTTCCAGGGTAAGCACGCATATATGGGCACTAAAGACAAAGAGTCACATGAATGTATAGATTGGTGCTTTAACTCGTATCAGAACACTATCTCCATTTCACTAATCTACAGTAAATGGGGAGCGGAAATGGCGACACTGAATACGTTTAGAAGTGAGATGAAATGGGGTCAAGATATTGGTAATAATAAAACACTAAAATGGGAACTAATTTATAGGAATGTTCGGAAAAATTCTATATTGGGCAATCACAGGTTAATTCAGTTTAGGATTTTACACCGCCTATACTACACACCGACCTCTCTCTCTCGGTTTTATAAGGATGTCTCAGATGGATGCCGCAGGTGTCAGGCCCAAGGCGCAGATTTTATACACCTGGTGTGGACATGCCCTCCAATTCAGGATTTTTGGAGTAATGTTTTTTCTCAGCTCCTTAGATGTTGATCATGTGATGCGGATATAGATATAACCATTGCGGTTCTAGGCACCTCCGTATATGATGATCAGGGACGGGAAAACCTGCTGTGGATGAAATCACTTATGTTGGCCAGAGTATAATTGCTAGGAATTGGGGCTCAAAGGATCCCTTGCTGATATCTGAATGGCACCACCTGGTGGATAAAGTGAGGAAATCTGAAAAAATTACTATTCATAAAAAAAGTCAGAAAGTCAGATGGGAGAGAACTTGGCTTACATGGTCGTAAGATCTTGTCTGCATTGGATATGTCCCCCAGACAGCGATAATGAGGGAGGGGGAATTAGGATTAATTGTGTTTGTGTTTGGCACGCATGATAGAAAAATTTATCCAAATGGTGTATCTTTTGTATGTTTGTTAAATCTGTATGTTTTTTGAAGGAAAAATAAAAAATAATTTAATTTAAAAAAAAGGGAAAACACCAAATACACACTACAACGAATAGACAACAATCTAGGCCTCAAAAGCTAAGGACGAGAGATGGTGACCTCCTAGTAATCCCTAGGCCTTTCCCTAACTCCTGCCAGTATGAGCAGATCCTGATGGTGGATATACTAATACACCGGATACCTAAAGCCCTGCTAAAACTGACGAGCCCTAGGATAGGTAGCAGGGGATGAGACAGTTGGTTCCTTCCAGAATGAAGGAACCTGCATCTCCCTGAGGCCTAGAAACAACGCACACCAGATAATAAGGAACAGCAAAGGCAACAAGTACTTAGCTTATAGATGTATGGAGAAGCAGGAGATCCAAGACAAACCAGCACTAGCAACTCCAAGCAGAAACTATCAACCACATGGTCAGCAGTGTGAGGCGGACCTGAATAGACCTCATCACTGATAAGGAGCGGCACCTGAGGAGAGGTGAGATCCTGCCAAACAGCAACATACATAGAGGAAAACAGAGAGACCTGTCAGATAGCCTCACATGCAGCAAGTCTATCCGATCTTCTCACCTCTCTCACAGGAGGGACCATGACTGGTAGGTAGACATAAAGAGCACTTCACTCTTAAGTTCTTTAGAAAATGGCAAATGACTTCCCACCTTTCTCCCCAAGAAATAGCAGATGTTAACTCTTTTCCATACATTACCTTGTATCTCACCTCTGCTATGAATTGTGGAATTGTGACCAGGTTTTTTTTTGTCCCTCCTCCCTCGCCATTCTCTCTCTGTAATAATAATGACATATGTGTTGGAATTTGATCCATATGTTAGTTGATCTACGGGCTCGACACACAGCAAGGATTAGGATCTTATTTCTAATCTTTGTGATCTATATTGTTGTTATATAGTTATTTGAAAATGTTCAATAAAAAGTTATGTAAAAAAAACACCGACAAGTTTGAGGTTCTTAAGAGAAGGGAAGTCTTCTGGAATTACAAATTACATACTGTTATTCCACTAGGAAACAGCCGGCACTCCTCTCTCTCTTGCGTCGTGGTGCTCGCGTCTAGGGTATGAACAAACCCGCTCCAATATTCAGAAAAAGACCGGCACTCACTTAGTGAGTGCCGGTCTTTTTCTGAATACTGTTATTCCAGAGGGCCTCAACTCCATAATAAAGTAACTATAGTCCCCCTTTTTCCTTCCATCTTCAGGCTCTGGCGCAAGTTGATATAATTGAAACCCTTTATTTTATATTAATAACTTATATGTTCATTTTCCATTTTTCAATTCTTATTTTATTTTTATATAATTTTCTTTTTTTCTAAAGTTGTAAAGTGTACACTGGCTTGATTCATGTTAGGAATTGCAGAGGTTTTTGCATGCTCTGGCATCAAGCATCTACATTCAAACCACCCAAATGTGTGTAATTTAACACTTGATTGCCATTGATGAGACTACTTTTACAGGTGACACCCCCGTTTGGGCGCCAACACCTGCCTTTAAAAACATACTACTGTGAATACCCTGCAATCTTTATTGTGATCTGAAGAAACAGCCGGTACGGCCCTGAAACGCGTCTTTGTACCAATAAAGGAAAATTCACATACTCACCCGAGTCCTCCATCCATGAAAACAGAAGCGCTCCCTCTTTTCTTTCTTAACCCCCATCTGGAATTCCCTGCCGGCCAGGCCCCTGACCGTGACACGGAGCAGCATCTGCATTGGATAAAATACAATATACTACGCCCACTGAGAGCAAGGTGAGTACTCCCTATGCGCGCTCTCCTCTTCTTTCTAGTAATTTGGGTTGTGACAGTTTTTGTAAGAGATCTAACTTCGTGCCCATGCTTGGACTCCCATCTGCCAGTCAGCTGGCTAAATTATTCTTGGAACACATCTTCGGTCTCCACAGGATAGACCTGCACTTTGTTTTTGACTGGGAAGTGCAGTTTTCCTCTAGGTTTTGGAGAGCTGTTTGCAAACTTCTTAAAGTGGAGTTGGACTTTTCCTTTGCCTACCACACAGACCAACTACCTGCCTCACTTCCCATCAGCACGTCATGATGACTGCTGGGTCACCTTACTTGCCTGGGCAATGATCATTTCAGTGAATCCTCTGGTAATTCCTCTGTCAATACTTGGCACCTCTAAAGTCGGAGCAGCAATTTTCCTTGGATGTGGCAAGAGACTAAAACTTCCCTGATGCAGTCCTCTGCTTGTATGAATAAGTTGCATTTTACTCATTTTGGGAAAAAAAAAAAAAAAAATGTCAATTGCTCTTTATTAATAATATCAAGCAGTTCTTTCACAAAGAGTTTTAAGGCTAGGTCTACACGACGACATTTGTTGCGCAACATTTTGTTGCACTAATGTCGCGCAACAATTTTTATAATGGCAGTCTATGGTGTCGCACTGCAACATGCGACATGCTGCGACTGCGATGCAACAGTCGCAGAAAAATCCATCTCAAATGGATTTTCTGCGACTGTTGCGTTGCAGTATGTCGCAGTGCGACACCATAGACTGCCATTATAAAAATTGTCGCGCGACATTAGTGCAACAAAATGTCGCGCAACAAATGTCGTCGTGTAGACCTAGCCTTACTGTTTGTCTAGCTGTGTGGATGGTACTTTCACTTTGTGCCGTTCATCTATTAAACCTTATCTCTAAATTCCTAAAAGGTCACAGACACTTATTTAAGCCACATTCTTGTTAGTAAGATAAGAATTGAGCTTCAATGAGTGTTTATAAGGTCTGAGATCACAGATGAGGAGCCCGTCAGCTGAGCCGCCTGACCTAAAAGAGTGAAAGCTACTAGAGAATCTAAAGGCTGCACAGAGACAGGGGTTACATTTTTTTTTTTATAAAGACCAATTGAAAAAAATATTTTTAGCTCACAATGAAAAGGTGTTCATAGTTTTTAAGGTACCATTGTGCAAGTTGGCTCCCCGCTTCTTCGGCCCCTTTAAAATTTTGAAGCAGTTGAACCCAGCTTGAATAGGTTGCGCCTTTCTGCCTCCCTACAGATCCCTAATTTCTTTCATGTGTCTCTCCTCAAGCCTCCAGAGATTCTGATCCTGTTGCCTCCCTGGCCAGCTCTGAAGGTCTGTATGAGGTGAAATGCATTCTAGATATGAAGATTAGAGGAATGACCTTCTTCTTTCTTGATTGGAATGGATTTGGTCTTGAGGAGAGATCCTGGGAGCCCCTTGAAAACACCAAAGCTCTGTCTCTTCTGAGGAGATCTTTACACTCACCCTATGTCTGTTGCAATTCCAGCATTCCGGCAGCAGGGTGTGGAACCACTATGTCAACTAACCGGTTTGACTTTTGGGTAAACCTAAGGGCGCTATCCTAGCTCCTTCCTGGTATTCACCTTTCAAACCCTATACACGGATCTGGACTTTGCTGCAGGGAGCCTCCAGGCAGCTACCATTTGGAATAGTCCCTTTGTGGTTGACAGCTGACCGACAGGGCTCACAGACACCGATGAAGGTCACCAAGGGATCAGGGAAAACTCAGAAAGTGGTTGAGGTCAGGGCAGACAACATCAGTGCAAATCCGAGATATAGATCCAAGGTCAAGGCTGGCTGCAGAACGTCACAACAGTACTGGTCGGTACATGGGCAGACAACAGAGAACGAACACTTTAGCAAGGAACTGGCGCGCTAGGAACCTAATTTCTCAGGCAAGTAAATGAGGTCAGAAGCTCACTATTGTAGCAGAAGCTGATTAGAAATTAGAAGCAGCCGTGCAGCTGCACACAGAGCAAGGTGAGGAGGACAGTGGTAGTGAAGGCAAAAATGGAAACAGTAGTTGTTTAATGAGTAATGTTCGTAACGGAGACAGCAATGGGCACAAACTGCTGATGTAACAGTATTGGCGATATTCTTTATTGAACTTCACCTCATTCTGGAGTATTGCAATAGTCAACAATGGATTTAGTTTCACAAAATTTTGTGATGATTTTGTGCACTGTTGAGTTTGAAATAGGGCTCAAATTGGGGTGACATGCACTGAAGTCTGCTGCAATGTCACATATGCTCCTCTCTTCATATGGACAACTTCTATGCGATGTTCCTTAGATAACGGCATGATCGTTCACCTATAACGACAACTGATAAATTGGATGTCAGACACAGTTTATCATCTTTGACCTAGCTTAACTCTTAAACAGGTAAAGATAGCTCATACACTTCCAGAATGTTTGAGTAAATTGTAGCCAAGTTAGACATGACATGACCCCCTTCCCACTGGATAAACCTGAGCTGGATTCGATACGGCAACTTTCAAAATAGCAGCCAAAAACATTTCCTCCACTAAATAAAGCAGTCTCCCTCTGTCACGGATGATGTTGCAGATAGCTGGAAGTTATGGATAAACATCCGACTGGCTTGATCCCATAAAGGTGACCCCTGTAAAACCCTAAGAGCTCACCCTGACTGCTAAGCACATACAAGGGTCTCAGAGGTAGACGATTGCATGCCCTCGTACCTAGACTGTGTGACACCTGAAAACCCTATAATAGTGAGGGGACACGACCACCGGTTCCCTGCACTTAATACGGAGGGAGTCAGGGTCACCTAGAATCAAGCCAGCAAGGAAACACAATACATGAAAGGACTTATCTGAACAAGCAGTAACGAAAGCCTCCAGCAGTGATCACTTCAATCCAGGAAGTAGTATAAACCGCAAAGTGAGGCAGTATGGGAGGGAATATAAAGGGAGGCAATTAGTGTAAATAGGTGACAGCTGTGAGAAGGAAAGGAGATGACAAAGTGAAACCAAAACAAAGAACATCATGCAAGAGGTACAGAAGAACGTCTGCCAGACCTTCTCAGAGAGCTGGCAGTGACACCCTCCCAATCAATACTTTCACACATTGGAAGACAATTTTCTACAAATTACACCAGCTAAAGGGGTGTTTGCTTCACCCTGTATGAAGCTTACAATCTTATGGTCATTGTTTCCCGAGTTCTCCTCCTGGATCTGCACATCTGATATTGTATCTGGTGTGTTTGACAAGACCAGATACAGCAATTGATCTCCTCTGGTCGGTTCCTTGACCAGCTTCAAGAAGTTCTTGTCTTGAATTGTGGATAAAAACTTCAAACTTCTAGTAGAACCAGTGGACACTATGTGGGTCATTTACTATTCTGAAATATGCCTAAATTAGGCATATTTCAGGTGCAGACGGAGGCGCAACGGTTATTTGCGCCGCGATCTGTGACTTTGCTCCGCTCACACAGGTCTAAAATTGTGTGTGTCGGCAGCTAAGGGCACTGGCCAGCGGGCTTGTTTTATTAATAATTTTGGATGCCTGTTTTAGGCATAGAAATTATCTAAATGTACGGAAGCTGGCTTATATTTAGAACTGGCATTGGATGCGCCGAAGTTATGGAGACGCCGGTGCCTCTCCATAACTTTGGTGGATCCTGCTCCAGCACAGGGGCTTTACTAAGACCAGTGTCTAAAACGCCGGTCTTAATATATGTGCCCATATGTTCCTTTTAAAATCCCCCATAATAAGGACCTCATGATTGCTTGTAGCATTCCCTATTTCTTGCGGCATTATCTCCTCGGACTATTCAGCTATGATGGGTGGTTTATGACATGCTCCAACCAGCAGTTTACCATTATCACCCACGCTCTCGCAGCCTTTCTCAATGCTGTCATTTAGCTCCGGTTGGATAAGTTGGATAAACCCATCACCCTCTTTTTATTCTGTTCCATCTAAATACTCTACACCCTCCACCTG
The DNA here is from genome assembly GCF_014858855.1 of Bufo gargarizans. Classification (NCBI taxonomy): domain Eukaryota; kingdom Metazoa; phylum Chordata; class Amphibia; order Anura; family Bufonidae; genus Bufo; species Bufo gargarizans. The sequence continues at coordinate 2,418,771 of NC_058084.1, forward strand.
TGTTGCCCAGTCATGGCTTTGGTCCAGCCCAGTTACGCCCAGTATTATCTACGTCTGTCATTAGATTTCCAGTTCATCCATTTTATTTTCCAGACTCCTTGCTGATCTTACTAACAGCTCTGCTTTTCTTAGGTGTACTCTTAATCCCAGCCCCCACCTATATCCTGTGTGTGACGATTTGCGATCTCAGCAATACGAAGAAATTGCGAATGCTCCCTGTTTTAAAATCACAAAAATCACCAGAGCCTTCGCCTGCACACAAAGTTAAAATCTTTTTTTCAACCCAGAAGTAATTCAACTTTCAGTTACTGCTCAGAGATCAGAGTAAATTTAGCACCTTCTTGCCAAAGACTCTTCCTGCCCACATGCCAGGTTAAGTACCCATCAATCTGGTATTCTCCTGACAGGACCTCATAAAAACTCCCTTTCTGTATTCGGAGTGGCTCCAACCCAGCATAAATCCTCACACCATAAGCCTCGTGAGAAAGCTTCAAAAGAAAAGGACAGATCTGTATCAGACAGCTGGACGATACAGGGAGAAAGGTGACCTTGCAGTCTCCCTCCATTCCATAGATTTCATAATTCTTCCCATATTTCCTAGGATAGGAAAATACAAAATGAATAATCTCTTCAGAAATTGTTCAGATTATTATTACACACCTTCCAGGAAATCTGCCCGTCAATCAGAGATTCACGCTCTCCAGTCATATTTGGTATCAGATTATGCGTAAAATTGTACTGATTATAAATATCAACTCTATTTCTTGATTTGACCTACGGGTACGGACGGAGAAACTGGCAAAGCAAAGATTCTGCCAGATTTTCTCCTTATGGGGCAAAGGACTGCCCCTGTTCCAATTACACAAGGCTGGACCTGTACGTGTCATAACCTCTCCCCGCTTCAGAGTGGGTAAAAACAGGGACACACTCAGGTCCTGGGTCCTTCATCTGACATCGTCTAACATCACGACCGCCCGCTGGACACGGGCACCCGCCATCTTGGATTATTCCTTACAAAGACTTTGCCTTTTACTGGACTATACCATGGTAATTCTGAACTTACAGACATTCTATTCCCTTCCATCTCTTACCTATTTCTATCCAACCAATCTGTTCGACTGGCAGGTAGATTTATCTGTCAGCTTTAATGTATAAATTTTTGTGTATAGTTTTTAGAATAAAACTAACTATTTAATCATTCCAGTTTTGCCCTTGTTACTTGATTATCTGGTCTATGCTAAGAACTCTGCCCTCATAATAGGTGGTTTATAACATGCTCCAACCAGCAGTTTACCATTATCGCCCGCGCTCTCAGAGCCTTTCCCCATGCTGTCATTTAGCTCCAGTTTCAAGTTGGATAAACCCCTCGCCCTCTTTTTTTTCTGTTCCATCTAAATACTCTACACCCTTCACCTGTGTTGCCCAGTCATGGCTTTGGTCCAGCCCAGTTACGCCCAGTATTATCTACGTCTGTCATTAGATTTCCAGTTCATCTGTTTTATTTTCCTTGCTGATGTTACCAACAGCTCTGCTTTTCTTAGGTGTACCCTTAATCCCAGCCCCCACCTATCTAACGTGTCCCCTCCTATATCGCAGCCCCCACCTATATCTTGTGCTCCACTCCTATATCCTATGCCCCCACCTATATTTCATGTCCCCTTCTATATCTCGGCTGCCACCTCTATCCTGTGCCCCCACCTATATCTCGTGCCCCCTCCTATATCCCGGCCACCACCTATATCCTGTGCCCCCTCCTATATCCCAGGCCCCACCTATATACCGTGCCCCCTCCTATATCCTGACCCCCACCTACATCCCATGTCCCTTACTATATCCCAGCCCCCACCTATATCCCGTGCCCCCTCCTATATCCCAGCCCCCACCTATATCCTGACCCCTACCTATATCCAGGCCCCCACCTATATCCTGTGCTCCACTCCTATATTCTGGCCCCTACCTATATTCCATGCTCCCTCCAATATCCCGGCCCCCACCTACAGTCATGTGAAAAAATTAGGACACCCTTTGAAAGCATGTGGTTTTTTGTAACATTTTTAATAAAAGGTTATTTCATCTCCGTTTCAACAATACAGAGAGATTAAAGTAATCCAACTAAACAAAGAAAACTGAAGAAAAGTCTTTTCAAGATCTTCTGTAAATGTCATTCTACAAAAATGCCTATTCTAACTGAGGAAAAAGATAGGACACCCTCACATGTATTCCCTCTTAAATTGGCTCAGATCTCACACAGGTATATCACACCAGGTGCACATAATTAGTAGATCGTTACTCTGCATGTTGAATGAGGCTTGCCCTATTTAAACCTCAGACATTTAGTTTGGTGTGCTCCTGACTGTTGAAGTGAGAGTGAGCACCATGGTGAGAGCAAAAGAGCTGTCAGAGGACTTCAGAAAAAAGATTGTAGCAGCCTATGAGTCTGGGAAGGGATTTAAAAAGATCTCAAAAGATTTTGAAATCAGCCATTCCACTGTCCGGAAGATAGTCTACAAGTGGAGGGCTTTCAAAACAACTGCCAACATGCCCAGGACTGGTCGCCCCAGCAAGTTCACCCCAAGAGCAGACCGCAAGATGCTAAAAGAGGTCTCCAAAAACCCTAAAGTGTCATCTCGAGAACTACAGCAGGCTCTGGCTACTGTTGATGTAGACGTACATGCCTCTACAATCAGAAAGAGACTGTACAAGTTTAACTTGCATGGGAGGTTTGCAAGGAGGAAACCTTTGCTTTCCAAGAGAAACATCGAGGCCAGACTGACATTTGCCAAAGATAAAGTTGACAAAGACCAGGACTTCTGGAATAATATTCTTTGGACAGATGAGTCCAAAATTGAATTATTTGGACACAACAGCAGAGGACATGTTTGGCGTAAACCAAACACAGCATTCCAAGAAAAGAACCTCATACCAACTGTGAAGCATGGAGGTGGAAGTGTCATGGTTTGGGGCTGCTTTGCTGCAGCAGGACCTGGTCAGCTCACCATCATAGAATCCACAATGAATTCTACTGTGTATCAGAAGGTGCTTGAAGAACATGTGAGACCATCAGTTAGAAAATTAAAGCTGAAGCGGAACTGGACCATGCAACATGACAATGACCCAAAACATACTAGTAAATCAACCAAAGATTGGCTGAAAAAGAAGAAATGGAGAGTCCTGGAATGGCCAAGTCAAAGTCCAGATTTGAATCCCATTGAGATGCTGTGGGGTGACTTGAAAAGGGCTGTACGTGCAAGAAACCCCTCAAACATCTCACAGCTGAAAAAGTTCTGCATTGAGGAGTGGGGTAAAATTTCCTCAGACCGATGTCGAAGACTGGTAGATGGCTACAAGAACCGTCTCACTGCAGTTATTTCAGCCAAAGGAGGTAACACTCGCTATTAGGGGCAAGGGTGTCCTATCTTTTTCCTCAGTTAGAATAGGCATTTTTGTAGAATGACATTTACAGAAGATCTTGAAAAGACTTTTCTTCAGTTTTCTTTGTTTAGTCGGATTACTTTAATCTCTCTGTATTGTTGAAACGGAGATGAAATAACCTTTTATTAAAAATGTTACAAAAAACCACATGCTTTCAAAGGGTGTCCTAATTTTTTCACATGACTGTATATCCTGTGCTCCACTCCTATATTCTGGCCCCTACCTATATTCCATGCTCCCTCCAATATCCCGGCCCCCACCTATATGCTGTGTTCCACTCCTATATTCTGGCCCCCACCTATATCCCATTTCCCCTCCTATATCCTGTGCTCCCACATATATCCCGTGTCCCCTCCTATATCTCATGTCCCCCCTCCTATATCCCGGCCCCCACCTATATCCTTGTGCCCCCTTCAATATCTCATGTCCCCTGCTATATCCTGTGCCCCCTCCTATATCCCCTGCTCCCTCCTATATCCTGTGCCCCCTCCTATATCCCATGTTCCCTCCTATATCCCCTGCTCCCTCCTATATCCTGTGCCCCCTCCTATATCCCACTCTTTATCTGCCCCCAGCAGCAGGTGATTTTCTGCACTATTGTATTAGATTCATCTCATATTGCTTGTTTCTGCCTTGATATCAGCTTGACTTTGCCATATTTCGTATTTTTTCATACTTTTATTCCTGGTTATTTTTGGTATATTTGAAACATTTGACGCAACACAGGAATGAATAACTGTACATGAAAAGCCCATCTCACATAGCTACAGGACTACTTAAGGGGTTATCAAACAAATTTAAAAAAAATATGAATATATGGAGTAATGAACCATTAATTTAACTAACTGCCAGAACGCTCTGCTCCCCAGTGTTATGTTCACCTTTTTTACTCACATTTATCTGGAGGACTTGTCTCTTCCCTTTCTGTGGGCAGGTAGCAGCTCATCAAATGTGACCATCAAGTGCCTGAATATCCAAGGCATGCTTTGTAGTCAGCTTGTCAACCCTTTCCTCTCCAGCATAGAAAATAGTCCCTCCCAGATAACCCCCAAAATTCCACTAGTAAAAGCTATGGCACGCAATGCCCACAATTTCCTTCACTGTCTAGAGAGATATAGCTTTATATTTCTATGACTTCACAAGCAGGGATGAAAAGAAGAAAGGAGGCTGAGCCCCTTCACCTGCTTCTCATCACACCAACTTCTGAGCATGTTAGTCCACCTGAATGATGGAGAAAGCAGGCCACAAGAGAAACAGCAGGGGGCGCCACCACAGAGAAAAGGGTGCATGAAAACAAAGAATATTTTTATTGCATGTATATTGCAATCATACCTCATATGAAAGCAGAGCAATACTGTGAATAATTCGATAATAACTTAAGAATCTTTTATGGAAGTTTTCTAAAAATATGGTTTCTTTCTTTGAATTACCTGATAAATTCCTTTGATTTCCAAGTAAAACGCTTTTCTAATACAGCACATCAAAATGGTTTCTCTCCTGTGTGACTAATCTGACGTTCCTCAAGATGTGAGTTATGTATAAAGCTCGGAACCTAAATACGGCTTCTCCCTTGTGTGAATTCTCTCATGTGTAACAAGTTTTGATTTTTCTGTAAAACTTTTCCCACATTCTGAACATGAAAATGGCTTTTCCCCTGTGTGAATTCTCTCATGTGTTAGAAGTTTAGATTTTTCAGCAAAACATTTCCCGCATTCTGAGCATGAATATGGTTTCTCTCCTGTGTGAATTCTCTGATGATCCTTAAGTTTCCCTTTAGTAATAAAGCATTTCTCACATTCAGAACAGGAAAATGGCTTCTCCCCGGTGTGACTTCTCTCATGTCTAAAAAGATTTGATCTTGATCGAAAACATTTCCCACATTCAGAGCATGAAAACGGCTTCTCTCCTGTGTGAATTCTCTCATGTCTAACAAGATGTGATTTATCTACAAAACATTTCCCACATTCTGGACATGGAAACGGCTTTTCTCCTGTGTGACTTCTCTCATGTTTAATAAGATTTGATTTTGAGGTAAAACATTTCCCACATTCTGGACATGGATATGGCCTCTTTCCGGTGTGAGTCTGCTGATGTCTAACAAGGCCTGTTTTCCGTGCAAAACATTTCCCACATTCTGAACATGAATATGGCTTCTCCCCTGTGTGAATTCTCTCATGCTGATCAAGGCATGATTTATAGATAAAACATTTCCCACATTCTGAACAGGAGTATGGCTTCTCTCCTGTGTGAATTCTTCTGTGTGTACAGAGACGTGAGCTGTGTGTAAACTGCTTTCCACATTCCCCACATTGATAACTTTTAACCTTTTTCTGACCGGTGCTTGAGGTCACAATGTGTGACTGGTCAGGAGAAGGTTCCTCGTGATTAGGAGGATTATACTGTAGATCTGTACTGTTAGGATCCGGATATACATTTAAGGTAATGAGGTTTTCTCCTGAAGAACGCTGCATCATATCTTCATCTTCTACTTTATAATTTAGCGAGTACATGAAGACTCCCTCTGAATTTATCCTGGGATTCCCTGTTAGGATTAAAATGGATTCATTATCTTTTTTTTGTTCAAACCACAAAGTAGACAAATTTATATTCATATTCGTCTGGAAACACATGACATTTTTAATGCAGTTTTTTTTTTTTGCCAAAGCCAGAAATGGAAGAAGTTTCAATCTGTCCTTTATACACTTACCGCACCCAGATAGAATGCAGGACTGCTGGAGAACTCATCCTGCAGTTATGTCTCAGGCGGATATGTAAATGATTACAGGTGTAGTCTGATTACACACTGGTTCTTGCCAAAAGTGGGTGTACAACATGTTTCCACCTGCTGCCCTAGAAAAAGGCTTTCAGAGGCTACTTTTCGCTAGTGTACCACTATGATGCGCTCAAAGACATTTTGCCCAGACTTTGAGAGGGGGTGCTTTATTTGCCTGGGAGAAGCAAGATTATCGTTTTGATGAACTGTCCGCTATCTAGGCTGTTTTGACGTAGCTGTTAGGAGGTGTTGGGAGCAGTGGTTAAGTGAGGGCATGCACACACAGTGAACAGGCTTTGGACAGCCCAGACAGACCATCAAGAGAGAGGATAGTTTCATACACCAACAAGCATGAGTGGCTCCTATAGTGTCATTGTCCACCATCCAGACACAGGCAGAACCTTCATTACACACCCCTGTCTCTGTCTGGACCATTTCCAGACACATAGCAGAAGGAAATTTGAAGTCACAGTGTCCATTTCTTGTCTTCCTATTGACAGCCAGCAATCGTCACCTTTGTCTGCAATGGTGTCGTGAACGAGAAACCTGGACTGCTATGGACTGGAACCATATAATCTTTACTGATGAATCCAGGGTATCTTTGGGATCTAACGACAGTTGGGTTGTAGTATGGAGGCCTTGTGGTAAGAGCTTCAATCCAGCCTATGCTGTGGAGCAACACACCACCCTAACTGCTGGTGTGATGATCGGGGGAGCCATCGCATACGACAGTCATCACCCCTAGTAGTGACACGAGGACACTAACAGCTCAGTGATATGTACAGGACATCCTGACGCCACCACGTGTTCCTCTTATGGCAGGGCTGACAACTGCTGGTGTGATGATCGGGGGAGCCATTGCATACGACAGTCATCACCCCTAGTAGTGATACAAGGACACTAACAGCTCAGTGATATGTACAGGACATCCTGACGCCACCACGTGTTCCTCTTATGGCAGGGCTGACAACTGCTGGTGTGATGATCGGGGAAGCCATCACATATGACAGTCATCACCCCTAGTAGTGATACAAGGACACTAATAGCTCAGTGATATGTGCAGGACATCCTGCCACCACGTGTTCCTCTTATGGCAGGGCAGACAACTGCTGGTGTGATGATCGGGGGAGCCATTGCATACGACAGTCGTCAGCCCTAGTAGTGATATGAGGAAACTAACAGCTCAGCAATATGTGCAGGACATCCTGCTGCCACATAAGTACCTCTCAGGGTATAAGGAGGTAATGTACCATCAGCCGGGGCCCCTGTGATAGATCTGGTGCAGGTCTAGACCCCGGTATAAGGAGGTAATTTATCATCAGCCAGGGCCCCTGTGATAGATCTGGTGCAGGTCTAGACCCCGGTATAAGGGGGTAATGTATCATCAGCCGAGGGCCCGTGTGATAGATCTGGTGCAGGTCTAGACCCCGGTATAAGGAGGTAATGTATCATCAGCCGGGGCCCCTGTGATAGATCTGGCGCAGGACTAGACCGCCGGTATAAGGAGGTAATGTATCATCAGCCGAGGCCCGTGTGATAGATCTGGTGCAGGTCTAGACCCCGGTATAAGGAGGTAATGTATCATCAGCCGGGGCCCCTGTGATAGATCTGGCGCAGGACTAGACCGCCGGTATAAGGAGGTAATGTATCATCAGCCGAGGCCCGTGTGATAGATCTGGTGCAGGTCTAGACCCCGGTATAAGGAGGTAATGTATCATCAGCCGGGGCCCCTGTGATAGATCTGGTGCAGGTCTAGACCCCGGTATAAGGGGGTAATGTATCATCAGCTGGGGCCCCTGTGATAGATCTGGTGCAGGACTAGACCGCCGGTATAAGGAGGTAATGAATCATCATCCGGGCCCCTGTGATAGATCTGGTGCAGGTCTAGACCCCGGTATAAGGGGGTAATGTATCATCAGCCGGGGCCCCTGTGATAGATCTGGTGCAGGTCTAGACCCCGGTATAAGGAGGCAATGTATCATCAGCCGGGGCCCCTGTGGTAGATCTGGTGTAGGTCTAGACCCCGGTATAAGGAGGTAATGTATCATCAGCTGGGGCCCCTGTGATAGATCTGGTACAGGACTAGACCCCGGTATAAGGAGGTAATGTATCATCAGCCGGGGCCCCTGTGATAGATCTGGTACAGGACTAGACCCCAGTATAAGGAGGTAATGTATCATCAGCCGGGGCCCCTGTGGTAGATCTGGTGCAGGACTAGACCCCAGTATAAGGAGGTAATGCATAATCAGCCGGGGCCCCTGTGATAGATCTGGTGCAGGACTAGACCCCGGTATAAGGGGGTAATGTATCATCAGCCGGGGCCCCTGTGGTAGATCTGGTGTAGGTCTAGACCCCGGTATAAGGAGGTAATGCATAATCAGCCGGGGCCCCTGTGATAGATCTGGTGCAGGACTAGACCCCGGTATAAGGGGGTAATGTATCATCAGCCGGGGCCCCTGTGATAGATCTGGTGCAGGACTAGACCCCGGTATAAGGGGGTAATGTATCATCAGCCGGGGCCCCAGTGGTAGATCTGGTGTAGGTCTAGACCCCGGTATAAGGAGGTAATGTATCATCAGCCGGGCCCCTGTGATAGATCTGGTGCAGGACTAGACCCCGGTATAAGGGGGTAATGTATCATCAGCCGGGGCCCCTGTGATAGATCTGGTGCAGGACTAGACCCCGGTATAAGGGGGTAATGTATCATCAGCCGGGGCCCCTGTGATAGATCTGGTGCAGGACTAGACCCCGGTATAAGGGGGTAATGTATCATCAGCTGGGGCCCCTGTGATAGATCTGGTGCAGGTCTAGACCCCGGTATAAGGAGGTAATGTATCATCAGCCGGGGCCCCTGTGATAGATCTGGTGCAGGACTAGACCCCGGTATAAGGGGGTAATGTATCATCAGCCGGAGCCCCTGTGATAGATCTGGTGCAGGGCTAGACCCCGGTATAAGGAGGTAATGTATCATCAGCCGGGGCCCCTGTGATAGATCTGGTGCAGGGCTAGACCCCGGTATAAGGGGGTAATGTATCATCAGCCGGGGCCCCTGTGATAGATCTGGTGCAGGTCTAGACCCCGGTATAAGGAGGCAATGTATCATCAGCCGGGGCCCCAGTGGTAGATCTGGTGTAGGTCTAGACCCCGGTATAAGGAGGTAATGTATAATCAGCCGGGGCCCCTGTGATAGATCTGGTGCAGGACTAGACCCCGGTATAAGGGGGTAATGTATCATCAGCCGGGGCCCCTGTGATAGATCTGGTGCAGGACTAGACCCCGGTATAAGGGGGTAATGTATCATCAGCTGGGGCCCCTGTGATAGATCTGGTGCAGGTCTAGACCCCGGTATAAGGAGGTAATGTATCATCAGCCGGGGCCCCTGTGATAGATCTGGTGCAGGACTAGACCCCGGTATAAGGGGGTAATGTATCATCAGCCGGAGCCCCTGTGATAGATCTGGTGCAGGACTAGACCCCGGTATAAGGGGGTAATGTATCATCAGCCGGGGCCCCTGTGATAGATCTGGTACAGGACTAGACCCCGGTATAAGGAGGTAATGTATCATCAGCCGGGGCCCCTGTGATAGATCTGGTGCAGGACTAGACCCCGGTATAAGGGGGTAATGTATCATCAGCTGGGGCCCCTGTGATAGATCTGGTGCAGGTCTAGACCCCGGTATAAGGAGGTAATGTATCATCAGCCGGGGCCCCTGTGATAGATCTGGTGCAGGACTAGACCCCGGTATAAGGGGGTAATGTATCATCAGCTGGGGCCCCTGTGATAGATCTGGTGCAGGTCTAGACCCCGGTATAAGGAGGTAATGTATCATCAGCCGGGGCCCCTGTGATAGATCTGGTGCAGGACTAGACCCCGGTATAAGGGGGTAATGTATCATCAGCTGGGGCCCCTGTGATAGATCTGGTGCAGGTCTAGACCCCTGTATAAGGAGGTAATGTATAGAAACCTCTGAATCCACTTTCTCCATTCATGATTCCATACCTGTGGTCACATGGACTGGAATGTCCTCCTCCACCTCACTCTTACACGGGGGATCGCCCATCATCCGTTTTTCTTCATCCTCCACTTTAATATCAGTCACATCTTCCCCCTGATTTGTCATCTGCAACAATTCAGTACAATACAGCAGACAGTGGGAAATCTAACAGATCCACATAAGAGACCCCCCTAATCTATGACCCCTCTATGACTGCAGGACCCCCCTATATAGATGTGTATAGGGCTCAGCTCCATCTACCTGATGGTTCTCTGGGAGCTTCTCTTCTGGACAGTCCTGGGAATACAGAGGACGGGGACATCTCTTGGGGGCATTTCTCCTCCTGGATCCATCTGTGGAGACACAAGCACAATCACTGAATACATGGCACCCTGTCAAGACTCTTCTCTCAGCTCCTTCACTTCTAGGTTTAGTGATCAGGGCCTAAATAACAAACCCCAAGCTATCCAGCCACATAGATATTCTAGGCTTGGAGCTGCTTTCCACCCAAAAGCTATTCCTCAGAGAAATACAGTACATTCTCAAAAGGCAGAAGAAACTCATTGATGGATTTAGATGATTTGTCTGGTGGAGAAAACCTGCACCCTCAAGTTACATTTGGGTTCCATCCTCACTTTGGGTCATTTGCCATTTCTGTTACTGAGAATCTGGTGGTTTGAGCTCAGGGTCAGGAGAACCTGAAGGAAATTCAACTTTTTTTTTTTTTTTATGTGAGACTTTACAAGGCCTTTATTTTCTCTGGGGGGAAGGTATGGTTGTGTACAAAAGTTTTCACCTTAAATTACCTTGACATAAGTTGGGACCCAGATACACCGGTCCCTACGAGATTCCTGAAGTTATTCATCCTGCATTTCAGCAAATCAGAAACTTTCGGGATTCACTCACATAAATCTGGCATTTTACCGATCAGGACATAATGGAAGATGACACGCCAGGCTTGCCTATAATACTTTGTAGGCAGCCTCAGCCAATTATGATGGACTGACTAAAAGTGTATTGCACTGATGAATCACTGGACAAGTCAAAGCCGCCATATGACATTCTAACCTGGAAATTCAGGTGTTTGCAGGGGTGACACATAGGACGAAAGGACGTCTGGCAGATAAAGATCTTAAATCAAAGTAAAGAGGCATTTTAGTGTCGCTGTGTGATTCAAAGTGAGAAGACAATAGACAGAGCCACAAGTAATTGAGAGATTGGAGAGCACCTGACCATGTAGGGAGGGTGATGTGAGACAGCAGGTGGCCCTCCTTTCCCATTTTGCCACTTTTGTTCACCCCCCCCCCCCCTAGTTCCTTCCTTTGAACCCATCTCCCGGGTAGATGGCAAGGGAAGGGTTAAATCAGGCTGACTGCCACCCTCCCGGTTCCTGGGCGGTGGAGCCTGGAGATTATATATTTCCCGTATCGTATCCCCTTTCGGCTGGCCTCTTGGCTGGAGAATCGCTGTACTTACCAGCAGCAGCAGCACTTCTCAGGCAAGATGGCCGCTGAGGATCCCCTCCAAGTGGCTCTCCTTGCATGTCTCTCATCAGAAGGGGAAGGCTGGCTGTCTTCTTTTATTGCCAGCCTTTCCCTTCCCCCTCCGCTTTCACATCCTGCCCCGGCACTGGATCCACTTCCAGCTACTGGGTTGCCTCTGGTCATAGTAGGAGAGCCCCGCCCCTTCCTTTTGCGGCAGGCTCTTCCTCTTAGCAGTCTTCCTGTGCGTGGGAGATCAGTGTATTAGCAGCTACGGGTGCGCAGGATAGCTCATCCTGGGCTGCAGAGTAGCCCCCCACTCCACCACCAACGTGTCCCTCCACAATAAATGAGCTCCCTTTTTCCCTCCCACCGGAGGATAATAGTATGGGGGAGGTTATTCAGCCCTGTGCACCAGCAGTACCCTGCGTTCCCCTGCAGGACCCCCCTGTACTAGTTGGCCCCCTTCGTAGACGCAGACGCCATTCACCTTCCTCATCATCTGTGGAGTACAGGCGTCAGCACCGTCACGGTTCTCGCAGTCCCGTCACCATTCAAGGGATTCTAGGAGAAGATGGCGCTCCAGATTCTCCAGATGGTGCTCACCGTCATCTTCGGATGTTTTGTTGGGCGAATCTGTGGAGTCTGGTTCAGTGTCCTATTCAAGACACAAGAGGCAGGAGCCTTCTCAATCTTCCAAGGCCTCTAGCCTGGTTTGTACTCCAGCCCGTTAGTCTTCAGTTCCAATGGCCATTCCAACACTGATTGCATCTGCGGTTCCTCCGGTGACTCCAGTGCCTGTGGGGGACCAGGGTTCGGACATTGTCACGGCCCTTAAGACCATCCTAGATAAATTGCAGTCTGCCCCCCAACCACCTACCCCTACTCCTTTGTACAAACCTCTTCCAGTTTCAGCCGGCTTGCATAAAGACTCTTTCTTCTGCGGTGTTAGCCTGCCTGGGGCGCATTTGGCAGAAGAAGTCAAAGAAAAAATATGGGCAAATCAATACGTCGATATCTGGTCCCTAGTTATGATAGACCAGCACACGGTGGACAATGAACGTCCCCCCAGGTCGCTGGGACCATGAAAAACTGGCTACAAGCTTTTTCAGTGTTAGGATGTGTAATGGGCCAAAGGCATCCTGAGCAGTGTTCCGAACGCTTCATTTATCAGGACACCATATACAGCGCCTATAAGGCTTATTGGGGTTCTGCGTGGTGGAGATATGATGAGGAGTTCCATCGCTGGTTGTCCCTTCAACCGGATATAGGGAGGGGGTCAAGGCCACAGACGTCCGGCTCCACCTTATGTTGTCTCAGAGGCCACCTGTTCCCGGGGCGGCCAATGGTCCCGGGGTCTCCTCAGCAACGGGATTGGTGGCCACCTGTCACCCTGGAGCATGTTGGTTGTTCAACAAGGGTCATTGCTGGTTCGCAGGCCTTTGTAAATACAAGCACTAGTGCTCCTCTTGTGGGGGCCCCCATACTGCCATCCACTGTAACCGCCCTCTGCCAAAAGTCCAGAAGCCGTCCACGCCCAGTGACCCTAAAGACCCCAGTGAACATCACCCTGATGTTCCCCTGGCTAGATCTCTACCCCAATAAATCGGATGCTGCTCAGCTTAGTTTTAGTTTCACGTTCAGGTTTTTTATCCCTTTTGTTTTGAGTAGGTTTCAGTTTTTTTTCACAGAACCTTAAGTAGGCTCGAGAGCATCCAGAGGCTCTTCGACAAAAACTGTCTAAAGAGGTTTCCATGGGTAGGATAGAGGGCCCCTTTAATTCCACATCTTTTCCGAACCTTCGCGTTTCCCCTCTGGGTATAGTTCCTAAAAACAGGTAAGTTTCTTCTGATTCATCACCTCTTCCATCCAAAGGGGACCTCGGTTAACGATGCCATCCCTCTAGAAGACACCTTGGTCTCTTATGTTTCCTTTAATAGGGGGGTAGCTCTGGTCAGAAGTGCTGGTCACGGTGCCCTTTTGGCAAAATCAGATATTGAGTCTGCTTTTTGCCTGCTCCCGGTTCATCCGGATTGTTATCACTTGTTGGGTTGCTATGTCGACGGTCTTTATTACTACAATACTTGCCTTCCCATAGGTTGCTCTATATCCTACCATTAGTTTGAAATGTTTAGTACATTCCTTGAGTGGGTCATCTGTTATATTACCGGTCCCCGATCTGTTATTCACAATTTGGACTATTTTTTATTTGTTGCCCCTGATTCAGGTGAGACTTGTTGCTACCTCTTGAATATTTTTCTCTAACTTATGGAACGCTTTGGCGTTCCGGTGTCCCCTGACAAGACGGAGGGTCCCGTGACTTGCTTTCATTTTTAGGTATTGAGATCAATACGGTTGCTATGGTTTTCCGGTTGCCTGGGGAAAAATTGTCAAAGTTGTCTGCTATGATCGAAGGTTTCCTATTAGTGAATAAAGTCATGTTCCAGCAACTTGAGTTTCTGTTGGGTTTATTGGTTTTTGCATGCTGGGTGATGCCGAAAGGCAGGGATTTTTTCTCGTTGGCTTTCCCTTGCCACTCAGGGTTTTAAGTCCCTGCGCCATCATATCCGTGTGCCCAAATCTACTAAGGCAGATTTACAGACATGGCGGGAATTTTTATCTTCCTACAATGGTCGGTCGTGTTTGTTGGCCCCCAAGGCTTCTAATTCCGAGCTTTTCTTGATCACAGATTCCTCGGGCTCTTGTGGTTTTGGCGCTGTTTTCGGTAATTCTTGGTGTGCATCCCATTGGACGGAGTCTTGGCTGGCATCTGGTCTTTGTAGGAATTTAACGTTGTTAGAGCTTTTTCCTATTATACTGGCGGTTGAGATCTGGGGCCCACAGTTTGCTAGTCGGCATATATGCTTTTGACTGATAATTTGAGCGTTGTTCATAGCGTTAATAGCCTGTTGTCCTCGTCCTTACCGGTTCTCAGGCTTCTCAGACATTTAGTGTTGCGTTGTCTGGAATTTAACATCTTCTTCAGGTCCCGCCACGTTCCCGGTTCTTCTAACATAATTGCTGATGTTCTCTCTCGCTTTCATTGGCAGGAATTTCGCACCCTCCTTCGGAATTGGACCAGGATGGTGTACAATGCCCGCCGCACCTCTGGAGGCTGGTGGACAGCAGTTACTGTCATTGATCGCTTCTTCGGTCACTCCGGCGACTTGGAAAGCACACGGTAAGGCAAGGGGTGAATGGCTTAATACTGTCGGCACTCAGGCTGTGAGTCATGAGGACGCGAGACTGGAGATTACGGTAGAAGAAAATCACAAGGAGATTACGGTAGAACTCTTATTTTGCTTGCGTTCGTTAGGGGTTTCGGTGGCGGTTGCCCAACGGCCTATGTCCGGTGTCAACTTTTATTTTCGTCTTTTTGGATGGTGCGACGTCCTGAATTTTTTTTTGATCACACAGGCGTTGCGGGGTTGGCGTAAGGAAAGTGTCTGCTCGAAATGCGGGCGGCCAATTTCGTACCAAATACTTTGCAGCTTGGTTTTGTTGTGTTCTGCGGTTTGCAGTTCCCAGTTCAAGGCTATCCTCCTATCTGTCAGCTTTAGCTTAGATTTTTTCGGGGCCCTTCAGATCAGCGAGCTACTGCCTCCTTCGTGCCATAAGCCAGGAGGCTTCCTCTTCAGTGATGTATCAATCGGAAATGGGTCTGTTCGGGTCAGGATTAGGCGCTCTAAATCAGACACGTTTGGCAGGGGGGGCGTGGATCCCGCTTCACCCGATTTCGCGTCCCGCTTGCCCAGTTCGATTAATCACAACTTACAGCGACTTGCGTCCCGGCGGCAGTAGTTTTTTGCTGCACCAAAATTGCTCCCCCCTCACGAAATTTCAATTAACCACCATTGTCAAACGCTGCCTCGCAGCCGTCGGTCACGACACGCGTGATTTCGGGACGCATTCTTTCCGCATTGGTGAGGAGACCGAGGCGGCAAGGGCTGGTCTTTCTGAGGCCGACATTATGAGGATCGGTCGATGACGCTCCAGGTGTTTTGCGACCTATGTCTATCCTGACCTGTTACCGGTGGGCTAATTTCCGCTATCCCTATTATAAAAAATGGCGCTTGTATGGTCAGAGATAATCCCCCACGTGGTTTGGGATGGAGCTAGAGACCCTGAGGCTATGGAAAAATGCCGCAGAATAATCAACTCTCGTATTTCCCGCTTTATCAGGTCCCGGGGAGGCATAGTAGTTCGCCATCGCCAACTTGAAGGCGACAATCAGGCATTGTTGCGGCCAGAGTGCATCTCTCTGATATTGGTCTTGATATTTTCCTCTCTGGGTTGCAGAAAGCAATGTTTTTGTTGGGTGGTGGTCGGAGCCCGGTGTAGGATGGCGGGCTCCTCTGTGGCAGTTTGGAGACATCCAAAATACATGGTGACGCTTAAAGGGCGGACATGGGAGTACAGCGGCCGGCATACCGTGCCATGTGTTAGTGGTTTGGAGCAGTTTAAAGCTCTTGGTTGATGATGTTACAAATGAACAAATAAAAGCTGTGTCTGATCACCACCCAACATGAAGGTATTTTGTGTGGTTTTGTGGAAAGTTCATTAGTTTCAGGAAGGGAGGGGAGAGGGGAGTCTACTTTCACACTCGTGTTTTGGATTTCCGTTTGTGATATCCGTTTAGGGCTCAGCGGTCCAAAACAGATCAGTTTGCATTCGAATGCATTCTGAATGGAAAAGTATCCGCTCAGAATGCATCAATTCAGTCTCCATTCCGCTTTGCAGATGGACACCAAAACGAATCCGTCCTGGCACACAATGTAAGTCAATGGGGACGGATCAGTTTTCACTGACACAATCTGGCACAATAGAAAACTGATCCGTCCTCTATTGACTTTAAATGGTGTTCAAGACGGATCTGTCTTGGCTATGTTAAAGATAATACAAGATAATGCAGACGGTTGTATTATCTGAACGGATCCATCCATGATGGATCCACACCAAACGCGAGTGTGAAAGTAGCCTGACTTTGTCCAACTATACCATGCATGTTTAATGGATAGACTGTGTGACTTGGAGACATGAAGTGCAGGGAGGACTAGAGGCAGCCACTATGTATGCCTCCCTGTTTGTGGGGTGACTTCTGAATTTGGGACATGAAGCGTCTATGCATAGTATTACATCTTGTCTTACAGTGGCTTACCTTGTGATGGCAGAGGCCGGTGGTCCTCCATAATGGCCTCCTTGTACAGATACTTGTGTCCCTCAAAATACTTCCTCTCCTCCATGGAGAAATAGACTGCCACATCCTGACACCTTACAGGAACCTGACAACACAATGACACCATCATCACCCAGACCCCTCCAGTGCTGTTACTGGAGAATTTCCCAGCATTCCCAGCAGTGTCACCTCTACAGTCAGCAGCTCCATTATCTTGTGGGTGAGTTCTAGGATCTTCTCAACTATCAGAGGGTGAGGCTCTGTGATGGGGCCCTGGCAACCACTCCATCCTCCAGACACATGGAGGGCCACACAATCTCCAGACACTTTATTCACTATAATGCAATGCTGTGGACGGACAGACACTGATCACTATATATTCTAACAATCCTTCATCTTTCCTTTACCAGTTTTATTATTGGTGACCAGAGCGATATGGTGTGAATCTCTCACCTTTCCGGTTATCAGGCCAATTGTCTCCAGGGTGAGGTCCAATATTCTCGCAGCCATGTGGCTTCTGTCCTCACCCATCCCTGGTAAGTCATTCTCCATCATGGCGTCCTTGTACAGATCCTTGTGTCCTTCTATATACTTCCACTCCTCCATGGAGAAATAGACAGCCACATCCTGACACCTTATAGGAACCTGACAACACAATGACACCATCATCACCCAGACCCCTTCAGTGCTGTTACTAGAGAACCTCCCAGCATTCCCAGCACTGTCACCTCTCCAGTCAGTAGCTCAATCATCTTGTGGGTGATTTCTAGGATCTCATGTATCATGGGGTGGGACTCTGTGATGGGGGTCCACCCTTCTGACTCCTGGATGATGGGATTCCCCCTCGATGTCTTCTTCACTATAATGTAATCCTGTGGATGGAGAGACATGAAAAATATTAGAATTAAGGGGTTATTCTACAAAAATATTAATCATCTATCCACAGGATGTTGGTGTACAACCCTTGGTACCCCCAGTGATCCCAAGAGGCTGACATGCACGCCACCTATATATTATCGGAGGGGACATCGGGACCCGTCATTCTATGGAGCACTGGAGATCTTTGTGGTCATTTCTAGAGATTACACTGATAGAGATGTGTGAATATCATTCTTCTGTATCTCTAGGACTGTATAAACTAGATATTTTTATGTAGCTGCTATAAACTACCTCTGCCTTTGCCTGGAGTGCCTCCCCTCCCCCTCTGCCCTTGAAGGTCTGTTTACACAACACTTAAGAGAGAAGAAGAAGGGGGCATTGAGCTGTGGGTTTACATTGGCTCACACACCAAAGTTCGTAGGGTAGAGCACAATGCGCAGATGCTAGTGTGTTATCTCTTTTTCTTCCTATAACCTTTTCCTTCTTAGCCAATTAAATTACCACACAAGCCTCAGAGGGGAACACCCTCCCCCTGAAGATGTATAAACCGCTTTGCTCATTGTAATAAAGAGAGAGACTGTCTTTGACCTGCCTTTGTGTCAGTGTATGTCTCTGCCATGCGTGGATATTAACCCCTTGGGGTACCTTGATTTGGAGCACCAGAGTGTATCTTAAATGCTTTAATTAAAGCTACTTCAACAGTTGGCGCCCAACGTGGGCCCCAGGTGAAGGGAGCATCGACAGCCAACCCTCAAGAGCCCCCAGGACCTGACGAACAGCAGAGAAGTAGATGACCGCGGCTTTAGTTCGAAAAGTAAGAAAACCATTTATCTTGCATGACTTTCTGCTATTCAGTTTGCCTAGCCCTAGTGGCTTAGTCTGCTGGGAAGAAGGCCCAGAGGTGCGGAGGTGAATTGCCGCCTGATCTGATAAGGAATAGGTGCGGAGGGAAGTCCTGGCTGACTAATCAGACGTGATAGTCAGATTGAACCAACCAGAGGGGAGGGTGAATCCTTTGTGGAGGAAAGGGTTAAAGGTGCCTGCTCACTCCTCTGTTTTGTGTGTGTCAGTCTGAAGTATTGCTGTTGAAATGGCCCAGTCTCATGGAGGAGGAGAATATACAGCCCCCCAGCTAGTAGCCAGGAAAGTTGAGTGATGAAAGTTATCTAGGTGCAGAGAAAGTGTGGCACCGGACAGCAGGTCACCTAGCTAGCAATGGGGATGAAAGTCTGTAAGACTCTGTGAAGTTAGAGCTTGCAGACTGTGGACATCAGAAATTCTGTGAAGCTGTGAAGTTAAGGGGGGTTCTGATGGATTAGAAAACAGAGCAGTGTCTGGATGTTAATTTATGGCACTAGCAAGAGAGAAAGCGCACGAGTGTCTACAATCAGAAAGGCGCTTGTGTTAAATGTTCAGAAATGAACTGGTTACATTTGGTTTTGTACACTAATGCTATGTGTGTGTCCCAGAAGTAAATATTTATGGCCATAGCATTAGGGATTAGAGTAGTAAAGGATGGTCAGTTAATGAATAAAGTCTGTATGGCTCTGTTTTAATCCCAAAGTCTCGGGAAAATTGGATGGCTCCTTGAGAGATAAGAGTCAGAAAAAGGGGGGCTGATGGCTGTAGTGGGCTAATTTCCATCCCCCATCTTTAACAGAGAAGCATATAGTCTGCTAGGCAAACATTCCTTAGATAAGAGATGTAGGCAATACAAAAGTGACTATGAAGAAGGGGGAGGGAATATGCTATGCGGAGTAAGTAATTTGATATGTGTAATAACCTTTTACAAAACGAAGAAAGGTAAAGATTGCTTAATAATTTTATTTCTTCTTTCCCAAGCAGCTAACCTAATGTGGGAATCCAGCCTTTAACAAAAATTATTATATATGTGCAACACCAATTAAGACCACGTGGCATATAGGATGATTTGGGTTTAACAAAAATTATTGTATGATTACAACTTGTATTCTGTCTTGTTATAAGATTTTGATTAATCACAGAGTGAAGACCAGAAGGCATGGAAAATAACAGCAACAAAGATCATCAACAATTCTGGGTGTGGTGTGTCTATCTGTTTCCAGGAAAGCTGTATTTATTTGTGCTGCAAGTTTTATGATGAAACAAAGAAAACTGTGTGGCTGGGATGGAAGCCATAAATGATTCAGTGGAATGTGAGTGGGCGTGGCTTTGAGTTGTAGTTGAGTTGAGTATGTGTGAAGACTGATGGATGGAAGAAAGGAAGCCCAGAACTCGCCCAGTATGTATACTGCAGCCATGTCACTCCTGTCCTTTTTTAGCTGATCATAGCTGCAAGTGAGGAAGAAAAAAAAAATTGCAATTTTGTTGCATTACTGCTGCCTTCCTGGGGTTAAGCATCTGACCCCTGAACATAAGAAGGCTGTGGAGGACATTCCTTTGTCCAGAAACATGAATACAGTAAGGACTTTTTTGGCCCTGTTTCTTGTTGCAGTCCTTGGATACGCAATTTTGATTCAGCTTTTTTATGATTGATTGTCATTTAGTCCCTTCCACCCCACAGATGAGGTGGTAGATGCCTTTTATGCCCAAAGCTGGCAATTTTGTGCTCACCCACACTGGGCCTATCAGTTGTTGTTTTTTTAACTCGTTTTATTGAAAAAGAGTAACAAGGCACTCATATGGAACAGACAAATGCATGCAGAATAATCTTATACAATATACAAAGACATGTATTTTGACATTTTCCCTACTGGAAGTACAATAAAGCATAATACAGCAAAATTAGTTATGCCAATCTTCTTCATACGTGTAATGCAGACACACAGAATATTAAATAGACCATTAAAACCACGAGAATCCTGTGAGGTTTATAATCATATCACATCAGGGATCTATAGAGATCGCAGAACCGGATGAGGTAGTTAGATTAGAATCACACCATAATCCCCATACTTTTAGAAATTTTTCAGGACACTATCTATTAACATATAATACTTTTTCAAAAGGGATGATCTGATTCACTAATCGTTTCCAAATTCCTAATGTAGGCAATTCCTCCGCCATCCATTTGAGGGCAATCACCTTACGGGCCATAAACAGGGATTCACTTAGGAGTATTTTATTGTAGTGAGTCCACCCATCATTATCTAAGATACCCAGCAGACATATCTTGGGACATAACGGTATAGGTCCCATACCCAATGATGATAATACTCCGAGTATATCTCTCCAATACGATCTAATATGGTTACAATCCCACATCATATGCCAGAAGTCAGCATTATTATGAGTGCATCTAAGACAGTTCGGCTGAGACATCCTCCCCATCTTATGCAATCTAGTAGGAGTTAAATAACTACGGTGCAGCATAAACAATTGGATGAGTCTGTTATTGACCGAATGGGACACATGAGTTACAGCCTCCAGCGCATCCGTCCATTCCTCTGCAGTAAGATGGGAAATGTTCCCTTTCCACTTGGTCTCAGCTAATATGGGCTGTGAGGACATCTGCAAACCTAACAGGTAAGTATAGAGAGCTGATATTATACCCCTAGGTCCCTGTGATTTTATAACCCCGATTAAAGGGTAGGAGGAGATGGCCCTGCTCCGGTCCTTAAACTGTTCCCGTAAGGCATGTCTGATCTGCAAATATTTAAAAAATTGGGTACATTCCAGACCAAATTTCTCTTGAATCTGGGAGAAGGAGCAAAGAATACCGCCCTGATATAATTCTCGCAACGCAGTAATCCCTAAAGATAACCAGATATGAGTACCCTCTATGGACTGTAAGTGTGGGAGTAATGGGTTATCCCATAAGGGTATATCATCTGCCCAGTCCTGGTATTGACGCAATTTGGAGTCCCTCCAAATCTGCTGTGCTAACTTGACTCAGCCTTTTCCAACACCGGCCATAGATTGGATAATTCCGAATATTGCTGTAGATAATATTCCATGTTCATAAGGGGTCCCCCATTTACCCAGCTAACCAGGAACCTCAACTGACCTGCAAGAAAATACAGATGGAAGTCTGGCAATGCTGCTCCACCTTGTATCTTAGAACGCTGCAGAGTATTGAAGGCGAGTTTATGTCTAGCCCTGCCCCAAATAAATTGGACCATCAGTGAGTAAAGGTGGTCAAAAAAACTCTGAGGTATTGGAGTGCAAGCATGTTCCAACAAATACAACCCTTTGGGTAAAAGGATCATTTTTATCAGGTTGATTCTTCCCATAATAGATATAGGCAGGGTACTCCAAACTTTGAACTTGCTCGAAAAAATTGATTCTAAGGGGGCAATATTTTTAGTAAAGGCCTCTCTCGGCTCTCTAGTAATAAAAATCCCCAGGTATTTAAAATGTTCTACTATTCTAAGGTTATGATAAACATTGGGCCAGTCAGAGTCCCATAAAGGCATTAGGGCCGACTTAGACCAGTTTATATGCAGCCTGGAGAACCTCCCAAACAATTCTATAATAGTGATCGCCCGTGGCAAAGAAACGTCCATCCCACTGATGAACAATATGAGGTCATCTGCATACAGGCCTACTCTGTCCTCTCTCTCACCCATCTTAACTCCTGTATATATTTGATCTCGGCGGATACGGATAGCCAAGTGTTCATTGGCGATGGTAAACAAGAGAGGGGAGAGAGGACATCCCTGGCTCGTACCCCTCTGCAGACTGAAATAAGCTGAGATTGTACCGTTTACTAGGATATTGGCCCTGGGGCTTTTATAAATTATCCGGATCCATTGCATAAATCTAGGTCCAAAGCCAAACTTTCCCATAACTTTCATCAGATACGGCCACTCCAGTGAGTCAAAGGCCTTGGCCGTGTCTAACGAGGCCAGAGCCCATGCCTGCCATGTTGGGTTCCAATTTGGGCTATGACTTGTGTCCTACGAATATTATTAGAGGTCGAGCGTCCAGGTATAAACCCCGTCTGGTCACTATGTATAATGCTAGCAATTATCTTGTTCAACCTATTGGCGAAGATCTTCGTCAGAATCTTATAATCTAAGTTTCACAAAGATATCGGCCGATAGGATGCACAGTCTAATGGATCCTTATCCGGTTTTAGGAGTACAACTATGGTTGCTTCATAAAGGGAGTCTGGTAGTCTGCCTATCCGCCATGACTCCTGGAACATCACTTTAAGTTGAGGTCCGAGGATATCTACATATTTTGAATATATCTCCAAAGGGTAGGCCATCAGGGCCAGGGGCCTTCCCGTTTGCTAGGTCATTGATAGCCTTTTGTATCTCCTCTAAGGTTATGTCTTCCGCTAACAGATTACTATCCTCCAAAGACAAAGTTGGATGATCTCATCTAGGTAGTGCTCAAGTTCTAATTCTGAGTATCCCACTCGTGATTGATATAAATATTGATAAAACTCAGCAAAGTTCGACACAATATCTGGGACAGAATCACCAATCTCACCATTTTGGGCCCGTATTCTCAGAACTGGTGGAGCAGACGAATTCTTGTGGACAATATGAGCTAGTACTCGCCCTGCCTTGTCTCCCACCTCGAAAGCCTGTTGTTTGTAAAAGAATAGTTTACGATTGCTTTTTTCATGTAAATGCACTAAATACATCCTGCCCTTCTGCATCCAATCCTGTCGGTTTGCCTCAGAGGGGTCTAATACAAATCTTGCCTCAGCCTCCCTAACACAGGCATTGAGAGAATCCTCTTTCTTCCTGGTGTCCCTCTTAACAAAGGAGAATGATGACTTAAGACAGCCCCTAAGATAAGCTTTCAGCGTATCCCATAATAGCAGGGGATTCGTACTTACGTCATGCACCCCCAAAAATACTCGCAACTGGTCAGGGATCCTATCTTGATCTTTCAGAAGGGTGAGCCAGAAAGGATGTATTCTCATCTTCATGGTAGACCTACTTCCCCACGCATCATTGAACCTTGCTATCAATGGCGCATGATCGGAAACGCTCTGGGGGCCATGTGAAATATCTGACATCTCCAGATATACATCAGGGGAGCCAAATATATAGTCAATTCTAGACATTGCACCAGAATAAGGAGTAAAACAAGAATATTCAACAGAGTCTGGGTGTCTCTCCCTCCATAGGTCCAGCCATCCCATCTCCACAATCCAGGCCGCTAGTTAACTGGGCGGGCCATGAATCGGGGATACAGGGCTAGCGTGGAAGCGGTCCACCCGCGGATTCATGACCATATTTAAGTCCCCAACACATAGCAACCTAGCATGCGGATATTGAGCTGCAAAGGTGGCTGCGGTCTGCAGAATTGACATATTTGCAGGAGGGGGACAGTAAATGTTTAAAATCACAAACGGGACATTATTCACATGTGCATGCACAAAAATATATCTGCCGCCCGTGTCAGTCTCGACTGCGTGTGGTTCCCATCGTATAGAGCGGTTAATAACAAGGGACACACCCTTAGAATGGGAAGTGCCAAACGAGTGGCTGGACCATTGTACCCAGGGCTTCTGTAGTCTAGCTGCCGTTTCGGCCGTGAGATGGGTCTCTTGCAAGCTAAGTATGTGTGGGTTGTATCTACGAACATGCGCAAAAACAGATATTCTCTTACCCGGATCCCCCAATCCCCTCACGTTCCATGACATTAACAATATGGCAGCCATTTTATCAGTATCAACAATCTATTAATAGGGCTATCCTCTTCCTGGAGTCTCCAGTGTCTGCATCTCCACATCACTCCTAATACATATACACTGCTGCCTAGAAACATTGTTGCACCATATAGTGCCCAAACATAATACAAAAACGCAAATCTGAACCAACTATGCTGTAAATTAGCATTAAAACACAGAGTATGATGCCAGAAATCGGGTAGTAATTTCCCTGTGGCTGAGTAATCAGGGACCAGCATATTACTAGATGTAAAAGAATATGCCGGTATCCGACCAGCTCCCTCTGCACGATATAAGAGGTGCCTGCAGCTAACTTTCAGTATGCATTGTAAACAGCAGAACTCACGCTGAAAGCACAGTGTCCTACCGGCGACCGGTGCAGGTTATGAGGCAACACCAATATTACCAACAATGCGTCCTGACCATTAAGGACTTTGAATAAAAAATAAAACTGGGTTGCTGACTTAATAATATACTTCAAGGAGGTGGCGGCAATCTTCGCGATTTTCTTGTGGCCCATTCATCCGCTTCTTTGGGATCCGTGAAAAAATTTGATCTCTCTCCAGCCACCACTCTCAGCCTGGCGGGGTATGCCATGGAATATGGTAAGTTCATGTCCCGGAGTCTCTTTTTAACAGCAACAAAAGTCGCCCTTTCTTCTGAAGCTCGGCGGAGAAATCGGGAAATAAGGATATTTGGCATTTTCATGCATGATGGTTTGCAACTTCCTTGCTTGAGTGAGGATTAGGTCGCGGTCCTTCCAATTTAGCATAGCGAGCTAGTAGCGGCCTAGGTGGGGCTCCCGGAGGTGGTGGTCGAGGCCGGGACCCTGTGGGCCCGCTCCACTGCATACGCCATAGAGAAGGACGCCTCTGGAAAAATTGACTTAAACCAGGCCTCGAGAAATGCTGCAGGGTCCTGACCTTCTGTTCTCTCAGGTAGGCCCAATATGCACACATCATTTCTCCTGGCCCTGTTCTCCAGGTCATCGCATTTTTGCTGCCACAAGGAGACAGAACCTTCCAGGGCTTGTATCTTAGCAGGTATGGGGCGAGTGAGGTCTTCCAGCTCAGGGATCCTCTCCTCTGTTCCCCGCACTCTTTCTCTGAGTTGCTGCACATCGTGCCTGAGGAGGCCCACATCCACACGTACCTCCTCTATCTTGGTGGTGAGGGAAGTTTGGCAAACTAATATCGCCGACATCAGCTGCTCATGTGCCTCTAGCGGGGTAAGTTCAGCCGCCTCAGGTTCGTCTGTAGCTGCTCGCTGTGCCGCTTAACCACGGGTATGCTGTGCACGAGGTGTGCCGGCTGCCGCAGCGCCATGTTGGTTGTCTTGGCGCGCAAATTCTTTCAGTCGTTCTGCAGCGGCTTGGGCTTTGCTGGGCCCCATCACCGGTCGCCGTGAGGGTTCAAGCTGCTGTACACCTTTTGTTCGATCCAAAAAGCTGCAATAGCACTCAGGAATGCTCAGGATTATAGTCGGGAGCCAGAGCTCAGATCAGATGCGACCGTTCATGCTGGCCGCTAGCCACGCCCCCCGGGCCTATCAGTTTATTTCATTTACATTGTGTTGTATAGAAGTAAATGGCTATGCCCCAGCTGTCCTCACAGAACTGCATGGCCAGCAACAACGCCCTGTGGCATATTACTCAGCCAGACGGCCCCGTGGCCAGAGGTGCCCCTTCCTGCATCAGAGCTGTAGTAGTTGTACAAGCCATGTGTGATGAAAGCTCAGAAAAAGTCCTGAACCACAAAGTGACAGTGATATTACTTCTATCCTCATGAATGTACAACCCAAAAATCTTTTTGTTGCCCGCTATTTGAGAATGCAGTGTTCCTTTTTGTAGCCTGACAATATTACTGTCCAAAAGGTGTAATACTATGACTCCAGCCAACCTGTTGCCTCTGGAACGAGGGGGGAGGGAAAAGTTAGGGCAAATCACTTGTATGTAGATAAAATGACATCGCGCTCGGCCTCACTGATAACCCTTACTGTCAACTTACTAGGACCATGTAGTACCATTCCACATCAGCCTTAACATCAAGATTGCCTTGTTTCTGATGTATGGAATCGAGGTACCGCTTTGTCCAAGGTATCGATCTATGCAGATTCTTCTGCGCAGAGGGTTTCACAGGTAAAAGGCTGTTTGGAGTTCGCCCTGGCCAGTTCAGAAACTCCGCTGATACTCACGCTCGCAAAGCCGGTGACGTCACCACTTTGAGTTACGGGCTGCTGTAAGCACCAAAAAACATCCAAGGCGTTTTGAGCAGTGAGCTGCTCTTCGTCAGGGAATCATTCGGGTGCTATTGATGGCCTCCTTTTATTGTCCCCGCTTTCGATGTTAATTACCTCCAGCGTCACAAATCCCCAAATAACTCGATTTCTGCATTTAAACCCTTTGGAACTAATGTATCCATATTGAAAATCCATTGTGTTTCTTTTTTAGACATACTTTTGTATATAGTCTCCTCCCCGTGTAACCATTTTAACTATTTCTAGCCCAAAAAATGAAGACCCCTCAAACTTCCCATTATGCTTTTCTCTAAAGTGCCTTGAAAAAGGGTGCCTTTCAGATTTCTTATTAATATAATACAAATGTTCGCTCACCCGTTTTTTTAGCTGTCTCTTTGTACGTCCAATATACAATTTTTCACATGGACACTTTATTGCATAAATAACTCTTTTTGTACTGCGTGTTATATAGTCTCTGACGTTATATTCATACGTGCCGTCCCCATTTATTATCTGGGTCAGTTTAATGTTGTTCTTCTGCGTTTTCTTGCAAGCCATGCATTTTTAGCATGGAAAAAATCCTTTTAGCAGGTACTTATCGTTTTCTTTTTTGTTTTTCATTATGGTGGCACATTTTTTTGTGGGTGCAACTATATTCCCAATATTGGCAGCTTTTTTATACACAAACAATGGGGCCTTAGGAAATCGGTTTCCCATCACCTTATCTTCTTTTAAAATGTCCCAGTGTCGCCTCACAATATTCCCAAAAATGTTTGTTTGCGCATTATACGGGATAATTATGGGTTCGAATTTTTTCTACATTTTCTTTCTGTTTCGCTAACATTGGTTTTTCCACTATTACATTTTTTTAAAGTTGTTTCCTCCCAATTTGTTTGATTTCATCTTTTTGTTCTAAGAGCTTGCTCACATTATATCCCTTTGACTCAAATGTATTTTGTAATTTTCTGCTTCTCTTTGATATTCTATCATCCCTAATAGACTCCTGGGTATACTATCCGGCCATCGGGGTAAATGGCAGCTGCCCCCTGAAATATAGCTATTGGAGCATATCTTTTCCCCCATTGTATAAATAGTGAGGTCTAAAAAATGTATTTCTTTTGAGCTATGAATAGGAGTAAAATCCAAATAAAACTAATTTTTAATTTCTATTTCTCTGCTTTTATACCTCCTAAAATATTTTACTTTACATTTCCCATATGTCTACTTCATGTTTGGATCATTTTGTAAATGACATTCACTGGCCAAACATAGCACTAAGGAAGGAGTACTGAAGGGGTTAACTCTGCAGCTGAGGAGGAAGAGCAGGCTAGTCCACAGCTTTCATCTCCTCAGCACTAGTAGCTCAGTTCTTATCGACTGTGTGGTTACTCAGTGTCAGTTTTACTGCAGGACGAGATTGTTCCTCCTAGTGCGTTAAGTACCTGCAAGTTAGGACGAGCATTCTCGTCCAAGGAACTGAACGTGTTAAACCAATTTCTCCCCCTTCCCAAATAAAAATAACATTGTCTATAAAACGCCGCCGAAGGACGGCAGGACATTGTTGGGGTGTATGGCTTCTTGTTCCCACCGGCCAACGTATAAATTTGCGAACCCCGGTGCGAACCTCGTCCCCATCGCGGTCCCCCACTTCTGCAGGTAAAAATTAACCTTGTATTTAAAAAAAAATTCTTGCTGCTTTGCGGCCTTTTTCATTTTCAATTACCGTATACTGTGATTTTACGTCCAACGTTCCCATTATATAACTTTCTTTCCACTTAATGTTCTCCAAAATTTGGAGTATATGGTTTGTGTCTTTAAGGTAGGTGGGCAAGGACTGTGCACAGGGCTGTAGGTATTGCTCTAAACACTATAGGTCTCCTGGGGGCTTATTAGCATCTTTATGTATTTTAATAAAAGATGGCCATTTTAGGATGTTTAATATCAAAATACAAACTTTCCTGTTTATGCAGGATGCCTTCACTCCTTGCTTTTTGGACCAATTCTTTCAGTTCTTTCTTAAAGATTTCTGTGGGGGCTTTTTTCAAAAATTTGTATGTTTTACTATCACTCAATATATTTAGCGCCACTCTATCGTAATCATCTTTATTTAATATTACGATCCCTCCACCCTTATCCGCTGGACGGATAATAATTTGCTTCCTTTTCAGTTTTAGTAATATTACTCATATATTTAGATCTTTTTGATATTTTCTGATGTCCCTCGGTACCAGGGTTAGGGTTATGAAGGTATTCAGTGCCGTGGAATATTCATTTGTTGGATCGAATCGGGACTTAGGTTTAAGATCAGTATGTACAAATGGATCACTGTTGGTTTCTATTTCCTCCCTAAATACCCTATTCACACTCTTTTTCATATGATATTTCTTCAATGCTATCCGTCTCATAAATTTTCAGACCCCTATAAAAGCCTCAAATTTATTAAAATAGGTTGTCGGGCAAATTTCAGCCCTTTTTTTTTTATTTATTGTTCCCCCTTATTTAGCATATAATTACTCAGATTATAATTTTTTGCCCAAGATTTTGATTTGTTACATTTTCTGGATGTTTTTTGGTGCTTACAGCAGCTCGTAACTCAAAGTGGTGACGTTAACGGCTCCCTTCGCGAGGGTGAGTGTGAGTATCAGAGGAGTCTCGCTACCGATCGGGGCGAACTCCAAACAGCCTTTTACCTGTGAAACCCTCTGCGCAGAAGAATCCGCATAGATCGATACCTTGGACAAAGCGGTACCTCGATACCATACATCAGAAACAAGGCAATCTTGATGTTAAGGCTGATGTGGAATGGTACTACATGGTCCTAGTAAGTTGACAGTAAGGGTTATCAGTGATAGGCTGAGCGCGATGTCATTTTATCTACATACAAGTGATTTGTTACGTTTTCTGTGGCAGCCATTACGGAGCTGTTTGCTTGTTGTAATTAGCTCCGGTGGTTAATTCCTTTTATGTTCTGAGTTAGGGCACTTAACCTTTTCTTCCAGATCCAGAGGAAGAGGCTCATGACTGTTTGCAGATGTCACAAGAGACAGCGGGATGTGGTAAATCTGCCATTAGGTAATCCAGATCATGTGCTCTTTGTGGATGGACCGAGGTATAACCAGGATGGCAGGTACTACACAGGATGGGCAGTGGTGACTAAACATGACACTCTAAAAAAGCACAGGCCTCACCTCCACACGTCTTCTCAAGAAGCATAGCTAAAGACTCTGAAGATGGCTTGCAGATATGCAGATGGAAAAAAACAGCCAACATTTACACTGATTCCAGTTATGCCTTTGGGATAGCCCATGACTATGTGCCCATTTGGAAAGCCAAAGACTTCCTGACCGCTTCAGGTAAATGGAAGCCCTCATGTCACTAACTTGAGTGGCGGTGATAACAACAAAGGTCACTGTAAAACAGACTCAGAGGAGGCAAAGGTAAAAGCCACGGCAGATCAGGCAGGAAAAGAAAGGCTGCCAAATTGCCTAGGCAGACCCCTGTCTTAGTGGCCACAGCTCAGGTCCCTGAAATAACTCCTCCTGTCTCCCTGGAAGTTCTTAAGACCTTACAGAACCAGGTGGAGAAGGAGGAAAGGGACTGGTGGATGGAAAAAGGGGGACTACAAATGAGGAAGGCCTAATACAGTTCCAAGGGAAACTCTGCCTTCCCAGGTCCTCTAATCCCCGATGGCACAGGCAGCCCATGGGGTGACACACCAGTAAAAAAAACTGCTATGTGTGATTTAGTACATAGCGCATGGTGTGCCGCAGGGTTCAGCACTGTAGCAGTCAGATATGCCAAGGATGTATGATTTGTGTCCAGAACAACATGGGCAAGGTGGTTAATGGGTTTCTGTCATCAGAAAAAAGGTTATGTAGCTGGCTGAGATTAGCGATGTGCTATGTCAGCAGAACATAACTGTCTGACTTACATCTCCCTGCCTGACGCCGTTCGCGCTAAATAATGACTTTTATAATATGCAAATGAGCCTCTAGATGCTAGTGGGGCGTTGCTGCAGCACCTAGAGCTCTGTCCTCTCACCGTTTGGCACGCCCTTATAAAGGTAATTGACATCCTCGGTCTCCTCCGTGCCCCACAAATCCCGTGCCGTCCATTTTAGTATTAGGCGCAGGCGCAGTGAGTGAAGGACGGCAGCAGGCAAGCGTTCTTCACTCACTGCGCCTGCGCCTAATACTAAAATGGACGGCACAAGCACAGGATTTGTGGGGAATGGAGGAGGCCGAGGTTGTCAATCACCTTTACAAGGGCCCCACTAGCACCTAGAGGCTCATTTGCATATTATAAAAGTCATTATTTAGCGCAAACAGCGGGAGGCAGGGAGATATAAGTCATACAGTTATGTTCTGCTGACATTAGCACATCGCTATTGTCAGCCAGCTACATAACCATTTCTCTGATGACAGAAACCCTTTAAGGTACCCCAGGAAAACGCGTCTTGCGCCTATTTCAATGCTTGCAGACTACCTTAAACTATCCAAGGTGGCCATGTATGAGTAAGTACTGATGTAAGATGACTTGCTTTTAGGATGGCAAAAAAGCATACCAAAAGAAGCAAAGAAGATTATGGCCGAGGTTGTATGCAGGTATGGGGGTACCTGAGACCATTGAAAGTAATAGAGGTGTTCACTTCACAGGTGAAGTGATGCAGGAGATGATGAAGGTTTTGGGGTGTAGAACAGGCCTTACATGCTTCGTACCATCCACAAAGCAGCGGTAGGGTATGGAAAAAGGAACTGAACGGGACACTAAAGTTAAAGATTTAAAAAATTATGAACAGAGTGCCTGCTGATAGCCCTTTTTTCCAGTAAGGTAGAACCGCCATAAGGTCCTTTTTAGGTCAGGCCCTAGGACAGGATTGTATTTCCCACAGCAGCTACAGATGCAACATGGTTGTCTGACAGATTATGTGATAATTTTTCACAAGCGTTTGACTAAAATATATTCTCAAGTTTTTGCTTAATTTCCAGATTTTGATAAAGTACCAGGAACCCACCCACTTTTGTCTGGAGATTGGGTGCTGGTAAAAAGATGCATTAAAAAAGTCTTCAAATCTTGGTTTGGTGGTCCATTCCAAGAGTTACTGACCACAAGCACATCAGTGAAGCTTAAAGTAAAATTGGAAGGAGATTCTGTTGCAAATTGATATCATCATCGGTGTTTGTACTAATTATCTGTTGTATTATCCCCTGTGTAAACAAATTGTTCAGTAAGGCAGTTGACGAGACCGTACCAGAGATGATGATGGGAGAATTGTATGAAGACTTCGATCCAGAAAAATCAGAAGCACTGATGACCTCCAGTCTCACCCCATATGATGTCAACGCAAATTAGGGAAAGATCATCTGACGTCCCCGTGCTCAAATCCAGTGTCATGGGATGCTGTTCATTAGGAATAGGTTGTCATGGAAGCTGGTGAAGAGGATGTCGGAGCATTGGGAGAGATGTGTAGGTTTAAGGAAAGAATGAGATTCAGCGGGGGACAGATAGAGATGTGTGAATATCATTATATCGTCTGTGTCTTTAGGACTGTAAAAACTAGATATTTTTATGTAGCTGCTATAAACTACCTCTGCCTTTGCCTGGAGTGCCTCCCCTCCCCCCTCCGCTCTTAAAGGTCTGTTCTTAAGAGAGAAGAAGAAGGAGGCATGGAGCAGTGGGCTGAGTACATCTTCACTTCTCCTCTACCTACAGATGTTTACATTGGCTCACACACAATGAGCAGATGCTAGAGTGCTATCTATTTTTCTTCTTATCTCCTTTTCCTTCTTAGCCAATGAAATTACTCAAGCCTCAAAGGGGGACACCCTCCCCCTGAAGATGTATAAACCACTTTACTCATTGTAATAAAGAGAAAGAGACTGTCTTTGACCTGCCTTTGTGTCAGTGTATGTCTCTGCCACACGTGGATATTAACCCCTTGGGGTACCTTGATTTGGAGCACCAGAGTGTATCTTAAAGGGAGTCTGTCACCTACATATGGCCATATGCAGTGCTTACATAGCTCTGTAGCACACCTATACAGGATTGTAACGGTACCTTTGTCTTTAGACTTGCACCAGCAGGAAAAACTGAGTTTAATTCATATGCAAATAAGCACTCGCAAGTACCCAGGGGAGGAGTTCAGTATGTAAGTGCCCAGGGAGGAGTTCAGTGTGTAGGTGCCCAGGCTGCTTTGCCTTCTTTTCTCTTTACTCCTCCACAGCCTCTTCCTTTGCCCGCCCTCAAGTCCAGACCTATCGATGAGGCAAGAGACTTGGAGGGGGGGCAAAGGCAGAGACTGGGGAGGAGTAAAGTGAAAATAAGGCTGAGCAGCCTGGGCACCTACACACTGAACTCCTCCCTGGGCACTTGCGAGTGCTAATTTGCATATGAATTAAACTCCGTTTTGCCTGCTGGTGCAAGTCTAAAGACAAAGACAGAGGTACTGTTACAATCCGGTATAGGTGTGCTACAGAGCCATGTAAGCGCTGTATATGGCCATATGGAGGTGACAGACTCCCTTTAAATGCTTTAATTAAAGCAACTTCAACAACAGTCTGCCCCTTCCACCCAAACTCCAATCATTAATCTACAAACTATAAATGAAAATATCACTGATAACTTGACACTGTGGAAGACCACCATCGCCACCACATTCCAGATTGTCATACAGACCTAATCTCCTTCACGACACATTCTTCCTCCCATCTTGTCCACATGGACAGAAAAAACAGGATTAGAAATTTATCAAATAGGAATTTACAGCTTCGATAAAAAATAAATTCACAAAGACAATGGAGCCATGAACCTGCTGACTTCAGAGAAAGACCACTTATCATTGGCATATTACAGATTTTTATATATGGATTATATACGACATTGACACATGGCCATTACAGGGATCTGACATTGGAGGACATTTATACCGGTTACAATCAGAAGCTGTTTACTACTCCTAGGTGATGTCTAGAGGTGAGATTGGGAAAATAAAGATCCTTTTGTTTAAATTAAATGCAAAAATGTAGACCTCGGGGTTTTCTAGACCAACAGAGAGTCTCTGGCTGTGAGAACAATGGATAACGTTTTCTGTCCATTGTAGGTACTGTTTACAGTAAAGGTGACTATTGTCTGTCATTGTCACTCCGCATTTTAAGTTTTACAACTGCCACCACTAAAACAGTATTATCAGTTTAGTTTTAAAATGGGGAATATACTTAAGTTTAGGTTTGAAATGTTGTATTAGCCAATTAGATGTCCTCCACATGTTAGTCAATGGGTAAAATGGTATTAGAAGGAAGACCGAAGGAAGGTTAGAGGTGAAAGAACTGAGGAGAATGTACTGAGAGGCATGAACTAAGGTGAATGAACTGAGGTAACATCATTCTGGGGATAAGTAGATTCATTCATCATAAGAGCTATAAACCTTGCTGTATCTGGGCCTGATAATCGGATAAAGCTTCATCTCTGGAAAAGAATCGAGGAATGCTGCCATCATCATTCATCATAATTCATCCCCTGTTGTGGGGAAAATGTTTGAAGGACTCTTAAAGGGGTTGTCTCACTTCAGTAAGTGGCATTTATCATGTACAGAAAGTTAATACAAGGCACTTACTAATGTATTGTTATTATCTATATTGCTTCCTTTGCTGGCTAGATTCATTTTTCCATTACATTATACACTGCTCGTTTCCATGGTTACAGACCACCCTGCAATCCATCAGTGGTGGTTGTGCGTGTACAATATAGGAAATAGCACCAGCCCAAATGAGCTCCCACATTCCTGGCCACCAGAGAGGGCGACATTTTTTCCTGTAGTGTGCAAGCACCACCACCACTGATGAATTGCAGGGTGGTCTGTAACCATGGAAACGAGCAGTGTATAATGTAATGGAAAAATTAATCCAGCCAGCAAAGGAGGCAATATGGATAATAAGAAAACATTAGTAAGTGGCTTTTATTAACTTTGTCTACATGATAAATGCCACTTGCTGAAGTGAGAAAACCCCTTTAAGGGACTATATACAGGAGTATGTGACTGTACATAATATCATCAGTGAAAACCAGCATGGGTTTACCAAGGACAGTTGTCAGACTAAACGGATTTTTTTTTATGAGGAGGTGAGTAGAAGCCTGGACAGAGGGGCGGCTGTGGACGTAGTGAGGTGAGTAGTAGCCTGGACAGAGGGGCGGCTGTGGATGTAGTGAGGTGAGTAGAAGCCTGGACAGAGGGGGACTGTGGATATAGTGAGGTGAGTAGAAGCCTGGACAGAGGGGCGGCTGTGGATGTAGTGAGGTGAGTAGTAGCCTGGACAGAGGGGCGGCTGTGGATGTAGTGAGGTGAGTAGAAGCCTGGACAGAGGGGCGGCTGTGGACGTAGTGAGGTGAGTAGAAGCCTGGACAGAGGGGCGGCTGTGGATGTAGTGAGGTGAGTAGAAGCCTAGACAGGGGGGCGGCTGTGGATATAGTGAGGTGAGTAGTAGCCTGGACAGAGGGGCGGCTGTGGATGTAGTGAGATGAGTAGTAGTCTGGACAGAGGGGCGGCTGTGGATGTAGTGAGGTGAGTAGTAGCCTAGACAGAGGGGCGGCTGTGGATATAGTGAGATGAGTAGTAGTCTGGACAGAGGGGCGGCTGTGGATATAGTAAGGTGAGTAGAAGCCTGGACAGAGGGGCGGCTGTGGATGTAGTGAGGTGAGTAGAAGCCTGGACAGAGGGGGACTGTGGATGTAGTGAGGTGAGTAGAAGCCTGGACAGAGGGGCGGCTGTGGACGTAGTGAGGTGAGTAGAAGCCTGGACAGAGGGGCGGCTGTGGATGTAGTGAGGTGAGTAGAAGCCTGGACAGAGGGGCGGCTGTGGATGTAGTGAGGTGAGTAGTAGCCTGGACAGAGGGGCGGCTGTGGATGTAGTGAGGTGAGTAGAAGCCTGGACAGAGGGGCGGCTGTGGATGTAGTGAGGCAAATAGTAGCCTGGACAGAGGGGCGGCTGTGGATGTAGTGAGGGGAGTAGTAGCCTGGACAGAGGGGCGGCTGTGGATGTAGTGAGGTGAGTAGAAGCCTGGACAGAGGGGCGGCTGTGGATGTAGTGAGGTGAGTAGAAGCCTGGACAGAGGGGCGGCTGTGGATGTAGTGAGGTGAGTAGAAGCCTGGACAGAGGGGTGGCTGTGGATGTAGTGAGGTGAGTAGAAGCCTGGACAGAGGGGCGGCTGTGGATGTAGTGAGGTGAGTAGAAGCCTGGACAGAGGGGTGACTGTGATTTAGTGAGGTGAGTAGTAGCCTGGAGAGAGGGGCGGCTGTGGATGTAGTGAGGTGAGTAGAAGCCTGGACAGAGGGGCGGCTGTGGATGTAGTGAGGTGAGTAGAAGCCTGGACAGAGGGGGACTGTGGATATAGTGAGGTGAGTAGAAGCCTGGACAGAGGGGCGGCTGTGGATGTAGTGAGGTGAGTAGTAGCCTGGACAGAGGGGCGACTTTGGATGTAGTGAGGTGAGTAGTAGCCTGGACAGAGGGGCGGCTGTGGATGTAGTGAGGTGAGTAGTAGCCTGGACAGAGGGGCGGCTGTGGATGTAGTGAGGTGAGTAGTAGCCTGGACAGAGGGGCGGCTGTAGATGTAGTGAGGTGAGTAGAAGCCTGGACAGAGGGGCGGCTGTGGATGTAGTGAGGTGAATAGAAGCCTGGACAGAGGGGGACTGTGGATATAGTGAGGTGAGTAGAAGCCTGGACAGAGGGGCGGCTGTGGATGTAGTGAGGTGAGTAGAAGCCTGGACAGAGGGGGACTGTGGATATAGTGAGGTGAGTAGAAGCCTGGACAGAGGGACAGCTGTGGATGTAGGGAGGTGAATAGAAGCCTGGACAGAGGGGCGGCTGTGGATGTAGTGTTTCTGGATTTTGCAAAGTGCTGGGTCCTTTATTATTTAATTTATTTAGTGTAGTGTTCCCGCTCAGTATGTTAATCCAGAGAAACGGTACAGGGAGGAGGGGATGCAAGGGTTTCTCAATGGGCGTCTCCTTCTCCCTCGCTGTAGCGCGATCCAATCACAGCGGAGAGCATCACTGTCACAGGGAGCCGGCTTTGCGCTTCTTTCCGTCGGTGACGCCAGCGCCCTGCGATAACTTCGGAGCAAGGACGGGCTCTGCGTCCTTGGGCAATGGGGGTTCATAGAGGACCCGGCCTCGCACTCCTCCTAAGTGTGATCGGCATCCTCCGCTTCCGTAGCTTCGGCGATAAGTCTGAGCGCCGAACTGGGCACTCGGCGCACAGCAGTTTGCAGGGGGATGAGTCATGTGACGCTGGCCACGTAACATGACTTCTTCTTTCCCCTATTTAACAGGCAGCCTGCTGGCCACAGGTTGCCTGTGATTAAGGTGCTATACCTCGTGTATTTTTCATTTGACTTGGCATTAGTATTTCGGCTTGTTATTCGACTTCGTCTCCTGTTTGCTCCTTTTGTACTGTTGCTTCTCCTGGTATTTGACTTCTGCTTTACTAAGACTTGTCCTCACCTGCTCCCTGTGTCCGACTGCTTCTCCTGGTATTGACTCTCGATTGTATATTGACGCTGCCTCTACTTGTCCCCTGGTACCGCCTTGATCTCCTGGTTTTGACCTTTGCTAGTTCTACCTCTCTGTGTTTGTCTGTGTTGTTTGTCCCTCCGCACTTACTTAGGTTAGGGATCGTCGCCCAGTTGTGCTCCGTTGCCTAGGACGGGTAAGTGCAAGTAGGCAGGGAGAGGGGCGTGGGTGGAGTCAGTTTGCACTTTTCCCATTTCCCCATTTGTGACAGAATCACAGGCCTATACCACATAATTGATCCATTGCAAACTTTCACGGATCATGTCCAAAACCTGGCTCAGATTGTCCAGGAGTTAGCGGAGAGGTACAGGTGCAGGAAGCTGGCCGAACCTCTCGTTTCTTTTGTCCGCATACAGGTGGAACCCATTGTTAAGCTTCCAGATCGGTCTCGGGTATCGCAATCGTTTTACCTTAAGGAGAGCTGTAAACTGTCTTTCCGTATGCGGCCCCATTTTTCTGGTTTGCTCAACAAAGAGTGGGAATTATATCGCCATATTACAAGGCGACCCCCAGGAGTGGGCTTTTTCGTACCCCCGATTTCTCAGTGTCGTAGCCGACAGTTGATGGTTTTTTCAGGCCCTTGGGGTACGTATGAGGAAACTGAAAGAGCAACGGTAGCGGAAAGTCAGGTAAAATCTCTGTGCAGGGTGACCGACTGGTAGAAGAATTACTGTACTCAATTCGTAAATGGTGCATTCCCTCTGGTTGGAATGAACCTGCTCTTAAAAGTCAGTTCAGGTCTGGCCAATCTGAGACTCTCAAAGACATGCTAGTAAGTTATCCTTCTCCTGGGACCTTGGAACAAACATGACTCTTGCTGTGAGACTGGACAGACGCATTAGGGAGAGACAGCGGGAACATTTGTTTTTTCCACAGGGTTTGTCCAAATCCGAGACCAATCCTGCGGGAATCAAGTCCAAGCCTTGTACTGACGAACCTATGCAGCTCGGTTTGACCAGAAGAGACCAATGCCGTCGCTGTGGCATATGTTTCTACTGTGGTGACTCTGACAATTGGATCCGGCAATGTCCCAAAGTCCCTTCTTCCGGAAGATCACCTAAACCTGAGGGATCTAAAGACAAGGTACTTCCTGAGGTGGTAAAACAGAACTTTTTGGTACCTGTTACTATTTCATTTGGATTAAACAAGGGGTCAGGTAGTGCCTTTATTCATTCTGGGTCGGCCTCTAACTTTATTGATCTTAAATTTGCGCGTCAGTTGGGGATACCTATTTTAGCCCTTCCCAGCCATAGCCATTGAGTCTACCCCCTTGCTGGGGGGCACTGTTAAGTATTGTACACCTGAAATGACCCTGACTGTAGGGGTTACCCACACTGAGAATTGCTCCTTGTTGATCTTAGAAAATTTGCCAGCTGAAATGGTTTTAGCTATGCCCTGGCTCCAGGTACACAACCCTGTCTTTAATTGGACCAGAGGTGAGGTCGAAAAATGGGGTCTTAAATGTAACTCTTGTTTACCCATTATACAGGCGGGTATCTCTGCAGAATCTAAGGTGTTACCTTCATATATAAAGGAATTTGCTGATGTGTTCTCCTCATCTGACCCGGGGAGTCTGGTCCCCCATAGATCTTATGACTGTGCTATTGATTTAGTGATGGGTTCCAGGTTCCTGAAGGGTCGGATATATAATTTATCTGGTCGGGAGCGCAATTCTTCGAGGGAGTATATTAAGGAGAGTCTAAATAAAGGACACATCAGACCCTCTGTGTCTCCTAGGGGGCGGGTTCTTTTTTGTCAAAAAGAAGGATGGAGACCTCAGACCGTGTATTGATTGTTAGCCATTAAATGGGCATTTGAAAAGTGGAGAAATTTTTTGGAGGGGGCCAAACATTGCATCTCTGTTCTTACTGATCACAAAAATGTATTATTTCTAGAATCAGCTAAAAGCCTGAATCCTCGCCAGGCCAGATGGGCGTTCTTCTTCATGCGTTTTAACTTCAATATTACTTTCAGGCCAGGAAGTAAGAATGTGAAAGCTGATGCTTTGTCTTGAAGTTTTTGTGCATTTCAACCTCCTGACACTCCTCCTGAACCTATCTTGCCGACTAACATCATTGTGGCATCTTTATCCGCAGATCTTGCTTCTGATATTGAGGCGGCACAACACCTAGCTCCGGAGCAGACACCCACAGATAAGTTATTTGCTCCTGGTCATTTCCGTCTCCGGCTGCTGGGTGAGTGCCATGATTCTGTTTTATGTAGTCATCCTGGTATTGAGGCCACCAGGGAACTGGTGTCCAGATCCTATTGGTGGCCCACGTTGTCAGTTCTTTTGTCTCTGCTTGTGAGGTATGTGCCAGGTCCAAGACTCCTAGCACACGTCCTGCTGG
Organism: Bufo gargarizans; assembly: GCF_014858855.1. Taxonomy (NCBI): domain Eukaryota; kingdom Metazoa; phylum Chordata; class Amphibia; order Anura; family Bufonidae; genus Bufo; species Bufo gargarizans. The sequence continues at coordinate 2,458,269 of NC_058084.1, forward strand.
TGAATTACAACCATTACCAAATCCTAGTACACCCTGGTCACATATTTCTATGGATTTAATTACTGACTTGCCATCCTCTGAGGGTAAATCTGTGGTTTGGGTAGTGGTGGATAGGTTTAGTAAGATGGTACATTTTGTTCCTCTGACCAAGCTCCCTATTGCCAAGACTCTGACTTCTATTTTTATTGAGCAAGTGGTACGATTGCATGGAGTTGCGGAGAACATTGTATCTGACAGGGATGTTCAGTTTGTTTCTCAGAGGTGTGAGATATCATTGTCCTTTTCATCAGCTTTTCATCCCGAGACTAATGGGCAGACTGAACGATTGAATCAGGCTGTGGAACAATTTTTAAGATCTTACATCTCTGATAATCAGAAATTATGGGCAAAATACCTTCCTTTGGCAGAGTTCGCCATCAATAACCGTGTGAACTCTTCCACTGGAGTCTCTGTAATTTTGGTTTCCATCTTCGATTTAATTCTTGTTCATCTATTTCCTCACCTAACCCTAAAGCTGATAGCGTAACTTCAGAACTGTGCACAGTTTGAGCTCGGGTCCAATCGAACCTGGAAAAAGCTCAGGAAGTTCAGAAAATTAAAGCTAATAGGAAGCGTTCCAAAGGGGTTAATTTTAAGGTTTGGGAGAAAGTCTGGTTGTCCACAAAAAAATTTGTCCTTAACCCCCTAGGGACCCATGACGTATCGGTACGGCATGGTTCCCGAGTCCTTCAGGACCCATGACGTACAGGTACGTCATGTGTTGTTCTGATCACCGCCGCCCGGCGGGCGGTGATCGGAACAAGGTGCCTGCTCAAATCATTGAGCAGGCACCTCGGCTAAATGCGCGGGGGGGTCCCGTGACCCCCCCATGTCGGCGATCGCCACAAACCGCAGGTCAAATCAGACCTGCGGTTTGCGGCTTTTACCTGGTGCCATCAGGTCCCCATGGGGCTGTGGGGGGGGGGGGGGGACCCGATGGCATGGAAGGCAGAGCGATGCCTTGCTGAGGCATCTGTGCTGCCTTCCGGTGACGAGCCTGTGAGATCCAGCCCCCTGGATCTCACAGGCCGGAAGCTGTATGAGTAATAAACACTGCATTACTCAAACAGCCAATGCATTCCAATACAGAAGTATTGGAATGCATTGTAAAGGATCAGACCCCCAAAAGTTCAAGTCCCAAAGAGGGACAAAGAATAAAGTGAAAAAAAAGTTTAAAAAATAAAGTTTTCCCCCAAATAAATTAAGTTTCAAGTAAAAATAAACAAAAACGTCATTTTCCCCAAATAAAGTTGAAAAAAATTGGTAAAAAATAGGGGGGGGGGGGGAAGTATACATATTAGGTATTGCCGCGTCCGTATCGACTGGCTCTATAAGGCTCTATAAACATATCACATGACCTAACCCCTCAGATGAACACCGTAAAAAACTAAACAAAAAACTGTGCTAAATAAACAATTTTTTTGTCACCTTACATCACAAAAAGTACAACAGCAAGCGATCAAAAAGGCGTTTGCCCACCAAAATAGTACCAATTTAACCGTCAAAAAAATAATAAAAACTATGGCTCAGAATAGGAAAACACGAAAACATCTTTTTTTTTTGTTTTAAAAGCTGGTATTGTGTAAAACTTACATAAATAAAAAAAAGTATACATATTTGGTATCGCTGCGTTCGTATCGACCAGCTTTATAAAAATATCACATGTCCTAACCCCTCAGATGAACACCATAAAAAAAAAAAGCTGTGCTAAATAAACCATTTTTGTCACCTTACATCACAAAAAGTGTAATAGCAAGCGATCACAAAGTCATATGCACCCCAAAATAGTGCCAATCAAACCGTCATCTCATCCCGCAAAAAATGAGACACTACCTAAGATAATCGCCCAAAAACTGAAAAAACTATGGCTCTCAGACTATGGAGACATTAAACATGATTTTTTATTTTGTTTCAAAAATATTATTGTGTAAAACTTACACAAATAAATAAAAGTATACAAATTAGGTATCGCCGCGTCCGTATCGTTCGGCTCTATAAAAATATCACATGACCTAACCCCTCAAATGAACACCGTAAAAAATTCAAAATAAAAACTGTGCTAAATAAACCATTTTTTGTCACCTTACATCACAAAAGGTGTAATAGCAAGTGATCAAAAAGTCACACGCACCCCAAAATAGTGCCAATAAAACCGTCATCTCATTCTGCAAAAATCATACCCTACCCAAGGTAATCGCCCAAAAACTGAAAAAATTATGGCTCTCAGACTATGGAAACACTAAAACATTATTTTTTTTTCTTAAAAAATGAAATCATTGTGTAAAACGTACATAAATAAAAAAAAGTATACATATTAGGTATCGCTGCATCCGTGACAACCTGCTCTATAAAAATATCACATGATCTAACCTGTCAGATGAATGTTGTAGATAACAAAAAATAAAAACGGTGCCAAAACAGCTATTTCTTGTTATCTTGCCTCACATAAAGTGTAATATAGAGAAACCAAAAATCATATGTACCCTAAGCTAGTACCAACAAAACTGCCACCCTATCCTGTAGTTTCTAAAATGGGGCCACTTTTTTTGAGTTTCTACTCTAGGGGTGCATCAGGGGGGCTTCAAATGGGACATGGTGTCAAAAAAAAACAGTCCAGCAAAATCTGCCTTCCAAAAAACGTATGACATTCCTTTCCTTCTGCGCCCTGCCGTGTGCCCATACAGCGGTTTACGATCACATATGGGGTGTTTCTGTAAACTACAGAATCAGGGCCATAATTATTGAGTTTTGTTTGGCTGTTAACACTTGCTTTGTTACTGGGAAAAATGGATTGAAATTGAAAATTTGCCAAAAAATTTAAATTCTGAAATTTCATCTCCATTTGTCAATAACTCTTGTGGAACACCTAAGGGTTAACAACGTTTGAAAAATCTGTTTTGAATACCTTGAGGGGTGTAGTTTTTTAGATGGGGTCACTTTTATGGAGCTTCTACTCTAGGGTTGCATCAGGGGGGCTTCAAATGGGACATGGTGTAAAAAAAAACAGTCCAGCAAAATCTGCCTTCCAAAAACCATATGGCATTCCTTTCCTTCTGCGCCCTGCCGTGTGCCCGTACAGCGGTTTACGACCACATATGGGGTGTTTCTGTAAACTACAGAATCAGGGCCATAAATATTGAGTTTGGTTTGGCTGTTAACCCTTGCTTTGTAACTGGAAAAAAATTATTAAAATGGAAAATCTGCCAAAAAAGGGAAATTTTGAAATTGTATCTCTATTTTCCATAAATTATTGTGGAACACCTAAAGGGTTAACAAAGTTTGTAAAATCAGTTTTGAATACCTTGAGGGGTGTAGTTTATATAATGGGGTCATTTTTGGATGGTTTCTATTGTAAGCCTCGCAAAGTGACTTCAGACCTGAACTAGTCCCTAAAAATTTGCGGTCGGCGTACTCCGCTCCCGTAATTTCGGCGATAAGTCTGAGAGCCGAACTGGGCACTCGCCACTCAGGATTAACATACTGAGTGGGAAAACTACAGGGGGCACAGTGATGCGTAGGAGCAATATTTGAAAAAAACAGGCAGGGTGGCAGCATCAGCGGGGGGGAACCCCGCAAGGAAAGGTATTTAATTAAACAAACAAATAAAAAACATGAAAGGTCCTCTTTAATGATATTGAGGACGGGATTAATAGCACTAATCTGTGTAGTACTGTGCAGTCTATGGAAGATGTCCATATACCACAAGCTGACTGGGACACTCTGAGTGATTGGGCATCAACTTGTAAAATAAGGTTCAATGTGGACAAAAGTAAAGTTCTGCATCTTGGTAGTAATAATCTCTGTGCTTCATATGTCCTAGGTGATGTAACACTGGAGAGTCACTTATAGAGAAGGATTTTGGTGTCCTTGTGGATGGTAGATTAATTACAGCACACAAGGTCAATCAGCTGCTTCTAAGGCCACCAGGATATTGTCATGTATTAAACGAGGCATGGACTCGTGGGGCAGGGAGGTAATATTACCAATGCCCTCTAAATAAATAAATAAAAAACAATATAAGACAGAGAACACCAAAAACATGTATACCATCTTGTGCATATATACACTCACCTAAAGAATTATTAGGAACACCATACTAAAACGGTGTTGGACCCCCTTTTGCCTTCAGAACTGCCTTATTCTACGTGGCATTGATCCCACAAGGTGCTGATAGCATCTTTAGAAATGTTAGCCCATATTGATAGGATAGCATCTTGCAGTTGATGGAGATTTGAGGGATGCACATCCAGGGCACGAAGCTCCCGTTCCACCACATCCCAAAGATGCTCTATTGGGTTGAGATCTGGTGACTGTGGGGCCATTTTAGTACAGTGAACTCATTGTCATGTTCAAGAAACCAATTTGAAATGATTGGAGCTTTGTGAGATGGTGCATTATCCTGCTGGAAGTAGCCATCAGAGGATGGGTACATGGTGGTCATGAAGGGATGGACATGGTCAGAAACAATGCTCAGGTAGCCTGTGGCATTTAAACGATGGCCAATTGGCACTAAGGGGCCAAAGTGTGCCCAGAAAACATCCCCCACACCATTACACCACCACCACCAGCCTGCACAGTGGTAACAAGGCATGATGGACACATGTTCTCATTCTGTTTACGCCAAATTCGGACTCTACCATTTGAATGTCTCAACAGAAATCGAGACTCATCAGACCAGGCAACATTTTTCCAGTCTTCAACAGTCCAGTTTTGGTGAGCTCGTGCAAATTGTAGAGTCTTTTTCCTATTTGTAGTGGAGATGAGTGGTACCCGGTGGGGTCTTCTGCTGTTGTAGCCCATCCGCCTCAAGGTTGTGCGTGTTGTGGCTTCACAAATGCTTTGCTGCAGACCTCGGTTGTAACGAGTGGTTATTTCAGTCACGTACTCTTCTATCAGCTTGAATCAGTCGGCCCATTCTCCTCTGACCTCCAGCATCAACAAGGCATTCTCGCCCACAGGACGGCCGCATACTGGAGGTTTTTCCCTTTTCACACCATTCTTTGTAAACCCTAGAAATGGTTGTGCGTGAAAATCCCAGTAACTGAGCAGATTGTGAAATACTCAGACCGGCCCGTCTGGCACCAACAACCATGCCACGCTCAAAATTGCTTAAATCACCTTTCTTTCCCATTCTGACATTCAGTTTGGAGTTCAGGAGATTGTCTTGACCAGGACCACAACCCGACATGCATCGAAGCATCTTCCATGTGATTGGTGGACGAGATAATCGCATCAATGAGAAATAGAACAGGTGTTCCTAATAATTCTTTAGGTGAGTGTATATTAACCAACAAATTGAAAAGAGGCTGGCAAGAAAATAGATAAACCTTACCAGTCCTCTAGTTCTGCCTGATGTGAGTGTAGCTCAAGACGGAGTGCAGCATGCGTCAAATCTCTCCTGGCGCGCCTTTTCAAGATGCTTTGCTTTTGATGTCACATACGACTTCAACACGTGAAGGGTGGGGGCAGGGACCTATTCTGTTCATAGTAGTCTCTAATCAAGCTGTTAGACCCTAATGACCTCCTAAGGGCTCTTTCACACTTGCGTTGTCTGGATCCGGCTCCCGGGGCGCTCCAGAATGACGTCAGAGCGCCCCATGTGCATGGATGACGTGTCCATGCGATCACGTCATCCATGCGCGTGGGGCGCCCTGACGTCACTCTGAAGCGCCCCGGGAGCCGCACGGACGGTAAGTATACCGCTCCCCCGCTCCCCACTACACTTTACCATGGCTGCCAGGACTTTAGCGTCCCGGCAGCCATGGTAACCATTCAGAAAAAGCTAAACGTCGGATCCAGCAATGCGCCGAAACAACATTTAGCTTAAGGCCGGATCCGGATTAATGCCTTTCAATGGGCATTAATTCCGGATCCGGCCTTGCGGCAAGTCTTCAGGATTTTTGGCCGGAGCAAAAAGCGCAGCATGCTGCGGTATTTTCTCCGGCCAAAAAACGTTCCGGTCCTGAACTGAAGACGTCCTGATGCATCCTGAACGGATTTCTCTCCATTCAGAATGCATTAGGATAAAACTGATCAGGATTCTTCCGGCATAGAGCCCCGACGACGGAACTCTATGCCGGAAGACAAGAACGCAAGTGTGAAAGAGCCCTTATATAGAGTCATGGCCCTTGAAAGAGCGGTCCCATCCGGAACCTTGGCCTGCTCTCAAGGCCCTGAACAGCCCTCACACTGTATTACAATATATATGCTTAGAGGGTGGTATATAGGTTAAAACCAGAAAGGTGCATCCAAAGAAAATAAATGACAAATATAAAGTGCAAAGAAAACAACAGAAAAGTGCAAAGAAATTAATAATGTGTCCCAACTAGGGATGAGCGAATCCGAACTGTATTTTCGTAAAAGTCTGGGTTCGGTGTTCGTCGCTTTCTTGGCGCTTTTTGAAAGGCTGCAAAGCAGCCAAACAACAAGCGTCATACTACTTGCCCCAAGAGGCCATCACAGCCATGCCTACTATTGGCATGGCTGTGATTGGCCAGAGCACCATGTGACCCCGCCTCTATTTAAGCTGGAGTCACATAGCGCCGCCCGTCACTCTGCTCTGATCAGTGTAGGGAGAGGTTGCAGCCGCGACAGTAGGGCGAGATTAGGCAGTGATTAACTCCTCCAAAAGACTCCATCCAGTGATCGATCTGCAGCTGTGGATCATTGAGCTGCTGATACTCAATTGCTCACTGTTTTTAGGCTGCCCAGACCGTTAGTCAGTCACTTTTTTCTGGGGTGATCGGCGGTCATTTTGTGTCTTGTGGTGCGCCAGCACAAGCTGCGACCAAGTGCATTTAACCCTCAATGGTGTGGTTGTTTTTTGGCTAAAGCCTACATCAGGGTCAAGCTGTCACCAAGTACATTTAACCAGCAATAGTCTGTTTATTTTTTGGCCATATACTACATCAGGGGCAAGCTGCGCCCGTCACCAAGTGCATTTAACCCTCAATGGTGTGGTTGTTTTTTGGCTAAAGCCTACATCAGGGTGAAGCTGTCACACCAAGTGCATTTAACCAGCAATAGTCTGTTTATTTTTTGGCCATATACTACATCAGGGGCAAGCTGCGCCCGTCACCAAGTGCATTTAACCCCCAGTAGTGTGGTTGGTCAAGCTGTCACACCAAGTGCATTTAACCATCAATAGTGTGGTTATTTTTTGGCGATATCCCAGTCTAATTCTGTCAGTAAACGTATACCTGTCACCCAGCGCCTAAATACTAGGCCTCAAGTTTATATCCAGCTAAATCTGTCGTTACTGCTGTCCTGTTGTGGCTGGGCAAGTTATTTAGTGTCCGCCAAAGCACAGTTTTTGTTCTGGGTTGAAATACAATTCCCAATTTAGCAATTTCCTAATTTAGTAGTTTCTGCTATATCAGAGCTACTTTAAATTTATCCCTAAAAGGGTATATAATATTCAAGGTGCACATAGGGTCATTCAGAATAACTTCACACACACCCGCTACTGTGCATTTCCAAGTCTAATTCTGTCAGTAAATCTATAACTGTCACCCAGCGCCTAAATACTAGGCCTCAAATTTATATTCAGCTGAATTTGAATACAATACATTGGGCCAAATAATATTTTTGTTGTTGTGGTTAACGATAACAATGAGGAAAACATCTAGTAAGGGACGCAGACGTGGACATGGTCGTGGTGGTGTTAGTGGACCCTCTGGTGCTGGGAGAGGACGTGGCCGTTCTGCCACAGCCACACGTCCTAGTGAACCAACTACCTCAGGTCCCAGTAGCCGCCAGAATTTACAGCGATATATGGTGGGGCCCAATGCCGTTCTAAGGATGGTAAGGCCTGAGCAGGTACAGGCATTAGTCAATTGGGTGGCCGACAGTGGATCCAGCACGTTCACATTATCTCCCACCCAGTCTTCTGCAGAAAGCGCACAGATGGTGCCTGAAAACCAACCCCATCAGTCTGTCACATCACCCCCATGCATACCAGGGAAACTGTCTCAGCCTCAAGTTATGCAGCAGTCTCTTATGCTGTTTGAAGACTCCGCTGGCAGGGTTTCCCAAGGGCATCCACCTAGCCCTTCCCCAGCGGTGGAAGACATGGAATGCACTGACGCACAACCACTTATGTTTCCTGATGATGAGGACATGGGAATACCACCTCAGCACGTCTCTGATGATGACGAAACACAGGTGCCAACTGCTGCGTCTTTCTGCAGTGTGCAGACTGAACAGGAGGTCAGGGAGGAAGACTGGGTGGAAGACGATGCAGGGGACGATGAGGTCCTAGACCCCACATGGAATGAAGCGAGGCATTTACGTTCTGAACCTTAGCACAACCTGCATGACCAGGCACCTGCATGCAAAGCATGAACTTCAGTGGAGTAAACACCTTAAAACCAAGGAAGTCACTCAGGCTCCCCCTGCTACCTCTTCTGCTGCTGCCGCCTCGGCCTCTTCCTCCGCCTCTGGAGGAACGTTGGCACCTGCCGCCCAGCAAACAGGGGATGTACCACCAACACCACCACCACCTCCGTCACCAAGCATCTCAACCATGTCACACGGCAGCGTTCAGCTCTCCATCTCACAAACATTTGAGAGAAAGCGTAAATTCCCACCTAGCCACCCTCGATCTCTGGCCCTGAACGCCAGCATTTCTAAACTACTGGCCTATGAAATGCTGTCATTTAGGCTGGTGGACACAGACAGCTTCAAACAGCTCATGTCGCTTGCTGTCCCACAGTATGTTGTTCCCAGCCGCCACTACTTCTCCAAGAGAGCCGTGCCTTCCCTGCACAACCAAGTATCCGATAAAATCAAGTGTGCACTGCGCAACGCCATCTGTAGCAAGGTCCACCTAACCACAGATACGTGGAGCAGTAAGCACGGCCAGGGACGCTATATCTACCTAACTGCACACTGGGTAAATGTAGTGGCAGCTGGGCCCCAGGCGGAGAGCTGTTTGGCGCACGTCCTTCCGCCGCCAAGGATCGCAGGGCAACATTCTTTGCCTCCTGTTGCCACCTCCTCCTTCTCGGCTTCCTCCTCCTCTTCTTCCACCTGCTCATCCAGTCAGCCACACACCTTCACCACCAACTTCAGCACAGCCCGGGGTAAACGTCAGCAGGCCATTCTGAAACTCATATGTTTGGGGGACAGGCCCCACACCGCACAGGAGTTGTGGCGGGGTATAGAACAACAGACCGACGAGTGGTTGCTGCCGGTGAGCCTCAAGCCCGGCCTGGTGGTGTGCGATAATGGGCGAAATCTCATTGCAGCTCTGAGACTAGCCGGTTTGACGCACATCCCTTGCCTGGCGCATGTGCTGAATTTGGTGGTGCAGAAGTTCATTCACAACTACCCCGACATGTCAGAGCTGCTGCATAAAGTGCGGGCCGTCTGTTCGCGCTTCCGGCGTTCACATCCTGCCGCTGCTCGCCTGTCTGCGCTACAGCGTAACTTCGGCCTTCCCGCTCACCGCCTCATATGCGACGTGCCCACCAGGTGGAACTCCACCTTGCACATGCTGGACAGACTGTGCGAGCAGCAGCAGGCCATAGTGGAGTTTCAGCTGCAGCACGCACGGGTCAGTCGCACTGCGGAACAGCATCACTTCACCACCAATGACTGGGCCTCCATGCGAGACCTGTGTGCCCTGTTGCGCTGTTTCGAGTACTCCACCAACATGGCCAGTGGCGATGACGCCGTTATCAGCGTTACAATACCACTTCTATGTCTCCTTGAGAAAACACTTAGGGCGATGATGGAAGAGGAGGTGGCCCAGGAGGAGGAGGAGGAGGAGGAAGAGGGGTCATTTTTAGCACTTTCAGGCCAGTCTCTTCGAAGTGACTCAGAGGGAGGTTTTTTGCAACAGCAGAGGCCAGGTACAAATGTGGCCAGCCAGGGCCCACTACTGGAAGACGAGGAGGACGAGGATGAGGAGGAGGTGGAGGAGGATGAGGATGAAGCATGGTCACAGCGGGGTGGCACCCAACGCAGCTCGGGCCCATCACTGGTGCGTGGCTGGGGGGAAAGGCAGGACGATGACGATACGCCTCCCACAGAGGACAGCTTGTCCTTACCCCTGGGCAGCCTGGCACAAATGAGCGACTACATGCTGCAGTGCCTGCGCAACGACAGCAGAGTTGCCCACATTTTAATGTGTGCGGACTACTGGGTTGCCACCCTGCTGGATCCACGCTACAAAGACAATGTGCCCACCTTACTTCCTGCACTGGAGCGTGATAGAAAGATGCGCGAGTACAAGCGCACGTTGGTAGACGTGCTACTGAGAGCATTCCCAAATGTCACAGGGGAACAAGTGGAAGCCCAAGGCCAAGGCAGAGGAGGAGCAAGAGGTCGCCAAGGCAGCTGTGTCATGGCCAGCTCCTCTGAGGGCAGGGTTAGCATGGCAGAGATGTGGAAAAGTTAACTGCACCACCACCTGATACGCAACGTGTTAGCAGGAGGCAACATTTCACTAACATGGTGGAACAGTACGTGTGCACACCCCTCCACGTACTGACTGATGGTTCGGCCCCATTCAACTTCTGGGTCTCTAAATTGTCCACGTGGCCAGAGCTAGCCTTTTATGCCTTGGAGGTGCTGGCCTGCCCGGCGGCCAGCGTTTTGTCTGAACGTGTATTCAGCACGGCAGGGGGCGTCATTACAGACAAACGCAGCCGCCTGTCTACAGCCAATGTGGACAAGCTGACGTTCATAAAAATGAACCAGGCATGGATCCCACAGGACCTGTCCGTCCCTTGTGCAGATTAGACATTAACTACCTCCCCTTAACCATATTTTATTGTACTCCAGGGCACTTCCTCATTCAATCCTATTTTTATTTTCATTTTACCATTATATTGCGAGGCTACCCAAAGTTGAATAAACCTCTCCTCTGTCTGGGTGCCGGGGCCTAAATATATGACAATGGACTGTTCCAATGTTGGGTGACATGAAGCCAGATTCTCTGTTACGGGACCTCTCTCCTCTGCCTGGGTGCCGGGGCCTAAATATATGCCAATGGACTGTTCCAATGTTGGGTGACGTGAAGCCTGATTCTCTGCTATGACATGCAGACTGATTCTCTGCTGACATGAAGCCAGATCCTCTGTTACGGGACCTCTCTCCTCTGCCTGGGTGCTGGGCCTAAATATATGCCAATGGACTGTTCCAGTGTTGGGTGACGTGAAGCATGATTCTCTGCTATGACATGCAGACTGATTCTCTGCTGACATGAAGCCAGATTGTCTGTTACGGGACCTCTCTCCTCTGCCTGGGTGCTGGGCCTAAATATCTGACAATGGACTGTTGCAGTGGTGGCTGACGTGAAGCCTGATTCTCTGCTAGGACATGCAGACTGATTCTCTGCCGACATGAAGCCAGATTGTCTGTTACGGGACCTCTCTCCTCTGCCTGGGTGCTGGGCCTAAATTTATGAAAATGGACTGTTGCAGTGGTGGGTGACGTGAAGCCTGATTCTCTGCTATGACATGCAGACTGATTCTCTGCTGACATGAAGCCAGATTGTCTGTTAAGGGACCTCTCTCCTCTGCCTGGGTGCTGGGCCTAAATATATGAAAATGGACTGTTCCAGTGTTGGGTTACGTGAAGCCTGATTCTCTGCTATGATATGAAGACTGATTCTCTGCTGACATGAAGCCAGATTCTGTGTTACGGAACCTCTCTCCTCTGCCTGGGTGCTTGGCCTAAATTTATGAAAATGGACTGTTGCAGTGGTGGCTGACGTGAAGCCTGATTCTCTGCTATGACATGAAGACTGATTCTCTGCTGACATGAAGACAGATTCTCTGTTACGGGACCTCTCTCCTCTGCTTGGGTGCCGTGGCCTAAATATCTGAGAATGGACTGTTCCAGTGGTGGGTGACGGGAAGCCAGATTCTCTGCTATGGGACCTCTCTCCAATTGATTTTGGTTAATTTTTATTTATTTAATTTTTATTTTAATTCATTTCTCTATCCACATTTGTTTGCAGGGGATTTACCTACATGTTGCTGCTTTTTGCAGCCCTCTAGCCCTTTCCTGGGCTGTTTTACAGCCTTTTTAGTGACGAAAAGTTCGGGTCCCCATTGACTTCAATGGGGTTCGGGTTCGGGACGAAGTTCGGATCGGGTTCGGATCCCGAACCCGAACATTTTCGGGAAGTTCGGCCGAACTTCTCGAACCCGAACATCCAGGTGTCCGCTCAACTCTAGTCCCAACGCATTTCATCTAATTGTTGCTAGCCCCAGAATCATCAGGGGACACTGGGCTAATCTCTCTTCTAACAAGAAGTATAGGTAATCCCTGAAGAAGTCTTTGGCGGGGATGCAGGATCACAATCTCACTTATGTGGGGCATGCATGTGATAATGCTCGTTAGGTAGGTGGGACACTCCCTGGTTTTAAGTGTTCCTGGTTAATACTTGGCATCTCTCTTCAGGGATTACCTATACTCCTTGTTAGAAGAGAGATTAGCCCCGTGTCCCCTGATGATTCTGGGGCTAGCAACACATTATACATTTTTTTGCACTTTTCTGTTGTTCTCTTTGCACTTTTTATTTTCTTTGGGTGCAACTTTCTGGTTCTATCCTATATACCACCCTCAAAGCATATATATTGTACTACAACACGAGGGCTGTTCAGGGCCTTGAAATCAGGGCAAGGTTCCGGATGGGGCCGCTCTGTATTAGGGGGTCATTAGGGTCTAACAGCTTGATTAGGGACTACTAGGGACAGAATAGGTCCCTGCCCCCACCCTTCACGTGTTGAAGTCGTAAGTGACATCAAAAGCAAAGCATCTTGAAAAGGCGTGCCAGGAGAGATTTGCCGCATGCTGCACTCCGTCTTGAGCTACACTCACATCAGGCAGAACTACAGGATTTGATTCATCTATTTTCTTACCAGCCTCTTTTCAATTTGTTGGTTAATATATATACACACAAGATGGTATACATGATTTTGGCGTTCTCTATTACATGCCTTTCTTTTAGCTTTTATACATTAAAAGTTATGTTTTAATGATTACTACTGCTCCACCTTCACACTATTAGATTCTCTATAGCGGTAGACTGTGACAGTTGGGCATTCCTTCAATGTAATATTACCACTTTACAAAGCGCTGGAGCGGCCTCATCTGGAATATGTGGCTCAGTTCTGGGCACCAGTCCATAGAAAGGAAGCACTGCAGCTGGAAAAAGTACAGAGGAGAGCGACTAAACTGATAAGGGGCCTGGAGGGTCTGAGTTATGAAGAAAGATTAAAATAATTGAATGTATTTAGTTTTGAGAAGAGACGTCTAAGGGGGGACAGGATTAACCTGTACAAATATACACTAAACAAAAATATAAACGCTTCTCCTTTGCCGAGATAATCCATCCCACCTCACAGGTGTGGCAGATCAAGGTGCTGATTAGACAGCATGAATAGTGCACATACAAAAAATACGGTGAAAAGCTGTTCCAAGTAACATCGCCTCAAAAGACAAGGGGGCGCTGTTTCCGACTGGAGAAGAAAAAGTTCAGTCTCCAGAAGTGTCAAAGCTTCTTTACTGTAAGAGCTGTGAATTTGTGGAATAGACAGCTCAGGACGTGGTCACAGCAGGGACAGGGGACGGTTTATACAAGGCTTCTTAACTGTAAGAACTGTGACTCTGTGGTGCAGTCACCTCCGGATGTGGTCACAGCAGGGAAAGGGGGACGGTTTATACAAGGCTTCTTCACTGTAAGAGCTGTGAATCTGTGGAGTAGACTTCCTCAGGAGGTGGTCGCAGCAGGGACAGGGGGTGGTTTATACAAGGCTTCTTCACTGTAAGAGCTGTGAATCTGTGGAGTAGACTTCCTCAGGACGTGGTCACAGCAGAGACAGGGGGTGGTTTATACAAGGCTTCTTCACTGTAAGAACTGTGACTCTGTGGTGCAGTCACCTCCGGACGTGGTCACAGCAGGGAAAGGGGGACGGTTTATACAAGGCTTCTTCACTGTAAGAGCTGTGAAGCTGTGGAGTAGACTTCCTCAGGAGGTGGTCACAGCAGGGACAGGGGGTGGTTTATACAAGGCTTCTTCACTGTAAGAGCTGTGAATCTGTGGAGTAGACTTTCTCAGGAGGTGGTCACAGCAGAGACAGGGGGTGGTTTATACAAGGCTTCTTCACTGTAAGAACTGTGACTCTGTGGAGCAGTGTCATGGCTGAGAATGGGGGAAACCCTCAACCGTGCGATGTCAGTAGGATAAGGGTAGCTGCTAGGCCAGGAACGACAGGATCAGGGAGCAGGTCACCTCCTAGCGCGTCCCTAATTCTGACCCTGACTCCTAACTGTATGAGCCAACCAAGATGGTAGGAGGGCTCATACTCCGGAACCTAGGGTCCCTTCTAGCCCTCAGGAAATCCCTGGACTAGGAGCAGGGTAAGACGACCTGTTCCTCCTAGACACGGACGAACAGGCCAAGGAGCAAGGAGAGGAGAAACATATACAGCATATGGATATGGCAGGTGAGTTAAACCAGTACTACACCTACCTGCCACAGACACGCTGACTGGAACCCGTGCACAAGTACTGATGTCCACACAAACATTAAGGACACAGCACACACACAAATCACACAGGTACCCAGGACACCCATAGCTGCAAACAACATGGAGAGCATAAAAACATCTTCTTAACATCATACACATATATTTTTTATAACCACAAGGGTGGCCCTCACTGGATAGATGGCATATGTGACCAGGAGGATGACTCTAGCATAAAGCATGGCTGGAGTACCCCTCAGCTACAGGCATCCAGCAGGAGCTAAATAGCCCAAGCAGCCACACACACACACACACACACACTAGGAAAGGAGTTAACCTTTCCAACACCAGACAAGGTAAGTGTCACTTAAAGGGGAAATGCACACACAACTAACTCCCGTGCACACCAGACATAGAAAATGAACACATTCAAACACACGTTGCCAGGTGCAACCGCATGCTTTGACAGCGAGCCGCCTAGCAACCAGCTCAGGCTACTACACTGCCAACAACATCATGTTGCCAGCGGCAACCACACGTGAGACAACATACTAACTGCCCTCACCTGCGGTAGACAACAAGCAGACCGATGACAACTGCATGCGACACAAAGAGTCACGACCAAACCATAGTCGTGACAAGTAGACTTCATCAGGACGTGGTCACAGCAGGGACAGGGGACTGGTTTATACAAGGCTTCTTCACTGTAAGAGCTGTGAATCTGTGGAATAGACACCTAAGGACGTGGTCACCGCAGGGACAGGGGACGGTTTATATAAGGCTTCTTTACTGTAAGAGCTGTGAATCTGTGGAATAGACACCTCAGGACGTGGTCACCGCAGGGACAGGGGACGGTTTATATAAGGCTTCTTTACTGTAAGAGCTGTGAATCTGTGGGATAGACACCTCAGGATGTGGTCACAGCAGGGACAGGGGACGGTTTATACAAGGCTTCTTCACTGTAAGAGCTATGAATCTGTGGAATAGACACCTCAGGACGTGGTCACAGCAGGGACAGGGGGTGGTTTATACAAGGCTTATTCACTGTAAGAGCTATGAATCTGTGGAATAGACTTCCTCAGGATGTGGTCACCGCAGGGACAGGGGACGGTTTATACAAGGCTTCTTTACTGTAAGAGCTGTGAAGCTGTGGAATAGACACCTCAGGACGTGGTCACAGCAGGGACAGGGGGTGGTTTATACAAGGCTTCTTCACTGTAAGAGCTGTGAATCTGTGGAGTAGACACCTCAGGACGTGGTCACAGCAGGGACAGGGGGTGGTTTATACAAGGCTTCTTCACTGTAAGAGCTGTGAATCTGTGGAATAGACACCTCAGGACGTGGTCACAGCAGGAAAAGGCGGACGGTTTATACAAGGTTTCTTCACTGTAAGAGCTGTGACTCTGTGGAGTAGACTTCCTCAGAACGTGGTCACCGCAGGGACAGGGGACGGTTTATACAAGGCTTCTTCACTGTAAGAGCTGTGACTCTGTGGAATAGACACCTCAGGATGTGGTCACAGCAGGGACAGGGGGTGGTTTATATAAGGCTTCTTCACTGTAAGAGCTGTGAAGCTGTGGAATAGACTTCCTCAGGACGTGGTCACAGCAGAGACAGGGGGTGGTTTATACAAGGCTTCTTCACTGTAAGAGCTGTGAAGCTGTGGAATAGACTTCCTCAAGATGTGGTCACAGCAGAGACAGGGGGTGGTTTATACAAGGCTTCTTCACTGTAAGAGCTGTGAAGCTGTGGAATAGACTTCCTCAAGACGTGGTCACAGCAGAGACAGGGGGTGGTTTATACAAGGCTTCTTCACTGTAAGAGCTGTGAAGCTGTGGAGTAGACTTCCTCAGGCCGAGGTCACCGCAGGGACAGGGGGTGGTTTATACAAGGCTTCTTCACTGTAAGAGCTGTGAAGCTGTGGAGTAGACTTCCTCAGGACGTGGTCACAGCAGGGACAGGGGGTGGTTTATACAAGGCTTCTTCACTGTAAGAGCTGTGAAGCTGTGGAATAGACTTCCTCAGGAC
Source organism: Bufo gargarizans (assembly GCF_014858855.1). Classification (NCBI taxonomy): domain Eukaryota; kingdom Metazoa; phylum Chordata; class Amphibia; order Anura; family Bufonidae; genus Bufo; species Bufo gargarizans. The sequence goes on from NC_058084.1 coordinate 2,474,819, forward strand.
GTGGTCACCGCAGGGACAGGGGACGGTTTATACAAGGATTCTTTACTGTAAGAGCTGTGAAGCTGTGGAGTAGACTTCCTCAGGACGTGGTCACAGCAGGGTCAGGGGGTGGTTTATACAAGGCTTCTTCACTGTAAGAGCTGTGAAGCTGTGGAATAGACACCTCAGGACGTGGTCACAGCAGAGACAGGGGGTGGTTTATACAAGGCTTCTTCACTGTAAGAGCTGTGAAGCTGTGGAATAGACTTCCTCAGGACGTGGTCACAGCAGGGACAGGGGGTGGTTTATACAAGGCTTCTTCACTGTAAGAGCTGTGAAGCTGTGGAATAGACTTCCTCAGGACGTGGTCACAGCAGGGACAGGGGACAGTTTATACAAGGATTCTTCACTGTAAGAGCTGTGACTCTGTGGAATAGACACCTCAGGATGTGGTCACAGCAGGGACAGGGGGTGGTTTATACAAGGCTTCTTCACTGTAAGAGCTGTGACTCTGTGGAATAGACACCTCAGGACGTGGTCACAGCAGGGACAGGGGACAGTTTATACAAGGCTTCTTCACTGTAAGAGCTGTGAAGCTGTGGAATAGACTTCCTCAGGACGCGGTCACAGCAGGGACAGGGGAGTTTATACAAGGATTCTTCACTGTAAGAGCTGTGAAGCTGTGGAATAGACACCTCAGGATGTGGTCACAGCAGGGACAGGGGGCGGTTTATACAAGGCTTCTTCACTGTAAGAGCTGTGAAGCTGTGGAATAGACTTCCTCAGGACGCGGTCACAGCAGGGACAGGGGAGTTTATACAAGGATTCTTCACTGTAAGAGCTGTGAATCTGTGGAATAGACACCTCAGGACGTGGTCACCGCAGGGACAGGGGACGGTTTATATAAGGCTTCTTTACTGTAAGAGCTGTGACTCTGTGGAATAGACACCTCAGGATGTGGTCACAGCAGGGACAGGGGACGGTTTATACAAGGCTTCTTCACTGTAAGAGCTATGAATCTGTGGAATAGACACCTCAGGACGTGGTCACAGCAGGGACAGGGGGTGGTTTATACAAGGCTTATTCACTGTAAGAGCTATGAATCTGTGGAATAGACTTCCTCAGGATGTGGTCACCGCAGGGACAGGGGACGGTTTATACAAGGCTTCTTTACTGTAAGAGCTGTGAAGCTGTGGAGTAGACACCTCAGGACGTGGTCACAGCAGGGACAGGGGGTGGTTTATACAAGGCTTCTTCACTGTAAGAGCTGTGAATCTGTGGAGTAGACACCTCAGGACGTGGTCACAGCAGGGACAGGGGGTGGTTTATACAAGGCTTCTTCACTGTAAGAGCTATGAATCTGTGGAATAGACACCTCAGGACGTGGTCACAGCAGGAAAAGGCGGACGGTTTATACAAGGTTTCTTCACTGTAAGAGCTGTGACTCTGTGGAGTAGACTTCCTCAGAACGTGGTCACCGCAGGGACAGGGGACGGTTTATACAAGGATTCTTCACTGTAAGAGCTGTGACTCTGTGGAATAGACACCTCAGGATGTGGTCACAGCAGGGACAGGGGGTGGTTTATATAAGGCTTCTTCACTGTAAGAGCTGTGAAGCTGTGGAATAGACTTCCTCAGGACGTGGTCACAGCAGAGACAGGGGGTGGTTTATACAAGGCTTCTTCACTGTAAGAGCTGTGAAGCTGTGGAATAGACTTCCTCAAGATGTGGTCACAGCAGAGACAGGGGTGGTTTATACAAGGCTTCTTCACTGTAAGAGCTGTGAAGCTGTGGAATAGACTTCCTCAAGACGTGGTCACAGCAGAGACAGGGGGTGGTTTATACAAGGCTTCTTCACTGTAAGAGCTGTGAAGCTGTGGAGTAGACTTCCTCAGGCCGAGGTCACCGCAGGGACAGGGGGTGGTTTATACAAGGCTTCTTCACTGTAAGAGCTGTGAAGCTGTGGAGTAGACTTCCTCAGGACGTGGTCACAGCAGGGACAGGGGGTGGTTTATACAAGGCTTCTTCACTGTAAGAGCTGTGAAGCTGTGGAATAGACTTCCTCAGGACGTGGTCACCGCAGGGACAGGGGACGGTTTATACAAGGATTCTTTACTGTAAGAGCTGTGAAGCTGTGGAGTAGACTTCCTCAGGACGTGGTCACAGCAGGGACAGGGGGTGGTTTATACAAGGCTTCTTCACTGTAAGAGCTGTGAAGCTGTGGAATAGACACCTCAGGACGTGGTCACAGCAGAGACAGGGGGTGGTTTATACAAGGCTTCTTCACTGTAAGAGCTGTGAAGCTGTGGAATAGACTTCCTCAGGACGTGGTCACAGCAGGGACAGGGGGTGGTTTATACAAGGCTTCTTCACTGTAAGAGCTGTGAAGCTGTGGAATAGACTTCCTCAGGACGTGGTCACAGCAGGGACAGGGGACAGTTTATACAAGGATTCTTCACTGTAAGAGCTGTGACTCTGTGGAATAGACACCTCAGGATGTGGTCACAGCAGGGACAGGGGGCGGTTTATACAAGGCTTCTTCACTGTAAGAGCTGTGAAGCTGTGGAATAGACTCCTCAGGACGTGGTCACAGCAGGGACAGGGGGTGGTTTATACAAGGATTCTTCACTGTAAGAGCTGTGAAGCTGTGGAATAGACACCTCAGGACGTGGTCACAGCAGAGACAGGGGACAGTTTATACAAGGCTTCTTCACTGTAAGAGCTGTGAAGCTGTGGAGTAGACTTCCTCAGGACGTGGTCACAGCAGGGACAGGGGGTGGTTTATACAAGGCTTCTTCACTGTAAGAGCTGTGAAGCTGTGGAATAGACACCTCAGGACGTGGTCACAGCAGGGTCAGGGGGTGGTTTATACAAGGCTTCTTCACTGTAAGAGCTGTGAATCTGTGGAATAGACTTCCTCAGGACGTGGTCACAGCAGAGACAGGGGACAGTTTATACAAGGCTTCTTCACTGTAAGAACTGTGACTCTGTGGAATAGACACCTCAGGATGTGGTCACAGCAGAGACAGGGGACAGTTTATACAAGGCTTCTTCACTGTAAGAGCTGTGAAGCTGTGGAGTAGACTTCCTCAGGACGTGGTCACAGCAGGGACAGGGGGTGGTTTATACAAGGATTCTTCACTGTAAGAGCTGTGAAGCTGTGGAATAGACACCTCAGGACGTGGTCACAGCAGGGACGGGACGGGTTTATAAAGGGTTTAGATGAATTCTTAAAAATAAATGACATTAATGCTAATATGAAATCCTTCTGAGATTCGCTCCCCCCCCCCCCCCCCCCCGGTTGAACTTGATGGACGTATGTCTTTTTTCAACAGTATTAACTATGTAACTATAATGACCTACTGTGTGTCCATCCCAGTGGACTATTCCCTGCAGTGCAGATGCTGAGGGGCATGCAGCCCCCTCTGTACTTACTTTAGAGAGCTAATCAGCACAACCTGAACGGAGGGCACTTCCAGATAGGGGCATTACGGCTGCTTTTTATGCCTTCATACCAGGCCTGTCTAAAAGTGAATAAATATAGATTTGTTTGCAACTTGCTGAAATCGACCAACAGTCACGAGAGAAACTGACTTTTCTGATGGATGAAAACATCAGTCTGTCAGAACAAGTCCGAATAATAAAACCTAAAAACAATGCGGCAGATTTAATAATCCTGTGTGATACTGAGACTGCGCCGAGTTTATCACAGTAAATGTAGATGGATAATAACTCTTCGGAATTTTACCCTGTGTACTCCGGGTTTATCACAGTCACTGATTATGGGTGATAACTCTGCGCCATCATTACCCTGTGTACTCCGGGTTTATCACAGTCACTGATTATGGGTGATAACTCTGCGCCATCATTACCCTGTGTACTCAGGCTTTAACACAGTAACTGTTGATGGATGATGACTCTGCGGGATCTTTACCCTGTGTACTACAGTTTTATCACAGTCACTGATGATGGGTGATGACTCTGCGCCATCTTTGCCCAGTATACTCCGGGTTTATCACAGTCACTGATCATGGGTGATGACTCTTTGGAAGCTTTACCCTGTGTACTACAGTTTTATCACAGTCACTGATGATGGGTGATGACTCTGCGTCATCTTTACCCAGTGTACTCCGGGTTTATCACAGTCACTGATGCTGGTTGACGACTCTGCGGCATCTTTACCCAGTGTACTCCAGTTTTATCACAGTCACTGATCATGGGTGATAACTGCGCCATCTTTATCCTGTGTACTCTGGGTTTATCACAGTAACTGACGATGGATGATGACTCTTTGGAAGCTTTACTCTGTGTACTACAGTTTTATCACAGTCACTGTTGATGGGTGATGACTCTGCGCCATCTTTACCCAGTGTACTCCGGGTTTATCACAGTCACTGATCATGGGTGATAACTGCGCCATCTTTATCCTGTGTACTCTGGGTTTATCACAGTAACTGATGATGGATGATGACTCTTTGGAAGCTTTACCCTGTGTACTACAGTTTTATCACAGTCACTGATGATGGGTGATGATTCTGCGCCATCTTTACCCTGTGTACTACAGTTTTATCACAGTCACTGATGCTGGTTGACGACTCTGCGGCATCTTTACCCAGTGTACTCCAGGTTTATCACAGTCACTGATGACGGATAACGACTCTGTGGGATCTTAACCCTGTGTACTCTGGAAGTTAGCCTACCGCTCCGTGCCTGCACTGCTGGCCTTACATGTAGGCACAGGCGCTGGGATCCCTCATTCCCTTCTGCTGCTGTGCGCTGTGCTGACAAGCGTGGGCAACAGGTAGCCTAACTGTTGTATCTGTGCTCCGTGCCAGAGTTTACTTTCTTCTTCAGTCTTGTACTGTTGTAAGGGCGTGCCCGGGCTTGTCTCTCCTCCCTTGTAAGGCAGCACGTACACGACCTCTATCACCCAGGCCTATAGCTGGGTTGCAGGAAGTATTTAAGGGCGCTTCCTGCCCCAGGAAGGAGCGTGAGCAATCTTTGTTTCATAGCTCGTCTAGTTTCCTGTTTGAGCTAGGGTGTTCTCTTGTTTTTTTTCATTCTGTGTACCGGACTGAAAGGGATTTTCATAATCTTACTTTTGATACATCACAGATTAGACATATATTATACAAGCCTCCTCTCTTGTGAAATGCAGTACCTTGCATTAACATATCTCACACCCTCTGCCAGTCCTGGACACAATAGCAGCCTTCCTGACCAAAAGGCTATTTAACATCTCACCTCACATACATTGACAGGAACCTGTGATTTCCTATTCAACTCGTTAGCATGGAGAGAAAAACCTGTTCAATGTAAAATAACCCTTTCATGTATTGTACATAGCAGATGTCAGCATTGTTTAGCAAAGTTTCAACTGTATATTGACAAACACATATTTCCCAGGACCTGCGGAGATCTAGGAGGATTGGTGCAATTGGATCTGGAAGGACATTATGTTCCCACCCCCAATAAGCCCTATAAACTATGTGCTGGGAAAATAAAGATTTCAGATATTGACAACCTATGTTGAGTCAGGGCTGTCGTATCTCTCTGATCAGAAGCAAACCGGATATTTGTTGCACAGGGAAATATTCACGGGTTGGAGGTCTGAAGCCTCATCATATAACTATCATAAACCTGCCTGGAAAAAACCACTAACACGGACTTTGGATTACGTTTACATTGCCGGATTCCCGCCTGCCCTGACCTACGTTTAAGGACTTTGCCTGACTGCCGCCTGCCCTGACTTCTGCCTTCATACCCTGACTTCACTTCCGTCTGATCAGCCTCTGGGCTCCCAGCATCCACTGGGTGTATTGTGTCACCAGGAGGTCAAACCAGTGGATCCACACTCTGGTCCCGATTATCTTGTGTTCCAATTCCCCTCTGAGGTAGCACCTGGTACTCCCCTCGGGAAAGTCTCTCCGCACCATCAGAGGTATGGTGTGAAGAACGTGGGATGTGCTTAGACATCGTCCTCAGAGGTCATAACAACGGGATTATCATAGTCACTGATTACGACTCTGCGGCTTCTTTACCCTGTGTACTCCGGGTTTATCACAATCACTGATGACGACTCTGCGACATCTTTACCCTGTGTATTCTGGATTTATCACAGTCACTGATTACGACTCAGCAACGTCTTTACCCGGTGTATTCTGGGTTTATCACAGTCACTAATGACGACTCTGCGGCTTCTTTACCCTGTGTATTCTGGGTTTATCACAGTCACTGATGACGACTCTGCGGCTTCTTTACCCTGTGTATTCTGGGTTTATCACAGTCACTGATTACGACTCAGCGACGTCTTTACCCTGTGTACTCTGGGTTTATCACAATCACTGATTACGACTCAGCGACGTCTTTACCCTGTGTATTCTGGATTTATCACAGTCACTGATTACGACTCAGCAACGTCTTTACCCGGTGTATTCTGGGTTTATCACAGTCACTAATGACGACTCTGCGGCTTCTTTACCCTGTGTATTCTGGGTTTATCACAGTCACTAATGACGACTCTGCGGCTTCTTTACCCTGTGTATTCTGGGTTTATCACAGTCACTAATGACGACTCTGCGGCTTCTTTACCCTGTGTATTCTGGGTTTATCAGTCACTGATGACGACTCTGCGACATCTTTACCCTGTGTATTCTGGGTTTATCACAGTCACTGATGACGACTCTGTGACGTCTTTACCCTGTGTATTCTGGGTTTATCAGTCACTGATGACGACTCTGCGGCTTCTTTACCCTGTGTATTCTGGGTTTATCATAGTCACTGATGACGACTCTGTGACGTCCTTACCCTGTGTATTCTGGATTTATCACAGTCACTGATTACGACTCTGCGACATCTTTACCCTGTGTATTCTGGGTTTATCACAGTCGCTGATTACGACTCAGCGACGTCTTTACCCTGTGTATTCTGGGTTTATCACAGTCACTGATGACGACTCAGCGACGTCTTTACCCTGTGTATTCTGGGTTTATCACAGTCACTGATGACGACTCAGCGACGTCTTTACCCTGTGTATTCTGGGTTTATCACAGTCACTGATGACGACTCTGCAACATCTTTACCCTGTGTATTCTGGGTTTATCACAGTCACTGATGACGACTCTGCGGCTTCTTTACCCTGTGTATTCTGGGTTTATCACAGTCACTGATGACGACTCTGCGACATCTTTACCCTGTGTATTCTGGGTTTATCACAGTCACTGATGACGACTCTGCGGCTTCTTTACCCTGTGTATTCTGGGTTTATCACAGTCACTGATGACGACTCTGCGGCTTCTTTACCCTGTGTATTCTGGGTTTATCACAGTCACTGATGACGACTCTGCGACATCTTTACCCTGTGTATTCTGGGTTTATCACAGTCACTGATGACGACTCTGCGGCTTCTTTACCCTGTGTATTCTGGGTTTATCACAGTCACTGATGACGACTCTGCGACATCTTTACCCTGTGTATTCTGGGTTTATCACAGTCACTGATGACGACTCTGCGACTTCTTTACCCTGTGTATTCTGGGTTTATCACAGTCACTAATGACGACTCTGCGGCTTCTTTACCCTGTGTATTCTGGGTTTATCACAGTCACTAATGACGACTCTGCGGCTTCTTTACCCTGTGTATTCTGGGTTTATCAGTCACTGATGACGACTCTGCGACATCTTTACCCTGTGTATTCTGGGTTTATCACAGTCACTGATGACGACTCTGTGACGTCTTTACCCTGTGTATTCTGGGTTTATCAGTCACTGATGACGACTCTGCGGCTTCTTTACCCTGTGTATTCTGGGTTTATCATAGTCACTGATGACGACTCTGTGACGTCCTTACCCTGTGTATTCTGGATTTATCACAGTCACTGATTACGACTCTGCGACATCTTTACCCTGTGTATTCTGGGTTTATCACAGTCACTGATTACGACTCAGCGACGTCTTTACCCTGTGTATTCTGGGTTTATCACAGTCACTGATGACGACTCAGCGACGTCTTTACCCTGTGTATTCTGGGTTTATCACAGTCACTGATTACGACTCTGCGACATCTTTACCCTGTGTATTCTGGATTTATCACAGTCACTGATTACGACTCAGCGACGTCTTTACCCTGTGTATTCTGGGTTTATCACAGTCACTGATGACGACTCAGCGACGTCTTTACCCTGTGTATTCTGGGTTTATCACAGTCACTGATGACGACTCTGCAACGTCTTTACCCTGTGTATTCTGGGTTTATCACAGTCACTGATGACGACTCTGCGGCTTCTTTACCCTGTGTATTCTGGGTTTATCACAGTCACTGATGACGACTCTGCGGCTTCTTTACCCTGTGTATTCTGGGTTTATCACAGTCACTGATGACGACTCTGTGACATCTTTACCCTGTGTATTCTGGGTTTATCACAGTCACTGATTACGACTCTGTGGCTTTTTTACCCTGTGTATTCTGGGTTTATCACAGTCACTGATGACGACTCTGCGACATCTTTACCCTGTGTATTCTGGGTTTATCACAGTCACTGATGACGACTCTGCGGCTTCTTTACCCTGTGTATTCTGGGTTTATCACAGTCACTGATGACGACTCTGCGACATCTTTACCCTGTGTATTCTGGGTTTATCACAGTCACTGATGACGACTCTGCGACATCTTTACCCTGTGTATTCTGGGTTTATCACAGTCACTGATGACGACTCTGCGGCTTCTTTACCCTGTGTATTCTGGGTTTATCACAGTCACTGATGACGACTCTGCGGCTTCTTTACCCTGTGTATTCTGGGTTTATCACAGTCACTGATGACGACTCTGTGACATCTTTACCCTGTGTATTCTGGGTTTATTACAGTCACTGATTACGACTCTGCGACATCTTTACCCTGTGTATTCTGGGTTTATCACAGTCACTAATGTCGACTCTGTGACATCTTTACCCTGTGTATTCTGGATTTATCACAGTCACTGATTACGACTCTGCGACATCTTTACCCTGTGTATTCTGGGTTTATCACAGTGTAACAGTCCTACAGGCTCACCTGTGTCAGAGGACCGCTGGCTGGAGGTAGTAGTGGAGCCCAGTGGCAAGGACCGCAGGCAGGTAGTAAGCGTGGTCAGACAATCCGGATGGCAACGGTGGTAGCAGTTCAGTAGGTAGGGATAAGGCAGAAGAGTAGTCGGTAGGCAGGCGGTGGGTCAGGGCAGGCGGCAGTAAGCGTGGTCAGACAATCCGGATGGCAACGGTGGTAGCAGTTCAGTAGGTAGGGATAAGGCAGAAGAGTAGGCGGTAGGCAATTCCTGGTCAGCAGTGGACTTCCAGCAGTAGCAAGAGCAACAGATGAGGAGAAGCTTGATCAAGGCTCAGGAGCTCAATAATCAGCAAGCTAGAGTGCAAGGGGCTGGACTTATATAGGGAAGTACCAGGTGTGGGGAATCAAGGGTGATGAGCAAGGCTTGGCAAGACTGAGGTTAACTAATAGGTTTCAGGGAGGAATGTCCAGAGAGGATGGTAGCCTAGTAAGCAGGGCTACTGCCTGGGATGTGGCTGGTCACGGGTTCGAGTCCCGACAGTACTCCCCCCCCTTCCAAGGTGACCTCCGGGCACCGCAGGGGCAGGCTTACCGGGGTGCCGTTGGTGGAACTCTTTTACCAGTCTGGGGGCGTGGACATTCTCTTCTGGCTCCCAGGAGTTATCCTCGGGAGGGTAACCCTCCCACCCAATTAGGTATTGTAGTCTTCCCCGGTGGATCCTGGAGTCGAGGATCTTTGCGACAACGTATTCTTCTTCACCCTGTACCCTCACGGGTGGTGGTGGGGGCGAGTGGCGGTCTGTGAAGGTGTTCTCCACGTATGGCTTGAGGAGAGAGCAATGGAAGACAGGGTGCACCCTAATGGAGTCCGGAAGGTCGAGCCGGAACGTGACCTCGTTGATTTGTGCGGTGATCCGGAACGGACCCATGTATCTTTGGGCAAATTTTTTGGAGGGGACCTTCAATCTGAGGTTCCTGGTGGACAGCCATACCTTGTCTCCCACATGGAAGCCCGGGGTGGGTTTGCGACGTCTGTCTGCTCCCTGTTTAAAGCGCCTCTGGGCAAGCTGGAGGTTGTCTATAATGTTCTCTTGTGCCTCCTGTAGGGTTGTTAGGCGTTCGGCCACTGCTGGGAGGGTGGAGGCAACGGGTAGGTGGGGAATGAACACCGGGTGTGAGCTTGTGTTAGCAAAGAAGGGGCTGTGCTTGGTTGAGCTGTGCTCAGCATTGTTGTAGGCGAACTCGGCCGTGGGGAGATGATCAAGCCAGTCATCCTGCAGGTGGGAGCTGAAACAGTGTAGGTATTGCTCTAGGGTCTGATTAGTTCTCTCCGTCTGCCCGTTTGACTGAGGGTGGAAAGCAGAGGACAGGTTCACTTTAACCCCGAGCGCCAGGCAGAAGTTCTTCCAGAACTTTGAGGCAAATTGTACACCTCGGTCGGAGACCATGTCGTCCGGGATCCCATGCAGCCTGAAGACCTCTCTGAGAATAAGATGGGCCGTCTGTTTGGCTGTGGGTAGGCCTTTGTAGGGGATGAAATGGGCCATCTTGGTGAGACGGTCGACCACGACCAGGATGGTGTTCATCCCTTTTGAAGGAGGAAGGTCTACCACAAAGTCCATGGAGATCGAGCCCCAGGGGCGGGAGGGAATAGGGAGAGGTTGTAACAGACCCACGGGAGAGGAATGAGGAGTCTTATTGCGGGCACAGACCGTGCACGAGGAGATGTACCTCTTGATGTCCTCCCTGTATGTTGGCCACCAGAAGGAGCGGGAGAGAAGCTCCTGGGTCTTTCTTGTGCCAAAATGGCCGGCCACCTTGGAGTCATGGTTGAGTTTTAGCACTTCGAGCCGTGCGATTTCTGGTACATATAGTTGTAGGTCCTGATGAAACCAATGACCGTTCTTAAACGTAAGGCTGACATTGCCTGTGGGGTGGGAGAGGAAGGGGTCATTTTCATATCCTTCTTTGATTGTGCCCAGGAGTTCTTTAGAGTAGGTGGCCCCTACGACCCTTCTCTCGGGCAAGATGTTATTTTGGCCCTTGTTACTCTGTGAGGGCTCGGAAAACATTCTGGAGAGGGCGTCAGCCTTGCCGTTTTTTGATCCTGGGCGATAGGTGATGAGATAGTTGAAGCGGGAAAAGAATAGGCTCCATCTGGCCTGTCTGGCTGAGAGTCTCTTAGCGCTGCGGATGAACTCGAGGTTCTTGTGGTCAGTTAGTACGATTATGGGGTTGGTGGCTCCCTCCAGCAGGTGTCTCCACTCGGAGAAGGCATCCTTGATCGCCAGTAGTTCTTTGTTCCCGATGTCATAGTTCTTCTCAGAGGGGGACATCTGGCGGGAGAAATATGCGCACGGGTGTAATAGCATCCTCTCCCCTGTCCGTTGTGACAAAACTGCCCCCACCGCAGAGTCTGATGCATCCACTTCGACTGTAAATGGGAGCTCGGGGTTCGGGTGGATTAGGATTGGGGCAGAAGTGAAGAGGAGTTTCAACTTGGTGAAGGCCTCCTGGGCCTCGGGTGTCCAGGAGAAGGGGACTGCCTTCTTGGTGAGTTGGGTGATTGGTGCTATGACCTTGGAGAAGTTCCGGATAAACTTCCGATAGAAGTTGGCGAAGCCAATGAATCTTTGTATCTCCTTCTCGTTTTTCGGAACGGGCCAGTTCATCACAGCTTGGACCTTCCCCGGGTCCATACTTAGGCTCTCTGGGGAGATGATGTATCCGAGGAACTGAGTGGTGGTTCGCTCAAACTCGCATTTCTCTAGCTTGATATAGAGAGAGTTCTGTCTGAGCCTCTGCAGTACCCTGCGGACGTGTTCGCGGTGCTGCTCGAGGTCTTCAGAGAAGATCAAGATGTCGTCCAGGTAAACGACTACAAACAGATCCAGCATGTCCCTGAGGATGTCGTTAATGAAGTGCTGGAAGGTGGCGGGAGCATTGCAGAGTCCGAAAGGCATGACCAGGTACTCGAAATGACCATAACGTGTCCGGAAGGCGGTCTTCCATTCGTCCCCAGGGCGGATTCGGACGAGGTTGTAGGCCCCTCGAAGGTCGAGTTTGGTGAAGATCTTCGCTTCCCGGAGTCTCTCAAGGAGTTCGGAAATCAGTGGGAGCGGGTACCGTTTTTTTTACGGTTATGTCATTAAGCTTTCTGTAGTCTATGCAGGGACGCAGGGAGGAGTCTTTTTTCTCTACGAAGAAAAAGGGGGCTCCCGCGGGAGAGGTGGAGGGCCGGATGAACCCCTTCCTCAGGTCCTCGTCCAGGTACTCTTTCAGAACCTTGAGTTCAGGCTCTGAGAGGGAGTAGATACTGCCAAAGGGTATTTCGGCCCCGGGCAACAGTTCTATAGGGCAGTCGTAGGGTCGGTGTGGTGGCAGCTTGTCTGCGTTTTTCTTGTCGCAGACATCCTGGAACTCGCTGTATTGAGGGGGTAGCAGATCCTTGACAGATAGTTTTGAGATGGTGGTGTCTTCGGGTGGAAGGACGGGTTTGTGGGAGCAATTTAGCGTGCAGAACTCGGACGGGAATCGTATGCAGCGGGTTTCCCAGTCCACCGAGGGGTTGTGGGTGGCCAACCATGGGATGCCCAAGATCACTGGGAACTTCGGGGAGGCGATCAGAGAGAAGTGGATCTTTTCACGGTGATCTGGTTCTATGAGGAGTTGTAGTTCGGTGGTCTCGTGAGTGGCCGGCCCCGAGGAGAGTGGGGATCCGTCGACGGTTTCCAGGTCAACGGGGGCTGCCTTGATTGTCAGTGGAATATTCTTTTCGCGGGCGAAGGTTAGGTCCATGAAGTTGTCTCCCGCCCCGGAGTCTAACATCGCTGAACAGGGGAGTTGTCGCCCCTCAATCTCGATGAGGATGGGGACGATGAAGTGGGATCCATGAGCCGCCGTGTTGTTATTTTCAGGGGCTGCTGGTGGGGTTGGAGTCTGTGGTTGCTCCTTTAGTTCCGTGACGGCAATAGTCTTTCGGATCTTATGAGGACATTTGATGGCAAAATGACCCGGCTCCCCACAGTAGAGGCAGAGGTTTTCGGCAAGCCGTCTCTCCTTCTCAGCTGTGGATAGAGACCTACGTAGAGCGTCGAAGACTTGGCTCATTGCGGTGATGAAGTTGTTTAGGTTGTTCAGGAGCTGACTGTTAGTCTCCACGTATGGTGATGCCCATGCTAATGCTTCATCCGTCAGGAGATTGACCATGAATAGCACCTTCTTCTTCTCGGTGGTGAAGGGGGCCGGGTACATCTGAAAATAGATGCAGCATTGGTTTAGAAACCCCCGATACTGACTATCACCGCCGAATCTTGGTGGGAGTGGCATGCGGGCGTCTGCAGCCGTGCCGCGGACGTCCAGGAGTTGCCTCTGTAGTTCAATAATCTCGCTCTGTTGGCTTTGGACTACGACTTGGAGCTGGGCAAATTTCTCCTGATATGTAGTACCAAATTCTTGAAGTTCAGAGACCTGCTTACGCAGAGTGGCCATTGCTGACTCCATAGTGTGGCTGATTATTCTGTAACAGTCCTACAGGCTCACCTGTGTCAGAGGACCGCTGGCTGGAGGTAGTAGTGGAGCCCAGTGGCAAGGACCGCAGGCAGGTAGTAAGCGTGGTCAGACAATCCGGATGGCAACGGTGGTAGCAGTTCAGTAGGTAGGGATAAGGCAGAAGAGTAGTCGGTAGGCAGGCGGTGGGTCAGGGCAGGCGGCAGTAAGCGTGGTCAGACAATCCGGATGGCAACGGTGGTAGCAGTTCAGTAGGTAGGGATAAGGCAGAAGAGTAGTCGGTAGGCAATTCCTGGTCAGCAGTGGACTTCCAGCAGTAGCAAGAGCAACAGATGAGGAGAAGCTTGATCAAGGCTCAGGAGCTCAATAATCAGCAAGCTAGAGTGCAAGGGGCTGGACTTGTATTAAGGCTGGTTACAGCCTGCATTTGTGGGAGGGGCTGCTGTCTATATGTTCCCCACGCGTCCTCACCTGGAGGACGTCTGCTTCATGCAGCTTCCTCGATCCGTCACTTCCGGTCGCAGCGCGTCTCTTCCGGGGCTCCTCCGAGCGGCGGTCACGTCCTCCTTGCGCTCTGGACCCAAGCGCTTCGTCTCCCCCACGCGTCGGCGGGATGGGTAGGGTCCGGCCTGCGGGCTACCCCCTCCTCGGGGTCTCTCCCATCCTCTGGCTTGGGCGCCGTCCCAGGCCGGCGTGCGCTCCGGCGGGGGGCGCGCGCCGGAGCTTCTCGGCCGGGCCTGGGCTTCCGGTCACGTGATCAGCGTGCGTTCCAGCTTGGAGCGCACGCCGGAATCCGGCCGGGCCCGGGCCCGCGGCGTGAACTGGGCCTAACCTACCCTCTTTCCTCACCTCCGTCCCGTTTTCATCTTTTCTTACATATATTTGCTCTACTAATTTGTCATATCATTAGTTTCCTTCCAAGAGTATTCTCTGTGTACATTTACTGTTATCTTATGCGCAGTAGTTTTATATGCATTTTTTGCATGTCTGCTGATCCAAGATATCTATTCTGTTTGTTGTCCATAAGTTGCCTGTAATGTGCCTGACTCTGTCTTCATGGTCATTTAGTTTTGGATGCTTTGTATAATTTCTTTATATTTATTTTTATATTACAGTATTTAAAGGGTACCTAAACCTTTACTCAAAGCAAAGAAGATGAATCATTCAGTGCGCCCTTCATCTTCGTCTTGTACCACCATTGCTCTGCTTTTGCAGATTTCGGTGTATGAATCCGGTATATGCACTATGGATTAGTTATCTGCATACTTCAAAAGCAGAGCAGAACCAATGTCAAAGATGTGCTTGGGTATGACTGCACGGTGGGGTCGCGTGGTGCTTTCGATGCGGCTGCGCTGTGTTTGGGCATCATACGGTCGTGCGGGACATAGCGGGTTCTCGGGCTAATGGGGCCTCACTGTCCAGCGGATCTGTATTGTTAATGGCCGCGTGGCACCGTCAATACTGCGCGGCTGGTTGATGGTGCGGAACAGTGTGGTCTCATTGGTTTTATTGGAGCCTGCTGCGGCCCGTGTGGCAGTTTGCTCGGCCGCGGCGTGGCGGAGTCGCGGGCGCCGGGTGACCGTGCGTGTGATCATACTCTTAGGGGTGTTTAGTATTTTTCACTTCAATAGTAATTTGGAAACACTGTTCGATCACATGTGATGTTACTTCTAGCAGCCGATTGCCGGTCCTTTACAGACAATGCTGGCGGAGCCTGCAATGCCACGTATCCTCTCCTGTGATCACAGCTAGGGCAGCGTGCGAGTCCTGTGCGTATCTAGTGCCGTGTCTGCCGCCCTCCTGGGCGCATGCATCGGGCACCATTGTAGTGCCGTCCTTGCATGCTCAGGTTTGGCACGGCTGTCCCGTGCGGCCCTCCTGGGCGCTTGCGTGTGGCACCGCCGTGTTACACCTAGGTGCTGATTATTGCTTGTTGTCTATCCCTGGGTCTGTTTTCCTTGCTTCTTATCTCGCTCGCACACATCATCCGTAGTCTTCCTGGTTCGCCCTGGCTCGTTTCGCCCCTGTCATCCTGGATCGCCCAGGCCCGTTCCTGCCTCTGTCATCCTGGATCACCCAGGCCCACACTGCCTCTGCCATCCTCCTTTGCTCCCCATCCGGTTCTCCGGTCCCGCATCCTCTTTCTCTTCCCTGCTCTCCAAAGCGATGTCTAAGAATAATGATTATATCAAAGCCAACTGGTACAAGTTCTTCTTTAGTACAACGGACTTGGGGGTATCTACAAATGTAATCAGGTATAATTGCATGTATTGTTTCTATTTTTTCATTTATTTTGCAGTACATCCTAGCCGAGAAGCCGTGGTTAGCAGGCACGGGGCTGGCCGGCCTGTTTCTCCATTTCAAAAAAAAAAAAAAAAGAGAGAAAAGAAGCTTCAGGAACACAGCGGAGAGACCAGACGCCGGTGTGATCATTAAGGTGCTGCCTTGCGGACGCTGCTGCAGGGCTCTGGAACTGCGATTCTGGTTCCCATCGTCTAGGCTACTGCTGGCCCATTCCCACAACTGCCCCTTAGTCGCTGCACAATCGCTCTCTGCCTCCTCGACTGGAACCAGAAACTGCACCTTCCACCGCCGCTACCAGATGTAACACAGGTTATCCCCTCCGGGGTAGCTAACTCCATGGACGTCATTTTAGTCGTGGGGTTTCTGTTACTGTGCCATTTTTCCGGTTTCCTAATGTACCATTTTTGGGCAATCTTTTCTATAACAAACAGGGCTGCGGTGCTGTCGTTTATTCAGCCCTCCCGATCTGAAGTAGCGGCTCATCAGCTTCCCGAATTCTTCAGGTATCAGGTATACGCCTTTTGTCTGTCTTCCCTGTCGTCCTGGATCTCCCAGGCTCTCTGCTCCTGTCATCCTGGATCACCCAGGCTCGCTCTGCTCCTGTCCTCCTGGATCGCCCAGGCTCGCTCTGCTCCTGTCGTCCTGGATCGCCCAGGCTCGCTCTGCTCTTGTCGTCCTGGATCGCCCAGGCTCGCTCTGCTCCTGTTGTCCTGGATCGCCCAGGCTCGCTCTGCTCCTGTTGTCCTGGATCGCCCAGGCTCGCTCTGCTCCTGTTGTCCCGGATCGCCCAGGCTCGCTCTGCTCCTGTCGTCCTGGTTCGCCCAGGCTCGCTCTGCTCCTGTCGTCCTGGATCGCCCAGGCTCGCTCTGCTCCTGTCGTCCTGGATCGCCCAGGCTCGCTCTGCTCCTGTCGTCCTGGATCGCCCAGGCTCGCTCTGCTCCGGTCGTCCTGGATCACCCAGGCTCGCTCTGCTCCGGTCGTCCTGGATCGCCCAGGCTCGCTCTGCTCCGGTCGTCCTGGATCGCCCAGGCTCGCTCTGCTCCTGTCGTCCTGGGTCGCCCAGGCCCTCTTTGCTCCTGTCGTCCTGGATCGCCCAGGCTCGCTCTGCTCCTGTCGTCCTGGATCGCCCAGGCTCGCTCTGCTCCTGTCGTCCCGGATCGCCCAGGCTCGCTCTGCTCCTGTCATCCTGGATCGCCCAGGCTCGCTCCGCTCCTGTCGTCCTGGATCGCCCAGGCTCGCTCTGCTCCTGTCGTCCTGGATCGCCCAGGCTCGCTCTGCTCCTGTCGTCCTGGGTCGCCCAGGCCCTCTTTGCTCCTGTCGTCCTGGATCGCCCAGGCTCGCTCTGCTCCTGTCGTCCTGGATCGCCCAGGCTCGCTCTGCTCCTGTCGTCCTGGATCGCCCAGGCTCGCTCCGCTCCTGTCATCCTGGATCGACCAGGCCTCGCTCCGCTCCTGTCGTCCTGGATCGCCCAGGCTCGCTCTGCTCCTGTCGTCCTGGATCGCCCAGGCTCGCTCTGCTCCTGTCGTCCTGGATCGCCCAGGCTCGCTCTGCTCCTGTCGTCCTGGATCGCCCAGGCTCGCTCTGCTCCTGTCGTCCTGGATCGCCCAGGCTCGCTCTGCTCCTGTCGTCCTGGATCGCCCAGGCGCGCTCTGCTCCTGTCGTCCTGGATCGCCCAGGCTCGCTCTGCTCCTGTCGTCCTGGGCCGCCCAGGTTCGCTCTGCTCCGGTCTCCCTGGATCGCCCAGGCTCGCGCAGCTCCCCCAGGCTCGCCCTACCTCGGTCATGCCGGATCGCCCAGGCTCGCTCTGTCTCTGTCATTCTGGATCACCCAGGCCCGCTCTACCTCGGTCTTCCTGGGTCGCCCAGGCCCACGTTGCCTCTCTCATCCTGGGACGCCCAGGCCCACGTTGCCTCTCACATCCTGGATCGCCCAGCTTACTCTTCTGCCGTCACCTGGACCGTCACGTCACTAACTACCCACTGCCTTCCCGGTTCACTCAGGTCATTTAACAACCCAGCTCCGGCCTGAATCATTCGTGCCCTCGTTACCTCCCATGGCGGTCGGTTCAATTAACCATTTCCCTCCTACAGCGGGGGTAGTCTTCTTGCCCACTTATCCAGGCCTACCCCGCACTGGCTCCAGGCACAGTTCAGCCAGATAGTTCTTGGAGGGTGATAGGCATCCCTCCTGACTCCACGCCAATGTACACCTCAGCCCCTACCACAAGTATTAAGGCTGGTTACAGCCTGCATTTGTGGGAGGGGCTGCTGTCTATATGTTCCCCACGCGTCCTCACCTGGAGGACGTCTGCTTCATGCCCCACCCTCCCGACCCTCCTTTCTTTCATTCCACTCTCTTGGGTGGCCCACTTATCCAGGCCTACCCCGCACTGGCTCCAGGCACAGTTCAGCCAGATAGTTCTTGGAGGGTGATAGGCATCCCTCCTGACTCCACGCCAATGTACACCTCAGCCCCTACCACAAATATAGGGAAGTACCAGGTGTGGGGAATCAAGGGTGATGAGCAAGGCTTGGCAAGACTGAGGTTAACTAATAGGTTTCAGGGAGGAATGTCCAGAGAGGATGGTAGCCTAGTAAGCAGGGCTACTGCCTGGGATTTGGCTGGTCACGGGTTCGAATCCCGACACACAGTCACTAATGTCGACTCTGTGACATCTTTACCCTGTGTATTCTGGGTTTATCACAGTCACTGATGACGACTCTGCGACATCTTTACCCTGTGTATTCTGGGTTTATCACAGTCACTGATGACGACTCTGTGACATCTTTACCCTGTGTATTCTGGGTTTATCACAGTCACTGATGACGACTCAGCGATGTCTTTACCCTGTGTATTCCGGGTTTATCACAGTCACTGATGACGACTCTGCGGCTTCTTTACCCTGTGTATTCTGGGTTTATCACAGTCACTGATGACGACTCTGTGACGTCCTTACCCTGTGTATTCTGGGTTTATCATAGTCACCGATTACGACTCTGCGACATCTTCACCCTGTGTATTCTGGGTTTATCACAGTCACTGATGACGTATGACGACTCCAGGTTTATCACAGTCACTGATGTCTGATGATGACTCCGGGTTTATCACAGTCACTGATGTCCGATGACGACTGCAGGTTTATCACAGTCACTGATGTCCGATGATGACTCCAGGTTTATCACAGTCACTGATGACGTATGACGACTCCAGGTTTATCACAGTCACTGATGTCCGATGATGACTCCAGGTTAATCACAGTCACGTATGACGACTCCAGGTTTATCACAGTCACTGATGTCCGATGACGACTCCAGGTTTATCACAGTCACTGATGTCAGATGACGACTCCAGGTTTATCACAGTCACTGATGTCAGATGACGACTCCAGGTTTATCACAGTCACTGATGTCAGATGACGACTCCAGGTTTATCACAGTTACTGATGTCCGATGACGACTCCAGGTTTATCACAGTCACTGATGTCCGATGACGACTCCAGGTTTATCACAGTCACTGATGTCCGATGACGACTCCAGGTTTATCACAGTCACTGATGTCCGATGACGACTCCAGGTTTATCACAGTCACTGATGTCCGATGACGACTCCAGGTTTATCACAGTCACTGATGTCCGATGACGACTCCAGGTTTATCACAGTCACTGATGTCCGATGACGACTCCAGGTTTATCACAGTCACTGATGACGTATGGCGACTCTGTGGGATCGTTACCTGTTGCGGAGAGTGGAGTGATCTGAGGTTGTGGGTCGTATTAATCAACTAGGCAGGAAAACGATGCAATTGTCTTTATTCTTTCGTCCCCAGTTACAGCAAATGCAGATAGATGACCCGGACAAGCTGCACCCCTGGACACTTGGGCAGACACCCTCCAAGACCCAGTCCACGATATTGCAAACTGGCACCCGTAGCTCCACTGCCATGTAGCGGGCTTTACCGACTGTCCTCCAACATCTTAGGTTGGCCCACAGCTTTAGTATCACCCGCCGGTATATTTTGCCGATGCTTATCTAGATGACAGACACCACGACCAGAGAGCATGGATCCAACTCCAACCAGCAACCCCCTCATCCCCTAGTCAGTGTCCTAAGTACCCCAACGCCACCCCCAGGTCTGAGCACACCCTCTTGGGAACACCTCCACCCAATGCGGTGCATTAGTGGCTATATTTCTCTGAGGCCGAGCCCCTCACCTGAGACATGCGAGACCCCTTGAGGGGACAGCACCACTGGGTCTACCCGTCATCATCCACATAATGGGAGTAGTGGCTGTGAGAACGATGGCTTAATCGAGGCCCCTGAGACACTAACAAGGCTAATGGAAGGATTGCTTTACTCTAATTACCCATCTCATGCCTGGCCTTATGTGGACATGAGGTCTGGCCAGCACGTCTCATCGCTACGGGGTCTCATCGCCCCTCCCGCCCCACTAACAAAGTTTATTATGCACCTTAAATACCAGACCACTAATATAGCTGATAAAACACAACAATAAAAATCTAAGTAACTGCCTCTTCGTGCTGGAAAGAGCTTGCACCGCTTAGGCTACTTTCACACTAGCGTTCGGGCGGATCCGTTCTGAACGGATCCGCCCATAATAATGCAGACGGAGGCTCCGTTCAGAACGGATCCGTCTGCATTATATTAGCTAAAAAAAGCTAAGTGTGAAAATAGCCTGGGACGGATCCGTCCAGACTTTCAATGTAAAGTCAATGGGGGACGGATCCGCTTGAAGATTGAGCCACATTGTGGCATCTTCAAACGGATCCGTCCCCATTGACTTACATTGAAAGTCTGGACGGATCCGCACGGATCCGCACGCCTCCGAACGGCCAGGCGGACACCCGAACGCTGCAAGCAGCGTTCAGCTGTCCGCCTGTCCGTGCGGAGGCGAGCGGAGCGGAGGCTGAACGCCGCCAGACTGATGCAGTCTGAGCGGATCCGCCTCCATTCAGACTGCATCAGGGCTGGACGGCTGCGTTCGGGTCCGCTCGTGAGCTCCTTCAAACGGAGCTCACGAACGGAAACCTGAACGCTAGTGTGAAAGTAGCCTTAGAGCTGCGGAGTCCACTCCTAAGTCTGGTGGTCCACAGCCAGCTCTTCACAGAGGGGGTCCCTTTTTAAAAAAAATCTATGTTTATTGATTTTAATTTTTTTTATGTTATATTAAATATACATAAAAATGGACAATCTTTATTGATAGTGTTCAATATGTTATTTTCTGCAGAAGATATCAATTAGGATTATATGGCACACGGTAATTTACCTTCATGCCCTCATTTTATGGTTGGTGCTTAATGTCTACAGAGAACTTTAGGAGGCCGCCTGGCTTTACCTTCCAGACAGGCTTTATTACAGATGGACTGTTCACATATCTAAATTGCACTTTTCCTATATTGCCCGAGACACCAGGGAGAAACAGTCAGCCAAACCGTTCAGAGACTGGGCATGTTAGATTCATTGATTTCTGCAACCTGCTGTTCTGTTGTCTATGCGAACCCGTAATCCTGCAGCAGAATTCAACTAATATCCCTTGTGCTGTAAATTATTGCCAAAAGTACAGGTATCCCCCACAACAACCTACTCTGGCGATATCATGGCTAGAGTCAAGATCTGGAATTGGTCAAGACTCCTGGAGGAAGTGTTTGCTGCTATAGGAAGGTGTCCAGGACAGGTCAAAGAAGAAAAGATCGAACATTCTTAAGAAAATCTAATTTACCAAGATTTAGTGCATCAAATCCAAAGGGACAATAAGAAAAGAAAAGCTAGGTGCCATATTGGAGAAGGCTTTCAGAGAAATGTCCATGGAAGGTGAAATGATGCCCTCTGCTAATCCGGCATAAGTAGTGGATACTGGAGAGAAAGATGTCACCATACCGAAATCATACCGACAGCATTGATAAATTAAGATTTTTTCAAAAATAGTGGATGGTAAATGGGTTACCTATAATACTGTCCGAGGAGGTGGAGGATATCAAGCAGGATTTGTAAAAGGGAGGTCAGGGACTAAAAATGTCAGGAAGACCATGGCGTTGTTTAATTGGGCCAGATCCAAGGCACAGAATGCAGCAAATATATCATCTGATGCTAATAAAGAAGCTGGACTCGACAGAGCGACTCCTTAATACGTATAGCGATCCACAGGCTTGAGGTAAAGGGGTCGTCCGCTTATCTATTTGTATTACCTAGTCCTGGAATCAGATCAGAATACATTGTCCTTCTGAGATTTGAAATTCTCAACCACTGAGGAATCTTCATCTTTTATTTACTGGCTAACATGGTAGAAAGATGTCATACTTTGTTATCACTAAAAATATTGTTCCCGTGTTAAATTATTTAGTGGAATAAATAAAAATACTGTAAATAATACGGGAGAGGTTGTGACGGACTGAACCGTCACTGGGGCTGCTGGAGAAGCCTGAGGGCCAGCCTCCTTCCTACGGACTATGGACCCAGAACTATGGAGACCCCCTCAGACCTCTTGGGGTTACAAGGAACTATTGACCCCGATTTATGTGTGACGTTATAGGCCACATCTTTCCTATTACCCATTGAACGTGCAGGGTGTGAATCCCGCAACACAAAAAGGGTTAACTCTGCACGGAGACTCCCACTGATTGTGTTTATTCGTCCCTTTGTTCTATTGGGTTTGTGATTAGTGATGAGCCGCAGGGGCTATATTCTAATTCGCCATGTTTCACAAATATTTGGGCGAATATTTGTCATATATTCGCAAATTCGAGATTTTCTTGATTGTGAAAAATCGTCAATGTAATATTTGCGTAATGCGTGCGAAATACGGGCGTGGCTCACTTTTACTACAAGTTTCCTGAGACTGGTGACAATGGTCGGCACGGCAGAACATAAAAAATGGCTTTATATGCAGATAGAGGGCTCCAATATATTCCCGATTGCGCTAATGAGCACTAATGATGCGAATATTTTGGTGCAATACATGAAACTTCACATTTTAGCAGGTCTGCATCTATGTACGGACAGCAGAACCTATCAGCTCCACTATATCAGGATATAACCTGCACTGACTATCTGTATTATATATATATCAGCTCCACTATATCAGGATATAACCTGCACTGACTATCTGTATTATATATATATCAGCTCCACTATATCAGGATATAACCTGCACTGACTATCTGTATTATATATATATCAGCTCCACTATATCAGGATATAACCTGCACTGACTATCTGTATTATATATATATCAGCTCCACTATATCAGGATATAACCTGCACTGACTATCTGTATTATATATATCAGCCCACTATATCAGGATATAACCTGCACTGACTATCTGTATTATATATATATCAGCTCCGCTATATCAGGATATAACCTGCACTGACTATCTGTATTATATATATATATCAGCTCCACTATAGAGGATATAACCCTGCACTGACTATCTGTATTATATAGAATATATCAGCTCCACTATATCAGGATAATTCCTGCCTGACTATCTGGATTATATAGATAGATCAGCTCCACTGAAATCAGGATATAAATGCACTGACTATCTGTATTATATATATTCAGCCTACCGCTATATCAGGATATAACCTGCACTGACTATCGTATTAGTAATATATATATCAGCTCCATTACTATATCAGAGATTTACTCTGCCTGACCTATCTTATTATATAGATATCAGCTCCACTATATCAGGATATTATCCTGCACTGACTATCGGTATTATATAGATATATATAATCAGCTCCACTAGATCAGATATAACCTGCACTTACTATCCTGTATTATATATATATATATCAGGATATAACCTGCACTGACTATCTGTAGTATATATATATCAGCTCCACTATATCAGGATATAACCTGCACTGACTATCTGTATTATATATATATCAGCTCCACTATATCAGGATATAACCTGCACTGACTATCTGTATTATATATATCAGCTCCACTATATCAGGATATAACCTGCACTGACTATCTGTATTATATATATATCAGCTCCACTATATCAGGATATAACCTGCACTGACTATCTGTATTATTATATATCAGCTCCACTATATCAGGATATAACCTGCACTGACTATCTGTATTATATATATATATCAGCTCCACTATATCAGGATATAACCTGCACTGACTATCTGTATTATATATATATCAGCTCCACTATATCAGGATATAACCTGCACTGACTATCTGTATTATATATATATCAGCTCCACTATATCAGGATATAACCTGCACTGACTATCTGTATTATATATATATCAGCTCCACTATATCAGGATATAACCTGCACTGACTATCTGTATTATATATATATCAGCTCCACTATATCAGATATAACCTGCACTGACTATCTGTATTATATATATCAGCTCCACTATATCAGGATATAACCTGCACTGACTATCTGTATTATATATATATCAGCTCCACTATATCAGGATATAACCTGCACTGACTATCTGTATTATATTATATCAGCTCCACTATATCAGGATATAACCTGCACTGACTATCTGTATTATATATATATCAGCTCCACTATATCAGGATATAACCTGCACTGACTATCTGTATTATATATATATCAGCTCCACTATATCAGGATATAACCTGCACTGACTATCTGTATTATATATATATCAGCTCCACTATATCAGGATATAACCTGCACTGACTATCTGTATTATATATATCACTCCACTATATCAGGATATAACCTGCACTGACTATCTGTAGTCAGGACTTATATATCAGCTCCACTATATCAGGATATAACCTGCACTGACTATCTGTATTATATATATATCAGCTCCACTATATCAGGATATAACCTGCACTGACTATCTGTATTATATATATATCAGCTCCACTATATCAGGATATAACCTGCACTGACTATCTGTATTATATATATATCAGCTCCACTATATCAGATATAACCTGCACTGACTATCTGTATTATATATATTATCAGCTCCACTATATCAGGATATAACCTGCACTGACTATCTGTATTATATATATATCAGCTCCACTATATCAGGATATAACCTCACTGACTATCTGTATTATATATATATCAGCTCCACTATATCAGGATATAACCTGCACTGACTATCTGTATTATATATATATCAGCTCCACTATATCAGGATATAACCTGCACTGACTATCTGTATTATATATATATCAGCTCCACTATATCAGGATATAACCTGCACTGACTATCTGTATTATATATATATCAGCTCCACTATATCAGGATATAACCTGCAACTGACTATCTGTATTATATATATATCAGCTCCACTATATCAGGATATAACCTGCACTGACTATCTGTATTATATATATATCAGCTCCACTATATCAGGATATAACCTGCACTGACTATCTGTATTATATATATATCAGCTCCACTATATCAGGATATAACCTGCACTGACTATCTGTATTATATATATATCAGCTCCACTATATCAGGATATAACCTGCACTGACTATCTGTATTATATATATATATCAGCTCCACTATATCAGGATATAACCTGCACTGACTATCTGTATTATATATATATCAGCTCCACTATATCAGGATATAACCTGCACTGACTATCTGTATTATATATATATCAGCTCCACTATATCAGGATATAACCTGCACTGACTATCTGTATTATATATATTCAGCTCCACTATATCAGGATATAACCTGCACTGACTATCTGTATTATATATATATCAGCTCCACTATATCAGGATATAACCTGCACTGACTATCTGTATTATATATATATCAGCTCCACTATATCAGGATATAACCTGCACTGACTATCTGTATTATATATATATCAGCTCCACTATATCAGGATATAACCTGCACTGACTATCTGTATTCTATATATATCAGCTCCACTATATCAGGATATAACCTGCACTGACTATCTGTATTATATATATATCAGCTCCACTATATCAGGATATAACCTGCACTGACTATCTGTATTATATATATATCAGCTCCACTATATCAGGATATAACCTGCACTGACTATCTGTATTATATATATATCAGCTCCACTATATCAGGATATAACCTGCACTGACTATCTGTATTATATATATATCAGCTCCACTATATCAGGATATAACCTGCACTGACTATCTGTATTATATATATATCAGCTCCACTATATCAGGATATAACCTGCACTGACTATCTGTATTATATATATATATCAGCTCCACTATATCAGGATATAACCCTGCACTGACTATCTGTATTATATATATCAGCTCCACTATATCAGGATATAACCTGCACTGACTATCTGTATTATATATATATCAGCTCACTATATCAGGATCTAACCTGCACTGACTATCTGTATTATATATATATCAGCTCCACTATATCAGGATATAACCTGCACTGACTATCTGTATATATATATATATCAGCTCCACTATATCAGGATATAACCTGCACTGACTATCTGTATATATATATATCAGCTCCACTATATCAGGATATAACCTGCACTGACTATCTGTATTATATATATATCAGCTCCACTATATCAGGATATAACCTGCACTGACTATCTGTATTATATATATATCAGCTCCACTATATCAGGAATAACCTGCCCTGACTATCTGTATTATATATATATATCAGCTCCACTATATCAGGATATAACCTGCACTGACTATCTGTATTATATATATATCAGCTCCACTATATCAGGATATAACCTGCACTGACTATCTGTATTATATATATATATCAGCTCCACTATATCAGGATATAACCTGCACTGACTATCTGTATTATATATATATATCAGCTCCACTATATCAGGATATAACCTGCACTGACTATCTGTATTATATATATATCAGCTCCACTATATCAGGATATAACCTGCACTGACTATCTGTATTATATATATATCAGCTCCACTATATCAGGATATAACCTGCACTGACTATCTGTATTATATATATATCAGCTCCACTATATCAGGATATAACCTGCACTGACTATCTGTATTATATATATCAGCTCCACTATATCAGGATATAACCATGCACTGACTATCTGTATTATATATATATCAGCTCCACTATATCAGGATATAACCTGCACTGACTATCTGTTATTATATATCTATCAGCTCCACTATATCAGGATATAACCTACACTGACTATCTGTATTATATATATATATCAGCTCCACTATATCAGGATATAACCTGCACTGACTATCTGTATTATATATATCAGCTTCCACTATATCAGGATATAACCTGCACTGACTATCTGTATTATATATATATCAGCTCCACTATATCAGATATAACCTGCACTGACTATCTGTATTATATATATATCAGCTCCACTATATCAGGATATAACCTGCACTGACTATCTGTATTATATATATATCAGCTCCATATATCAGGATATAACCTGCACTGACTATCTGTATTATATATATATCAGCTCCACTATATCAGGATATAACCTGCACTGACTATCTGTATTATATATATATATCAGCTCCACTATATCAGGATATAACCTGCACTGACTATCTGTATTATATATATCAGCTCACTATCAGGATATAACCTGCACTGACTCTGTATATATATATCAGCTCCACTATATCAGGATATAACCTGCACTGACTATCTGTATTATATATATATCAGCTCCACTATATCAGGATATAACCTGCACTGACTATCTGTATTATATATATATATCAGCTCCACTATATCAGGATATAACCTGCACTGACTATCTGTATTATATATATATCAGCTCCACTATATCAGGATATAACCTGCACTGACTATCTGTATTATATATATCAGCTCCACTATATCAGGATATAACCTGCACTGACTATCTGTATTATATATATATCAGCTCCACTATATCAGGATATAACCTGCACTGACTATCTGTATTATATATATATCAGCTCCACTATATCAGGATATAACCTGCACTGACTATCTGTATTATATATATATCAGCTCCACTATATCAGGATATAACCTGCACTGACTATCTGTATTATATATATATCAGCTCCACTATATCAGGATATAACCTGCACTGACTATCTGTATTATATATATATCAGCTCCACTATATCAGGATATAACCTGCACTGACTATCTGTATTATATATATATCAGCTCCACTATATCAGGATATAACCTGCACTGACTATCTGTATTATATATATATCAGCTCCACTATATCAGGATATAACCTGCACTGACTATCTGTATTATATATATATATCAGCTCCACTATATCAGGATATAACCTGCACTGACTATCTGTATTATATATATATCAGCTCCACTATATCAGGATATAACCTGCACTGACTATCTGTATTATATATATATCAGCTCCACTATATCAGGATATAACCTGCACTGACTATCTGTATTATATATATATCAGCTCCACTATATCAGGATATAACCTGCACTGACTATCTGTATTATATATATCAGCTCCAGCTATCAGGATATAACCTGCACTGACTATCTGTATTATATATATATCAGCTCCACTATATCAGGATATAACCTGCACTGACTATCTGTATTATATATATATCAGCTCCACTATATCAGGATATAACCTGCACTGACTATCTGTATTATATATATATCAGCTCCACTATATCAGGATATAACCTGCACTGACTATCTGTATTATATATATATCAGCTCCACTATATCAGGATATAACCTGCACTGACTATCTGTATTATATATATATCAGCTCCACTATATCAGGATATAACCTGCACTGACTATCTGTATTATATATATATCAGCTCCACTATATCAGGATATAACCTGCACTGACTATCTGTATTATATATATATCAGCTCCACTATATCAGGATATAACCTGCACTGACTATCTGTATTATATATATATCAGCTCCACTATATCAGGATATAACCTGCACTGACTATCTGTATTATATATATATCAGCTCCACTATATCAGGATATAACCTGCACTGACTATCTGTATTATATATATATCAGCTCCACTATATCAGGATATAACCTGCACTGACTATCTGTATTATATATATATCAGCTCCACTATATCAGGATATAACCTGCACTGACTATCTGTATTATATATATATCAGCTCCACTATATCAGGATATAACCTGCACTGACTATCTGTATTATATATATATCAGCTCCACTATATCAGGATATAACCTGCACTGACTATCTGTATTATATATATATCAGCTCCACTATATCAGGATATAACCTGCACTGACTATCTGTATTATATATATATCAGCTCCACTATATCAGGATATAACCTGCACTGACTATCTGTATTATATATATATCAGCTCCACTATATCAGGATATAACCTGCACTGACTATCTGTATATATATATATATCAGCTCCACTATATCAGGATATAACCTGCACTGACTATCTGTATTATATATATATATCAGCTCCACTATATCAGGATATAACCTGCACTGACTATCTGTATTATATATATATCAGCTCCACTATATCAGGATATAACCTGCACTGACTATCTGTATTATATATATATCAGCTCCACTATATCAGGATATAACCTGCACTGACTATCTGTATTATATATATATATATCAGCTCCACTATATCAGGATATAACCTGCACTGACTATCTGTATTATATATATATATCAGCTCCACTATATCAGGATATAACCTGCACTGACTATCTGTATTATATATATATCAGCTCCACTATATCAGGATATAACCTGCACTGACTATCTGTATTATATATATATATCAGCTCCACTATATCAGGATATAACCTGCACTGACTATCTGTATTATATATATATATCAGCTCCACTATATCAGGATATAACCTGCACTGACTATCTGTATATATATCAGCTCCACTATATCAGGATATAACCTGCACTGACTATCTGTATTATATATATATCAGCTCCACTATATCAGGATATAACCTGCACTGACTATCTGTATTATATATATATCAGCTCCACTATATCAGGATATAACCTGCACTGACTATCTGTATTATATATATATCAGCTCCACTATATCAGGATATAACCTGCACTGACTATCTGTATTATATATATATCAGCTCCACTATATCAGGATATAACCTGCACTGACTATCTGTATTATATATATATCAGCTCCACTATATCAGGATATAACCTGCACTGACTATCTGTATTATATATATATCAGCTCCACTATATCAGGATATAACCTGCACTGACTATCTGTATTATATATATATCAGCTCCACTATATCAGGATATAACCTGCACTGACTATCTGTATATATATATATCAGCTCCACTATATCAGGATATAACCTGCACTGACTATCTGTATTATATATATATCAGCTCCACTATATCAGGATATAACCTGCACTGACTATCTGTATTATATATATATCAGGCTCCACTATATCAGGATATAACCTGCACTGACTATCTGTATTATATATATATCAGCTCCACTATATCAGGATATAACCTGCACTGACTATCTGTATTATATATATATCAGCTCCACTATATCAGGATATAACCTGCACTGACTATCTGTATTATATATATATCAGCTCCACTATATCAGGATATAACCTGCACTGACTATCTGTATTATATATATATCAGCTCCACTATATCAGGATATAACCTGCACTGACTATCTGTATTATATATATATCAGCTCCACTATATCAGGATATAACCTGCACTGACTATCTGTATTATATATATATCAGCTCCACTATATCAGGATATAACCTGCACTGACTATCTGTATTATATATATATCAGCTCCACTATATCAGGATATAACCTGCACTGACTATCTGTATTATATATATATCAGCTCCACTATATCAGGATATAACCTGCACTGACTATCTGTATTATATATATATCAGCTCCACTATATCAGGATATAACCTGCACTGACTATCTGTATTATATATATATCAGCTCCACTATATCAGGATATAACCTGCACTGACTATCTGTATTATATATATATATCAGCTCCACTATATCAGGATATAACCTGCACTGACTATCTGTATTATATATATCAGCTCCACTATATCAGGATATAACCTGCACTGACTATCTGTATTATATATATATCAGCTCCACTATATCAGGATATAACCTGCACTGACTATCTGTATTATATATATATCAGCTCCACTATATCAGGATATAACCTGCACTGACTATCTGTTATTATATATATCAGCTCCACTATATCAGGATATAACCTGCACTGACTATCTGTATTATATATATATCAGCTCCACTATCAGGATATAACCTGCACTGACTATCTGTATTATATATATATCAGCTCCACTATATCAGGATATAACCTGCACTGACTATCTGTATTATATATATATCAGCTCCACTATATCAGGATATAACCTGCACTGACTATCTGTATTATATATATATATCAGCTCCACTATATCAGGATATAACCTGCACTGACTATCTGTATTATATATATATATCAGCTCCACTATATCAGGATATAACCTGCACTGACTATCTGTATTATATATATATCAGCTCCACTATATCAGGATATAACCTGCACTGACTATCTGTATTATATATATATCAGCTCCACTATATCAGGATATAACCTGCACTGACTATCTGTATTATATATATATATCAGCTCCACTATATCAGGATATAACCTGCACTGACTATCTGTATTATATATATATCAGCTCCACTATATCAGGATATAACCTGCACTGACTATCTGTATTATATATATATCAGCTCCACTATATCAGGATATAACCTGCACTGACTATCTGTATTATATATATATATCAGCTCCACTATATCAGGATATAACCTGCACTGACTATCTGTATTATATATATCAGCTCCGCTATATCAGGATATAACCTGCACTGACTATCTGTATTATATATATATCAGCTCCACTATATCAGGATATAACCTGCACTGACTATCTGTATTATATATATATCAGCTCCACTATATCAGGATATAACCTGCACTGACTATCTGTATTATATATATATATCAGAACTGCCACTGATATCTAGGATATATAGCTACTATATCAGATATACTGCTGTATATATATATATATATCAGCTCCACTATATCAGGATATAACCTGCACTGACTATCTGTATTATATATATATCAGCTCCACTATATCAGGATATAACCTGCACTGACTATCTGTATTATATATATATCAGCTCCACTATATCAGGATATAACCTGCACTGACTATACTGTATTATATATATATCAGCTCCTCTATATCAGGATATAACCTGCACTGACTATCTGTATTATATATATATATCAGCTCCGCTATATCAGGATATAACCTGCACTGACTATCTGTATTATATATATATCAGCTCCACTATATCAGGATATAACCTGCCCTGACTATCTGTATTATATATATATCAGCTCCACTATATCAGGATATAACCTGCACTGACTATCTGTATATATATATATATCAGCTCCACTATATCAGGATATAACCTGCACTGACTATCTGTATTATATATATATCAGCTCCACTATATCAGGATATAACCTGCACTGACTATCTGTATTATATATATATCAGCTCCACTATATCAGGATATAACCTGCACTGACTATCTGTATATATATATATCAGCTCCACTATCTCAGGATATAACCTGCACTGACTATCTGTATTATATATATATATCAGCTCCACTATATCAGGATATAACCTGCACTGACTATCTGTATTATATATATCAGCTCCACTATATCAGGATAAACCTGCACTGACTATCTGTATTATATATTATCAGCTCCACTATATCAGGATATAACCTGCATGACTATCTGTATTATATATATATCAGCTCCACTATATCAGGATATAACCTGCACTGCTATCTGTATATATATATATATCAGCTCCACTATATCAGGATATAACCTGCACTGACTATCTGTATTATATATATCAGCTCCACTATACAGGATATAACCTGCACTGACTATCTGTATTATATAATATATATATATATATATCAGCTCCTCTATATCAGGATATAACCTGCCCTGACTATCTGTATTATATATATATCAGCTCCACTATATCAGGATATAACCTGCACTGACTATCTGTATTATATATATCAGCTCCACTATATCAGGATATAACCTGCACTGACTATCTGTATTATATATATATCAGCTCCGCTATATCAGGATATAACCTGCACTGACTATCTGTATTATATATATATCAGCTCCGCTATATCAGGATATAACCTGCACTGACTATCTGTATTATATATATATCAGCTCCGCTATATCAGGATATAACCTGCACTGACTATCTGTATTATATATATATCAGCTCCGCTATATCAGGATATAACCTGCACTGACTATCTGTATTATATATATATCAGCTCCACTATATCAGGATATAACCTGCACTGACTATCTGTATTATATATATATCAGCTCCGCTATATCAGGATATAACCTGCACTGACTATCTGTATTATATATATATCAGCTCCACTATATCAGGATATAACCTGCACTGACTATCTGTATTATATATATATCAGCTCCACTATATCAGGATATAACCTGCACTGACTATCTGTATTATATATATATCAGCTCCACTATATCAGGATATAACCTGCACTGACTATCTGTATTATATATATATCAGCTCCACTATATCAGGATATAACCTGCACTGACTATCTGTATTATATATATATATCAGCTCCTCTATATCAGGATATAACCTGCACTGACTATCTGTATTATATATATATATCAGCTCCGCTATATCAGGATATAACCTGCACTGACTATCTGTATTATATATATCAGCTCCACTATATCAGGATATAACCTGCACTGACTGTATTATATATATATATATGAGGTAACTATCTAATGTAATGACACAGGAAAGCCCAGAGCTCAGCAATGTCACTGCTCTCTCTCTCTCTCTCTCTCTCTCAGATCTGCAGGATACTGCATACAAGATCTTCTGGGCAGGTTCTTATATAGTAAGGGGGAGGGGCAGCTTTCCTATTGGTTGCTAGGGATGTTTCTAAGCTCAGACAGAGACAATGCAGCCTTCTCATTGGCCCACAAGCAAGAAGCAGTAATACTGATGAAAAAATAATCTAGACTATTCAAAATTATGAATATATATGACTATATTCTAAATATTAGCGAATTCTCGAAGTGCCGACATTCGCAATTTGAATATTCGCGCCCAACACTATTAGTGATGGGATTAAGATAGCTGACTCGTAATGTAGCCGGTGTAGAGGAGTAGCTCAGCCTATGATACACTCAGGAGTAGGGCTGAAACGATTCATCGGTTTAATCGATGTAATCGAGGCAAAAAATCCTCGATGCAGATTCGTTTAAATCACATGACCACGGAGCGTGAGTGAAATTAAGCTTCTCACTCCCCGCTCCTGGCTTCCGTCGGCACCGCGCTGCAGGACCTTGCGTTCACACATAGTCAGCACGCTGGCTGACGCTGGGTGTGAGGTCAGGTCCCCAGTGCATGCTGGGATGAAGACGCGTCTCCTGCGGACTCCGTTTGTCGGCGCACTCTGCCCTGAAAGGTAAGTATAAAGTTAGCAGAGGTGGCAGGGCGGTAAATGGGGGCACCTGTGATTGGGCATGGGGAAATGGGGGCACCTGTGATTGGGCATGGGGAAATGGGGGCACCTGTGATTGGGCATGGGGAAATGGGGGCACCTGTGATTTGGCATGTATAAAGTTATTGACGGGGGGGGGGGGCACCTGTGATTTGGCATGTATAACGTCAGTGGCGTTAGAGGGGTTAATGGGAGCACCTATGATTTGCCATGTATAAAAGTATTGGGGGGGGGGGAAGAGGGGTTAATGGGGGCACCTGTGATTAGGCACTCGGAGGGTTGATGTGGGGGACATGGTGGATGGCATGGAGGCACTGGGAAAGGGGGACGTCATGGCAATCTGGATGGAGGGGTTGAAGGCAGTGCCATCATGGGGGCACTAGGGGACATGGCATGGAGGGCTGCTGAACTGATGGCACTGGGAAAGGGGGACATTTTTATAAAGTAATACATTATTTTAAGAAGGTTTTTCTTATTAGATTACTTGATTAATCATAAAAAATAAATCGATAGAATACTCGATTACTGCAGCCCTACTCAGGAGATAATCCCGTCACACGTCTCCTCTCTGCCTAGTCTTTCATTAAGACACTGGGAAGGGGATGTCTGTTTGCTGTTCATTGATTGAGTTATGCTGTTAGACTTCTTAAACTGTACATACTATATACGGAGTTGGCCTTCAATAAAGAGAGTTCTTGATTTGTTTCACCCTCAACATAGAGTCTCATCTCATGTGTGGGGGGAACATCTATATTTACTCTGGAGATTGCACCACGGTCCTACCCACTGGAAGCTGGATCCTTGGGCCCAGGGCGGGTGGAGGACAGCGAGACCCCAGCCAAGCTGTAACCCTGGAAGTGGGGACTACAGTGCTGATGGTGTCCGGTGGAGTGCTCGGAAGTACTCGGTGAGCGCTAGGAAGCATCGAATGGCGGAGACACCCAGTCGGGGTGCCAAGCGGTCCGTCACAGACGTGATCTTCACTTGATCCAAATAAACACTAATAGGCCCCTGTCT
This sequence comes from Bufo gargarizans, assembly GCF_014858855.1. NCBI lineage: Eukaryota > Metazoa > Chordata > Amphibia > Anura > Bufonidae > Bufo > Bufo gargarizans. The sequence goes on from NC_058084.1 coordinate 2,510,528, forward strand.
ACATGTATCACCGCCCTCACACATATAGTTTACAGACATAAAGCAGAAGGCTAATCATGTTAGACTACAAAGACTATGGGGGTCATTTATCAAACTGGTGTAAAGTAGAACCGGCTTAGTCAACCATAGCAACCAATCAGATTCCACCTTTCATTTTCCAAAGGAGCTATGAAAAATGAAAGGTTGAATCTGATTGGCTGCTGTAGACAACTAAGCCAGTTCTCCCTTACACCAGTTTGATAAATCTCCCCTGTATGTGTACAAGTGGACAAAAGAAAACATTTCAGAAAAGATACGGTTAACACTAAGGTCAAAATACTTTCCTCCCCTGAGGAATAGGATTTCAGATATCTAGAAAGGAGTCAATCGGCAAAGGTGGCCGGAGGAGTGGAGGGGGGATGGGAGGAAGGGAAGGAGGGAAGGCTTCTTTTCTATTCCTCCTCATATTGGTTTTGATATACTGGGTCTTGATGTGACTGTGTCTGAGATACAGCCTTTAGTGGCAAGGAGGTATCTCCTATGTCCTTGGCTACTGCAGTGACTCCCTTCAAGAGTTATCAGATACATTCTCAGCGTAGAAAGGGTTAATGTAAATGTAATAGTGCTTAAGAAGTCCTTCCCCCCAGGCCACACTCCGGCCATCTCATCCTCTTGTTCCCAGCCCTTTCCGACTTGCCATTTTCATGGCTCCTAAAACATGACTATAGGTCACCATGATACATCCCGTGACCACACATTCTGGAGGCCATCATACAGGACTCTTTCCTACTATGGATTCTCCTTGTCGGACTTATTAAAGCAATACAATAAAAGATGACAGAAATCTAGGACGGGGTTACCTGTCCGCTCAGCAGGGAGATGATCTCCAAGGTGAGGTCTAATATTCTCCTGCTGATCTCTTTCCAGTTCTTCTCCATCCTTGGTGGGTCATTCAGGAGAAGATGGATGAACTGGATGAGCTGAAGGCCACCTCCATAAGCCACGTTATCAGCTCTGACCTCACTTTACATGGTCACACATTCTGAAGGCCATTACCTAGACAAACAATTAGGAGGCTGTTTTATGTCACATTTTTATTAGTAGTTAATTTTGGTCAACATATTTTATTTCTAAGGAAAATCCAAAATCTACAGAAAAAATAAAAAAATGAAGTAATTTTTAAAATGAGAATGTTTTTTAACCTCAGATCACAGGCATGCCTCGCAAAATAGGTAAAAGTTAACATTTCCCACATGTCTACTTTCAGTTTGCAGCGACTGTACAGAGCTCCAGAGCAGCCGACTCGTGGCAGCGATCACACTTACTTGATCCTGCACTGGCTCTTCCTTTCCCTGCAGCACTGAAAACATCATCAGTTAACGGAGGGACATGTGACCGCTGCAGCCAATCACAGCCCGCAAAAGGTGACGCGCTCCTTTTGCATCACCAGTTATGACACAAGGGGAGCAGGTCACTGCTGCAGCCTGTGATAGGCTTCAGTGGTCATGTGTCCTCCCCATTGATGGATGTTGTTTGCTACGCTGCAGGGCAAAGAACACTCGGCCCAGGAGCGAGAGACACCACACCTAGCAGCGGGGATCAGGTAAGTATGACCACCACTGGGAGCTCAGAATTAGTCTTCATTAACCCCTCTAACTCTATGAGACTGCAAAATTCCTACAGGTTTAGCAGCAAATGTTTTTTTAATTTTTGATTTGCTCAGTACGATCATTATTTGGTCACCATCACTTATCGCTCAGTACGATCATCATGCAATCACTTCAGCAAGTATCACTAAGTATGATCATCATGAAGTCACTTAATCAGGTATCACTCAGTACAATCATCATGCGGTCACCTCACCACGTATTGCTCAGTATAAGCATGTGGTCCCACAGTTGCAGGAGGGGGCGTGGAGGAGGAGTCATGGAGACAACACGACAATCAAAGTGGTCCCATAGATGCTGGAGTGGACGTGCAGAAGGATTCATAGAACAAACACAACCATCAAGGTGGTCCCACAGCTGCTGGAGGGTGCATGGGGGAATCCATAGAGCAAACACGACCATCGAGGTGGTACCAAAGCTGCTGGAGGGGGGAGTGGAGGAGTATCTATAGAGCGAACGCAACCATCAAGGTAGTCCCACAGATTCTGGAGCAGGCATAGGTGAGGATCCATAGTACAAATACGACTATCGAGGGGGTCCCAGAGCTGCTGGAGGTGGCATGGGGGATCCATAGAGAGAACATGACCATCGAGGTGGTCCCACAGCTGCTGGAGGGGGCATGGGGGAATCCATAGAGCAAACACGACCATCAAGGTGGTACCAAAGCTGCTGGAGGGGGGAGTGGAGGAGTATCTATAGAGCGAACGCAACCATCAAGGTAGTCCCACAGATTCTGGAGCAGGCATAGGTGAGGATCCATAGTACAAATACGACTATCGAGGGGGTCCCAGAGCTGCTGGAGGTGGCATGGGGGATCCATAGAGAGAACATGACCATCGAGGTGGTCCCACAGCTGCTGGAGGGGGCATGGGGGAATCCATAGAGCAAACACGACCATCAAGGTGGTACCAAAGCTGCTGGAGGGGGGAGTGGAGGAGTATCTATAGAGCGAACGCAACCATCAAGGTAGTCCCACAGATTCTGGAGCAGGCATAGGTGAGGATCCATAGTACAAATACGACTATCGAGGGGGTCCCAGAGCTGCTGGAGGGGGCATGGGGGATCCATAGAGAGAACATGACCATCGAGGTAGTCCCACAGCTGCTGGAGGAGGCATGGGGGAATCCATAGAGCAAACACGGCCATTGAGGTGGTGCCAAAGCTGCTGGAGAGGGGGGTGGGGGAGTATCTATAGAGCGAACACGATAATCAAGGAGGTCCCACAGCTGCTGGAGGAGGTGTGGGGAAGGATCTATAGAAAGAACATATACATCAAGATGGTCCCACAGCTGCTAGAGGCGTCATGGGGTAGGATCTATAGAGTAAACACGACCATCAAAGTGGTCCCACAGATGTTGGAGGGGGTGGGGGAGGATTCATTGAGAGAACATGACCATCGAGGTTGTCCCACAGCTGCTGGAGGGTTCATGGGGGAATCCATAATATAGGAAATATAACCATCGAGGTGCCAAAGCTGCTGGAGGGGGAAGGGGGAGTATCTATAGAGCGAACACGATCATCAAGGAGGAAGGAGGTCCCACAGCTGGAAGGATCCATAGAAAGAACATGACCATTGAGATGGTCCCACAGCTGCTAGAGGGGTCGTGGGGGAGGAGCTATAGAGCAAACACCACCATCAATGTGGTCCCACAGATGCTTAATGGGTCATGGGGGTGGTCCATAGAGAGAACACGACCATCGAGGTGGTCCCAAAGCTGCTGGAGGGGGAGTGGAGCAGTATCTATAGAGCAAACACAACCATTAAGGTGGTCCCACAGCTGCTGGAGGGGGGATGGGGGGATCCATAGAGAGAACACATCAAGGTGGTTCCACAGCTGCTGAAGGGGGCATGGGGGGATCCATAGAGAGAACACATCAAGGTGGTTCCACAGCTGCTGGAGGGGGCATGGGGAGGATCCTGAGTGTGAGCAGGACAATCGAGGTGGTCCCACAGATGCTGGAGGGGGGAGTGGAGGAGTATCTATAGAGCGAACGCAACCATCAAGGTAGTCCCACAGATTCTGGAGCAGGCATAGGTGAGGATCCATAGTACAAATACGACTATCGAGGGGGTCCCAGAGCTGCTGGAGGTGGCATGGGGGATCCATAGAGAGAACATGACCATCGAGGTGGTCCCACAGCTGCTGGAGGGGGCATGGGGGAATCCATAGAGCAAACACGACCATCAAGGTGGTACCAAAGCTGCTGGAGGGGGGAGTGGAGGAGTATCTATAGAGCGAACGCAACCATCAAGGTAGTCCCACAGATTCTGGAGCAGGCATAGGTGAGGATCCATAGTACAAATACGACTATCGAGGGGGTCCCAGAGCTGCTGGAGGGGGCATGGGGGATCCATAGAGAGAACATGACCATCGAGGTAGTCCCACAGCTGCTGGAGGGGGCATGGGGGAATCCATAGAGCAAACACGGCCATTGAGGTGGTGCCAAAGCTGCTGGAGAGGGGGGTGGGGGAGTATCTATAGAGCGAACACGATAATCAAGGAGGTCCCACAGCTGCTGGAGGAGGTGTGGGGAAGAATCCATAGAAAGAACATATACATCAAGATGGTCCCACAGCTGCTAGAGGGGTCATGGGGTAGGATCTATAGAGTAAACACGACCATCAAAGTGGTCCCACAGATGTTGGAGGGGGTGGGGGAGGATTCATTGAGAGAACATGACCATCGAGGTTGTCCCACAGCTGCTGGAGGGTTCATGGGGGAATCCATAATATAGGAAATATAACCATCGAGGTGCCAAAGCTGCTGGAGGGGGAAGGGGGAGTATCTATAGAGCGAACACGATCATCAAGGAGGAAGGAGGTCCCACAGCTGGAAGGATCCATAGAAAGAACATGACCATTGAGATGGTCCCACAGCTGCTAGAGGGGTCGTGGGGGAGGAGCTATAGAGCAAACACCACCATCAATGTGGTCCCACAGATGCTTAATGGGTCATGGGGGTGGTCCATAGAGAGAACACGACCATCGAGGTGGTCCCAAAGCTGCTGGAGGGGGAGTGGAGCAGTATCTATAGAGCAAACACAACCATTAAGGTGGTCCCACAGCTGCTGGAGGGGGGATGGGGGGATCCATAGAGAGAACACATCAAGGTGGTTCCACAGCTGCTGAAGGGGGCATGGGGGGATCCATAGAGAGAACACATCAAGGTGGTTCCACAGCTGCTGGAGGGGGCATGGGGAGGATCCTGAGTGTGAGCAGGACAATCGAGGTGGTCCCACAGATGCTGGAGGGGGCGTGGGAGAGGAGCCATAGAGCAAACACGATCATCAAGGTGGTCCCAGAGATGCTGGAGGGCACATGAGGGGAGATCTATAGAGAGAACACGACCATCGAGGTGGTCCGACAGATGCTGAACGGGGCCTGGGGGAGGATCCATAGAGAGATCACGGTCATCGAGGTGGTCCCATAGATGCCGGTGGGTCGTAGGGGTGGATCCACTGAGCGAACACAACCATCAAGGTGGTCCTACAGATGCTGGAGGTGAGTAGGGGAGATCCATAGAGTGAGCACGATCATCAAGGTGGTCCCACAGATACAGGAGGGGGCACGGGGGAGGATCCATAGAGAGAACATGACCATCAAGGTGGTTCCACAGCTGCTGGAGGGTGCATGGGGGAATCCATAGAGCAAACACCACCATTGAGGTGGTACCAAAGCTGCTGGAGGGGGGGGGTGGAGGAGTATCCATAGAGAGAACATGATCATCAAGGAGGTCGCACAGCTGCTGGAGGCGATGGGGGAGGATTATTTGAAAGAACACGACCATTGAGGATGTCCCAGAGCTGCAAAAGCGGGCATGTGGGGATGCATAGAGCAAACACGACCATCAATCTGGTCCCATAGATGCTGGGGGGGGGGGGATCCATAGAGAGAACACAAGCATCAAGGGGCTCTGTGTATGGCAGTGCGACGTGGGGGCGCCGTGTATGGCAGTGCGATGTGGGGGCACCGTGTATGGCAGTGCGATGATGGCAGTCTTATGTTTAGTGTATGATGTAGGATAAATGTAAAATTGTCTATTTATTGTATTTTTACTCTTCTGGAAAAATTTAGTGCCAAATCAGGTCCAAAGTCAGGCAGGCACAGTACATACGTAAATAGCGGATCCAGACGGCCTACCACAGTGCAGAATGGAGGGGAGCTGAGCGTGTGCGACCCCCTGCAGTCCGATAGCGGAGAGTGGAGAGGTGGGTAACGGAGAGGTGGACTGCCGGAAATAGCGGAGCCAGACGGCCTACCACAGTGCAGAATGGAGCGTGACTAAGCGTGTGCGACCACCTGCAGTGCGATAGCGGAGAGTGGAGAGGTGGGTAACGGAGAGATGGACTGCCGGAAATAGCGGAGCCAGACGGTCTAGCACAGTGCAGAATGGAGGGCGACTGAGCGTGCGTGACCACCTGCAGTCCGATAGCGGAGAGGTAGTCAAAGTAGAGGTGGACTGCCGGAAATAGCGGAGCCAGACGGCCTACCACAGTGCAGAATGGAGCGTGACTGAGCGTGTGCGACCACCTGCAGTCCGATAGTGGCGAGTGGAGAGGAGGTCAACAGAGAGATGGACTGCCGGAAATAGCGGAGCCAGACGGCCTACCACAGTGCAGAATGGAGCGTGACTGAGCGTGTGCGACCACCTGCAGTCCGATAGTGGTGAGGTGGTCAACGGAGAGGTGGACTGCCGGAAATAGCGGAGCCAGACTGCCTACCACAGTGCAGAATGGAGCGTGACTGAGCGTGTGCGACCACCTGCAGTCCGATAGCGGAGAGTGGAGAGGAGGTCAACGTAGAGGTGGACTGCCGGAAATAGCGGAGCCAGACGGCCTACCACAGTGCAGAATGGAGCGTGAGAGAGCGTGTGCGACCACCTGCAGTCCGATAGCGGAGAGTGGAGAGGAGGTCAACGGAGAGGTGGACTGCCGGAAATAGCGGAGCTAGACGGCCTACCACAGTGCAGAATGGAGCGTGACTGAGCGTGTGCGACCTCCTGCAGTCCGATAGTAGTGAGTGGAGAGAAGGTCAACGGAGAGGTGGACTGCCGGAAATAGCAGAGCCAGACGGTCTACCACAGTGCAGAATGGAGCGTGACTGAGCGTGTGCGACCACCTGCAGTCCGATCGCGGAGAGTGGAGAGGAGGTCAACGGAGAGGTGGACTGCCAGAAATAGCGGAGCTAGACGGCCTACCACAGTGCAGAATGGGGCGTAACTAAGCGTGTGCGACCACCTGCAGTCTGATAGCGGAGAGAAGGTCAACGTAGAGGTGGACTGCCGGAAATAGCGGAGCCAGACGGCCTACCACAGTGCAGAATTGAGCGTGACTGAGCGTGTGCGACCACCTGCAGTCCGATAGTGGTGAGGTGGTCAACGGAGAGGTGGACTGCCAGAAATAGCAGAACCAGACGGTCTACCACAGTGCAGAATGGAGCGTGACTGAGCGTGTGCGACCTCCTGCAGTCCGATAGCGAAGAGGTGGTCAACGTAGAGGTGGACTGCCGGAAATAGCGGAGCCAGACGGCCTACCACAGTGCAGAATGGAGGGGAGCTGAGCGTGTGCGACCTCCTGCAGTCCGATAGCGGAGAGTGGAGAGGTGGTTAACGGAGAGGTGGACTGCCGGAAATAGCGGAGACAGGCGGTCTACCACAGTGCAGAATGGAGCGTGACTGAGCGTGTGCGACCACCTGCAGTCCGATAGTGGAGAGGTGGTTAACGGAGAGGTGGACTGCCGTAAATAGCGGAGCCAGACGGCCTACCACAGTGCAGAATGGAGCGTGACTGAGCGTGTGCGACCTCCTGCAGTCCGATAGCGGAGAGTGGAGAGGTGGTTAACGGAGAGGTGGACTGCCGGAAATAGCGGAGCCAGACGGCCTACCACAGTGCAGAATGGAGCGTGACTGAGCGTGTGTGACCACCTGCAGTCCGATAGCGGAGAGTGGAGAGGTGGGTAACGGAGAGATGGACTGCCGGAAATAGCGGAGCCAGACGGCCTACCACAGTGCAGAATGGAGCGTGACTGAGCGTGTGTGACAACCTGCAGTCCGATAGCGGAGAGTGGAGAGGTGGTTAACGGAGAGGTGGACTGCCGGAAATAGCGGAGCCAGACGGCCTACCACAGTGCAGAATGGAGCGTGACTGAGCGTGTGCGACCACCTGCAGTCCGATAGCAAAGAGGTGGTCAACGTAGAGGTGGACTGCCGGAAATAGCGGAGCCAGACGGCCTACCACAGTGCAGAATGGAGCGTGACTGAGCGTGTGCGACCACATGCAGTCCGGTAGCTGAGAGGTGGTCAACGTAGAGGTGGACTGCTGGAAATAGCGGAGCCAGACGGTCTACCACAGTGCAGAATGGAGGGCGACTGAGCGCGTGCGACCTCCTGCAGTCCGATAGCTGAGAGGTGGTCAACGTAGAGGTGGACTGCCGGAAATAGCGGAGCCAGACGGCCTACCACAGTGCAGAATGGAGCGTCACGGAGCGTGTGCGACCACATGCAGTCCGATAGCTGAGAGGTGGTCAACGTAGAGGTGGACTGCCGGAAATAGCGGAGCCAGACGCTCTACCACAGTGCAGAATGGAGGGCGAATGAGCGCGTGCGACCCCCTGCAGTCCGATAGCGGAGAGTGGTCAACGGAGAGGTGGACTGCCGGAAATAGCGGAGCCAGACGGTCTACCACAGTGCAGAATGGAGCGTCACTGAGCGTGTGCGACCACCTGCAGTCTGATAGCGGAGAGTGGAGAGGAGGTCAACGTAGAGGTGGACTGCCGGAAATAGCGGAGCCAGACGGCCTACCACAGTGCAGAATGGAGCGTGACTGAGCGTGTGCGACCTCCTGCAGTCCGATAGCTGAGAGGTGGTCAACGTAGAGGTGGACTGCCGGAAATAGCGGAGCCAGACGGCCTACCACAGTGCAGAATGGAGCGTGACTGAGCGTGTGCGACCTCCTGCAGTCCGATAGCGGAGAGGTGGTCAACGTAGAGGTGGACTGCCGGAAATAGCGGAGCCAGACGGCCTACCACAGTGCAGAATGGAGCGTGACTGAGCGTGTGCGACCTCCTGCAGTCCGATAGCTGAGAGGTGGTCAACGTAGAGGTGGACTGCCGGAAATAGCGGAGCCAGACGGTCTACCACAGTGCAGAATGGAGGGCGACTGAGCGCGTGCGACCTCCTGCAGTCCGATAGCTGAGAGGTGGTCAACGTAGAGGTGGACTGCCGGAAATAGCAGAACCAGACGGCCTACCACAGTGCAGAATGGAGCGTCACGGAGCGTGTGCGACCACATGCAGTCCGATAGCTGAGAGGTGGTCAACGTAGAGGTGGACTGCCGGAAATAGCGGAGCCAGACGCTCTACCACAGTGCAGAATGGAGCGTGACTGAGCGTGTGCGACCCCCTGCAGTCCGATAGCGGAGAGTGGTCAACGGAGAGGTGGACTGCCGGAAATAGCGGAGCCAGACGGTCTACCACAGTGCAGAATGGAGCGTCACTGAGCGTGTGCGACCACCTGCAGTCTGATAGCGGAGAGAAGGTCAACGTAGAGGTGGACTGCCGGAAATAGCGGAGCCAGACGGCCTACCACAGTGCAGAATGGAGCGTGACTGAGCGTGTGCGACCACCTGCAGTCCGATAGTGGTGAGGTGGTCAACGGAGAGGTGGACTGCCTGAAATAGCAGAACCAGACGGTCTACCACAGTGCAGAATGGAGCGTGACTGAGCGTGTGCGACCTCCTGCAGTCCGATAGCGAAGAGGTGGTCAACGTAGAGGTGGACTGCCGGAAATAGCGGAGCCAGACGGCCTACCACAGTGCAGAATGGAGGGGAGCTGAGCGTGTGCGACCTCCTGCAGTCCGATAGCGGAGAGTGGAGAGGTGGTTAACGGAGAGGTGGACTGCCGGAAATAGCGGAGACAGGCGGTCTACCACAGTGCAGAATGGAGCGTGACTGAGCGTGTGCGACCACCTGCAGTCCGATAGTGGAGAGGTGGTTAACGGAGAGGTGGACTGCCGTAAATAGCGGAGCCAGACGGCCTACCACAGTGCAGAATGGAGCGTGACTGAGCGTGTGCGACCTCCTGCAGTCCGATAGCGGAGAGTGGAGAGGTGGTTAACGGAGAGGTGGACTGCCGGAAATAGCGGAGCCAGACGGCCTACCACAGTGCAGAATGGAGCGTGACTGAGCGTGTGTGACAACCTGCAGTCCGATAGCGGAGAGTGGAGAGGTGGTTAACGGAGAGGTGGACTGCCGGAAATAGCGGAGCCAGACGGCCTACCACAGTGCAGAATGGAGCGTGACTGAGCGTGTGCGACCACCTGCAGTCCGATAGCAGAGAGGTGGTCAACGGAGAGGTGGACTGCCGGAAATAGCGGAGCCAGACGGCCTACCACAGTGCAGAATGGAGCGTGACTGAGCGTGTGCGACCACATGCAGTCCGGTAGCTGAGAGGTGGTCAACGTAGAGGTGGACTGCTGGAAATAGCGGAGCCAGACGGTCTACCACAGTGCAGAATGGAGGGCGACTGAGCGCGTGCGACCTCCTGCAGTCCGATAGCTGAGAGGTGGTCAACGTAGAGGTGGACTGCCGGAAATAGCGGAGCCAGACGGCCTACCACAGTGCAGAATGGAGCGTCACGGAGCGTGTGCGACCACATGCAGTCCGATAGCTGAGAGGTGGTCAACGTAGAGGTGGACTGCCGGAAATAGCGGAGCCAGACGCTCTACCACAGTGCAGAATGGAGGGCGAATGAGCGCGTGCGACCCCCTGCAGTCCGATAGCGGAGAGTGGTCAACGGAGAGGTGGACTGCCGGAAATAGCGGAGCCAGACGGTCTACCACAGTGCAGAATGGAGCGTCACTGAGCGTGTGCGACCACCTGCAGTCTGATAGCGGAGAGTGGAGAGGAGGTCAACGTAGAGGTGGACTGCCGGAAATAGCGGAGCCAGACGGCCTACCACAGTGCAGAATGGAGCGTGACTGAGCGTGTGCGACCTCCTGCAGTCCGATAGCTGAGAGGTGGTCAACGTAGAGGTGGACTGCCGGAAATAGCGGAGCCAGACGGCCTACCACAGTGCAGAATGGAGCGTGACTGAGCGTGTGCGACCTCCTGCAGTCCGATAGCGGAGAGGTGGTCAACGTAGAGGTGGACTGCCGGAAATAGCGGAGCCAGACGGCCTACCACAGTGCAGAATGGAGCGTGACTGAGCGTGTGCGACCTCCTGCAGTCCGATAGCTGAGAGGTGGTCAACGTAGAGGTGGACTGCCGGAAATAGCGGAGCCAGACGGTCTACCACAGTGCAGAATGGAGGGCGACTGAGCGCGTGCGACCTCCTGCAGTCCGATAGCTGAGAGGTGGTCAACGTAGAGGTGGACTGCCGGAAATAGCAGAACCAGACGGCCTACCACAGTGCAGAATGGAGCGTCACGGAGCGTGTGCGACCACATGCAGTCCGATAGCTGAGAGGTGGTCAACGTAGAGGTGGACTGCCGGAAATAGCGGAGCCAGACGCTCTACCACAGTGCAGAATGGAGCGTGACTGAGCGTGTGCGACCCCCTGCAGTCCGATAGCGGAGAGTGGTCAACGGAGAGGTGGACTGCCGGAAATAGCGGAGCCAGACGCTCTACCACAGTGCAGAATGGAGCGTCACTGAGCGTGTGCGACCACCTGCAGTCTGATAGCGGAGAGTGGAGAGGAGGTCAACGGAGAGGTGGACTGCCGGAAATAGCGGAGCCAGACGCTCTACCACAGTGCAGAATGGAGGGCGAATGAGCGTGTGCGACCCCCTGCAGTCCGATAGCGGAGAGGTGGTCAACGTAGAGGTGGACTGCCGGAAATAGCGGAGCCAGACGGCCTACCACAGTGCAGAATGGAGCGTCACGGAGCGTGTGCGACCACATGCAGTCCGATAGCTGAGAGGTGGTCAACGTAGAGGTGGACTGCCGGAAATAGCGGAGCCAGACGCTCTACCACAGTGCAGAATGGAGCGTGACTGAGCGTGTGCGACCTCCTGCAGTCCGATAGCGAAGAGGTGGTCAACGTAGAGGTGGACTGCCGGAAATAGCGGAGCCAGACGGCCTACCACAGTGCAGAATGGAGCGTGACTGAGCGTGTGCGACCCCCTGCAGTCCGATAGCGGAGAGTGGTCAACGGAGAGGTGGACTGCCGGAAATAGCGGAGCCAGACGGTCTACCACAGTGCAGAATGGAGCGTCACTGAGCGTGTGCGACCACCTGCAGTCTGATAGCGGAGAGTGGAGAGGAGGTCAACGGAGAGGTGGACTGCCGGAAATAGCGGAGCTAGACGGCCTACCACAGTGCAGAATGGAGCGTGACTGAGCGTGTGCGACCTCCTGCAGTCCGATAGCGGAGAGGTGGTCAACGTAGAGGTGGACTGCCGGAAATAGCGGAGCCAGACGGCCTACCACAGTGCAGAATGGAGGGCGAATGAGCGTGTGCGACCCCCTGCAGTCCGATAGCGGAGAGGTGGTCAACGTAGAGGTGGACAGCCTCACAGCTTTTACATCGACCACCATTAGAGTTAGATGACACCTGAGATAAGCCCCGCCCAAACCACACCCATCTGTTACCGGTGACAACCCAGAGCATAAATAGCATCAAAACCACCTCCTGTGTACTTACCTGACACTGGAGCCGGAGGAGGAGTCCGGGGGCCACAATCAGATATATGTGTGTATCCCGTGTACTTACCTGACACTGGGGCCGGAGGGAGGAGTCCGGGGGCCACAGTCATATATATGTGTGTGTCCTGTGTACTTACCTGACACTGGAGCCGGAGGGAGGAGTCCAAGGGCCACAGTCATATATATGTGTGTATCCTGTGTACTTACCTGACAATGGGGCCGGGGGGAGGAGTTCGGGGGCCACAGTCATATATATGTGTGTATCCTGTGTACTTACCTGACACTGGAGCCGGAGGGAGGAGTCCGGGGGCCACAGTCATATATATGTGTGTATCCCGTGTACATACCTGACACTGGAGCCGGAGGGAGGAGTCTGGGGGCCACAGTCATATATATGTGTGTGTACTTACCTGACAGTGGAGCCGGATGGAGGAGTCCGGGGGCCACAGTCATATATATGTGTGTATCCTGTGTACTTACCTGACACTGGGGCCGGAGGAGGAGTCCGGGGGCCACAGTCATATATATGTGTGTATCCTGTGTACTTACCTGACACTGGGGCCGGAGGAGGAGTCCGGGGGCCACAGTCATATATATGTGTGTATCCTGTGTACTTACCTGACACTGGAGCCGGAGGGAGGAGTCCGGGGGCCACAGTCATATATATGTGTGTATCCCGTGTACTTACCTGACACTGGAGCCGGAGGGAGGAGTCTGGGGGCCACAGTCATATATATGTGTGTGTACTTACCTGACAGTGGAGCCGGAGGGAGGAGTCCGGGGGCCACAGTCATATATATGTGTGTATCCTGTGTACTTACCTGACACTGGGGCCGGAGGAGGAGTCCGGGGGCCACAGTCATATATATGTGTGTATCCTGTGTACTTACCTGACACTGGAGCCGGAGGGAGGAGTCCGGGGGCCACAGTCATATATATGTGTGTATCCCGTGTACTTACCTGAAACTGGAGCCGGGGGGAGGAGTCCGGGGGCCACAGTCATATATATGTGTGTATCCCGTGTACTTACCTGACACTGGAGCCGGAGGGAGGAGTCCGGGGGCCACAGTCAGATATATGTGTGTATCCTGTGTACTTACCTGACACTGGAGCCGGAGGGAGGAGTCCGGGGGCCACAGTCATATATATGTGTGTGTCCCGTGTACTTACCTGACACTGAGGCCGGAGGGAGGAGTCCGGGGGCCACAGTCATATATATGTGTGTATCCCGTGTACTTACCTGACACTGGGGCCGGAGGAGGAGTCCGGGGGCCACAGTCATATATATGTGTGTGTCCCATGTACTTACCTGACACTGAGGCCCGAGGGAGGAGTCCGGGGGCCACAGTCATATATATGTGTGTATCCTGTGTACTTACCTGACACTGGAGCCGGAGGGAGGAGTCCGGGGGCCACAGTCATATACATGTGTGTATCCTGTGTACTTACCTGACACTGAGGCCGGAGGGAGGAGTCCGGGGGCCACAGTCATATATATGTGTGTATCCTGTGTACTTACCTGACACTGGAGCCGGAGGGAGGAGTCCGGGGGCCACAGTCATATATATGTGTGTATCCTGTGTACTTACCTGACACTGGAGCCGGAGGGAGGAGTCCGGGGGCCACAGTCATATATATGTGTGTATCCTGTGTACTTACCTGACACTGGAGCCGGAGGGAGGAGTCTGGGGGCCACAGTCATATATATGTGTGTATCCTGTGTACTTACCTGAAACTGGGGCCGGAGGGAGGAGTCCGGGGGCCACAGTCATATATATGTGTGTATCCTGTGTACTTACCTGACACTGGAGCCGGAGGAGGAGTCCGGGGGCCACAGTCATATATATGTGTGTATCCTGTGTACTTACCTGACACTGGGGCCGGAGGGAGGAGTCCGGGGGCCACAGTCATATATATGTGTGTATCCCGTGTACTTACCTGACACTGGGGCCGGGGGAGGAGTCCGGGGGCCACAGTCATATATATGTGTGTATCCTGTGTACTTACCTGACACTGGAGCCGGAGGGAGGAGTCTGGGGGCCACAGTCCTATATATGTGTGTGTCCCGTGTACTTACCTGACACTGGGGCCGGAGGGAGGAGTCCGGGGGCCACAGTCATATATATGTGTGTATCCCGTGCACTGATTACAGGGAGAACACCGACCAGGACCTGCAAAGTGTCTGCTACAGGAAAGAGCTGCAGGACCTGTGATGACGTCATTGCCATGTGATCACTGACGGAGGGGGCGGGGCTAAGTATTGGATTTTTGTTGTGGATAAGGACCTTTGACGACGTCACTATCATGTAATCGTGTTCGCAGTCAAGGACATGTTGAGAGTCGTAGTACTCTCCTCCCAGTAATATCTGTAGAACTAGAAAACAAATGAATCCGTTCATTTTCCCACGTGATGTTCATAACATGAGCTTCTCCATTCAGGTGACATGTCCTTTACCATCTATTTTCATCTTGGTGAACTCCGCCCCTGAACTGATCACATGACAGTGACATCATCAAAGGAACTTAGGCCCAACTTCTCCCTACCGCGGAGCTCCGCCCCCTCTCGCACTGATCACATGACCATGACGTCATGACAGGTCCTGGTCGGTGTTCTCCCTGTGAGATCAGGTAACAGGACACACACATATATATGACTGTGGCCCCCGGACTCCTCCCTCCGGCCCCAGTGTCAGGTAAGTACACGGGATACACACATATATATGACTGTGGCCCCCGGACTCCTCCCTCCGGCCCCAGTGTCAGGTAAGTACACGGGATACACACATATATATGACTGTGGCCCCCGGACTCCTCCCTCCGGCTCCAGTGTCAGGTAAGTACACGGGATACACACATATATATGACTGTGGCCCCCGGACTCCTCCCTCCGGCTCCAGTGTCAGGTAAGTACACGGGATACACACATATATATGACTGTGGCCCCCGGACTCCTCCCTCCGGCTCCAGTATCAGGTAAGTACACAGGATACACACATATATATGACTGTGGCCCCCGGACTCCTCCCTCCGGCTCCAGTGTCAGGTAAGTACACAGGATACACACATATATATGACTGTGGCCCCCGGACTCCTCCCCCCGGCTCCAGTTTCAGGTAAGTACACGGGATACACACATATATATGACTGTGGCCCCCGGACTCCTCCCCCCGGCAACAGTGTCAGGTAAGTACACAGGATACACACATATATATGACTGTGGCCCCGGACTCCTCCCTCCGGCTCCAGTGTCAGGTAAGTACACAGGATACACACATATATATGACTGTGGCCCCCGGACTCCTTCCCCCGGCAACAGTGTCAGGTAAGTACACGGGATACACACATATATATGACTGTGGCCCCCGGACTCCTCCCTCCGGCTCCAGTGTCAGGTAAGTACACAGGATACACACATATATATGACTGTGGCCCCCGGACTCCTCCCTCCGGCTCCAGTGTCAGGTAAGTACACAGGATACACACATATATATGACTGTGGCCCCCGGACTCCTCCCTCCGGCTCCAGTGTCAGGTAAGTACACAGGATACACACATATATATGACTGTGGCCCCCGGACTCCTCCCCCCGGCTCCAGTGTCAGGTAAGTACACAGGATACACACATATATATGACTGTGGCCCCCGGACTCCTCCCTCCGGCCCCAGTGTCAGGTAAGTACACGGGATACACACATATATATGACTGTGGCCCCCGGACTCCTCCCTCCGGCCCCAGTGTCAGGTAAGTACACAGGATACACACATATATATGACTGTGGCCCCCGGACTCCTCCCTCCGGCCCCAGTGTCAGGTAAGTACACGGGATACACACATATATATGACTGTGGCCCCCGGACTCCTCCCTCCGGCCCCAGTGTCAGGTAAGTACACAGGATACACACATATATATGACTGTGGCCCCGGACTCCTCCCTCCGGCTCCAGTGTCAGGTAAGTACACAGGATACACACATATATATGACTGTGGCCCCCAGACTCCTCCCCCCGGCCTCAGTGTCAGGTAAGTACACAGGATACACACATATATATGACTGTGGCCCCAGGACTCCTCATCCGACTCCAGTATCAGGTAAGTACACGGGATACACACATATATCTGACTGTGGCCCCCGGACTCCTCCCCGGCTCCAGTGTCAGGTAAGTACACGGGATACACACATATATATGACTGTGGCCCCCGGACTCCTCCCTCCGGCCCCAGTGTCAGGTAAGTACACGGGATACACACATATATATGACTGTGGCCCCGGACTCCTCCCTCCGGCCCCAGTGTCAGGTAAGTACACAGGATACACACATATATATGACTGTGGCCCCCGGACTCCTCCCCCGGCTCCAGTGTCAGGTAAGTACACAGGATACACACATATATATGACTGTGGCCCCCGGACTCCTCCCCCGGCTCCAGTATCAGGTAAGTACACGGGATACACACATATATCTGACTGTGGCCCCCGGACTCCTCCCCCCGGCCCCAGTGTCAGGTAAGTACACAGGATACACACATATATATGACTGTTGCCCCCGGACTCCTCCCCCGGCTCCAGTGTCAGGTAAGTACACAGGATACACACATATATATGACTGTGGCCCCCGGACTCCTCCCCCCGGCTCCAGTGTCAGGTAAGTACACGGGATACACACATATATATGACTGTGGCCCCCGGACTCCTCCCTCCGGCTCCAGTGTCAGGTAAGTACACAGGATACACACATATATATGACTGTGGCCCCCGGACTCCTCCCTCCGGCTCCAGTGTCAGGTAAGTACACGGGATACACACATATATCTGACTGTGGCCCCCGGACTCCTCCCCCGGCTCCAGTATCAGGTAAGTACACGGGACACACACATATATATGACTGTGGCCCCCGGACTCCTCCCTCCGGCTCCAGTGTCAGGTAAGTACACGGGATGCACACATATATATGACTGTGGCCCCCGGACTCCTCCCTCCGGCCCCAGTGTCAGGTAAGTACACGGGATACACACATTTATATGACTGTGGCCCCCGGACTCCTCCCTCCGGCTCCAGTGTCAGGTAAGTACACGGGATGCACACATATATCTGACTGTGGCCCCCGGACTCCTCCCTCCGGCTCCAGTGTCAGGTAAGTACACGTGATACACACATATATATGACTGTTGCCCCCGGACTCCTCCCTCCGGCTCCAGTGTCAGGTAAGTACACAGGATACACACATATATGACTGTGGCCCTCGGACTCCTCCCCCCGGCTCCAGTGTCAGGTAAGTACACAGGACACACACATATATATGACTGTGGCCCCCGGACTCCTCCCTCCGGCCCCAGTGTCAGGTAAGTACACGGGATACACACATATATATGACTGTGGCCCCCCGGACTCCTCCCTCCGGCCCCAGTGTCAGGTAAGTACACGGGACACACACATATATGACTGTGGCCCCCGGACTCCTCCCTCCGGCCCCAGTGTCAGGTAAGTACACGGGATACACACATATATATGACTGTGGCCCCCGGACTCCTCCCTCCGGCCCCAGTGTCAGGTAAGTACACAGGATACACACATATATATGACTGTGGCCCCGGACTCCTCCCTCCGGCTCCAGTGTCAGGTAAGTACACAGGATACACACATATATATGACTGTGGCCCCCAGACTCCTCCCTCCGGCTCCAGTGTCAGGTAAGTACACAGGATACACACATATATATGACTGTGGCCCCCGGACTCCTCCCTCCGGCTCCAGTGTCAGGTAAGTACAACGGGATACACACATATATATGACTGTGGCCCCGGACTCCTCCCTCCGGCCCCAGTGTCAGGTAAGTACACAGGATACACACATATATATGGACTGTGGCCCCGGACTCCTCCCTCCGGCTCCAGTGTCAGGTAAGTACACAGGATACACACATATATATGACTGTGGCCCCCAGGACTCCTCCCTCCGGCTCCAGTGTCAGGTAAGTACACAGGATACACACATATATATGACTGTGGCCCCCGGACTCCTCCCTCCGGCTCCAGTGTCAGGTAAGTACACGTGATACACACATATATATGACTGTGGCCCCCGGACTCCTCCCTCCGGCCCCAGTGTCAGGTAAGTACACAGGATACACACATATATATGACTGTGGCCCCCGGACTCCTCCCTCCGGCTCCAGTGTCAGGTAAGTACACAGGATACACACATATATATGACTGTGGGCCCCCGGACTCCTCCCTCCGGCTCCAGTGTCAGGTAAGTACACAGGATACACACATATATATGACTGTGGCCCCCGGACTCCTCCCTCCGGCTCCAGTGTCAGGTAAGTACACAGGACACACACATATATATGACTGTGGCCCCCGGACTCCTCCCTCCGGCCCCAGTGTCAGGTAAGTACACGGGATACACACATATATATGACTGTGGCCCCCGGACTCCTCCCTCCGGCCCCAGTGTCAGGTAAGTACACAGGACACACACATATATATGACTGTGGCCCCCGGACTCCTCCCTCCGGCTCCAGTGTCAGGTAAGTACACGGGATACACACATATATATGACTGTGGCCCCCGGACTCCTCCCTCCAGCTCCAGTGTCAGGTAAGTGCACATTTGGAGCTGTTAGTTACCATGGAGACCGCTTTACACCCATGCGGGTTCCTGCGGCGGTACTCGATGCAGAGGGGTCTTGTATTTCGGGCGGGGGAGGCGGCGGCCGCTCTTGGATTATTTCTAATACTTGGGACTTACAATTCACTTTGACTTTTAGAACGTGTTTCCTTTCTGGATATCGCCAGAAATGACCGGCACACTGTACCGAAAACCTACTGTGAGAGATAGAATTCTCCACGCTACTGGTTGTCACCAATAACAAACAAGAACATCCAACAGGAGAATGTAGCCTTACTGACGGGCTCTGGAACAGTCTGGAGCCCGTCAGTAAGGTTGCACTCCCTGTGGAGGCAGAAGGGTTCGCACCTGGGCCGCTGATTGAGTATCAAAAGATCCAGGGCCCGACCTCCAAAGCAGATGTGCCAAATTCTCAAAGTAAGCATCCCCCCCCCCTCCCCACGCACACGTTTTACCTGCTGGAAAAACACTACCAAAGAAACAGGACCCCACAGTGCTACTTACCTCAAACGGCCTTCCAGGGTCAGTCTTCGTAGATGTTGGCCGCCTGTCTTCAGATGTTGTAGGTGGTCTTTCTGGTCAATCCTCGTAGATGTTGGCCGCATGTCAGCGTGTGCCATGTTCTCCTCAACAGCACGGGGGAGAAGGAGGCAGCCTCTCCCCCCTGTGCCGCTGCTGCCACCAGTGGGCTGATAGCAGGGAGGAGGAGGCCACTGCGCCACCAATGGGCTGATAGCAGGGAGGAGGAGGCCACTGTGCCACCAATGGGCTGATAGCAGGGAGGAGGAGGCCACTGCGCCACCAGTGGGCTGATAGCAGGGAGGAGGAGGCCACTGCGCCACCAGTGGGCTGATAGCAGGGAGGAGGAGGCCACTGTGCCACCAGTGGGCTGATAGCAGGGAGGAGGAGGCCACTGTGCCACCAGTGGGCTGATAGCAGGGAGGAGGAGGCCACTGCGCCACCAGTGGGCTGATAGCAGGGAGGAGGAGGCCACTGCGCCACCAATAAATATGGTTTATGCCTGAATACAAACGCAGGCTGCGGGTGCCGGCCATATCCCATACCCGGCCTCTATTACTGTGCACTGTGATCCGCCGCAATTAACCCCTCAGGAGCTCCTGAAGCCCTGGCTGCCATGGTAACCTCCCCACTATGTGTACAGTCGTGGCCACAAGTTTTGAGAATTACATAAATATTGGAAAAGTTGCTGCTTAAGTTTTTATAATAGCAATTTGCATCTACTCCAGAATGTTATGAAGAGCGATCAGATGAATTGCATCGTCCTTCTTTGCCATGAAAATTAACTTAATCCCAAAAAAACCTTTCCACTGCATTTCATTGCTGTCATTAAAGGACCTGCTGAGATCATTTCAGTAATCGTCTTGTTACCTCAGGTGAGAATGTTGACGAGCACAAGGCTGGAGATCATTATGTCAGGCTGATTGGGGTAAAATGGCAGACTTGACCTGTTAAAAGGAGGGTGATGCTTGAAATCATTGTTCTTCCATTGTTAACCATGGTGACCTGCAAAGAAACGCGTGCAGCCATCATTGCGTTGCATAAAAATGGCTTCACAGGCAAGGATATTGTGGCTACTAAGATTGCACCTCAATTTATAGGATCATCAAGAACTTCAAGGAAAGAGGTTCAATTCTTGTTAAGAAGGCTTCAGGGCGTCCAAGAAAGTCCAGCAAGCGCCAGGATCGTCTCTTAAAGAGGATTCAGCTGTGGGATCGGAGTGCCACCAGTGCAGCGCTTGCTCAGGAATGGCAGCAGGCAGGTGTGAGCGCATCTGCACACACAGTGAGGCCAAGACTTTTGGAAGATGGCCTGGTGTCAAGAAGGGCAGCAAAGAAGCCACTTCTTTCCAAAAAAAAACAGGGACAGATTGATCTTCTGCAGAAAATATGGTGAATGGACGGCTGAGGACTGGGGCAAAGTCATATTCTCCGATGAAGCCTCTTTCCGATTGTTTGGGGCATCAGGAAAAAGGCTTGTCCAGAGAAGAAAAGGCGAGCGCTACCATCAGTCCTGTGTCATGCCACCAGTAAAGCATCCTGAGACCATTCATGTGTGGGGTTGCTTCTCATCCAAGGGAGTGGGCTCACTCACAATTCTGCCCCAAAAACACAGCCATGAATAAAGAATGGAACCAAAACACCCTCCAACGGCAACTTCTTCCAACAATCCAACAACAGTTTGGGGAAGAACAATGCATTTTCCAGCAGGATGGAGCACCGTGCCATAAGGCAAAAGTGATAACTAAGTGGCTCGGGGACCAAAACGGTGACATTTTGGGTCCATGGCTTGGAAACTCCCCAGATCTTAATCCCATTGAGAACTTGTGGTCAATCCTCAAGAGGCGGTGGACAAACAAAAACCCACTAATTCTGACAAACTCCAAGAAGTGATGATGAAAGAATGGGTTGTATCAGTCAGGAATTGGCCCAGAAGGTGATGGAGAGCATGCGCAGTCGGATTGCAGAGGTCCTGAAAAAGAAGGGCCAACACTGCAAATACTGACTCTGCATAAATGTCATGTAATTGTCGCTAAAAGCCTCTGAAACGTATGAAGTGCGAGTAATTATATTTCACTGCATCACAGAAACAACTGACACAAAGATCTAACAGCAGTTTAGCAGCAAACTCTGTGAGAACTAATATTTGTGTCATTCTCCAAACCTTTGGCCAGGACTGTACAGAGCACAGGGCAGCAGGGAGAGTGTGAAGTCCTAGTCACCCTGATAGAGCTCTCCTGGGGTGAATAGGACAAGGGATGAAAGATCCAGGTTCGGGCCCCTAAGGGGGAAATAGTAAATAAAAAGTAATAAAAACCAAACACCAAAATACTAAAAGTTTAAATCTCCCCCTTTCACAATTTTACATATAAAACAATAAAAAATAAACGTATCACATATCGCCACGCTCAAATTAGGATCGGACTGTTCTATTATGGTCCAGAGGTTCCATGAAATGCGGAATACACGTGGCTTTTTTGGTGTTTTCTTTTTTTCACGTGGTATCTAGTATCACAATACTTTTTTATGGTGTCGAAATCAAAATTTGGGTATTGTGACAGCCCTAGTCGGGGGCGGTGCAGGTAAGGCAGACATTTTCTTATTATACCGTAATTTTATATGTATTTTACATTTGTCTCCTAAATTTTTCAGGTTAGGGGACAATGGCTCCTGGTTATTTTTTTTAGTCTGGAGCGCTGCCCCTCCGGTCCGGTGATGTCACCGGGCAGGGCGCTTTATTATCAGTGAAGGGGGCAGAGTTTAGGGGCGTAACTAAAGGGGAGGATTATGTGCGGCAGGAGGCGGCATATGAATTAGGCTACTTTCACACTCGCGTTTGAAGCGGATCCGTCATGGATCTGCACAGACGGATCCATCTGCATCCGTTCAGAACGGATCCGTTTGTATTATCTTTAGCATAGCCAAGACGGATCCGTCTTGAACACCATTGAAAGTCAATGGAGGAAGGATCCGTTTTCTATTGTCAGTGAAAAACTGATCCGTCCCCATTGACTTACATTGTGTGTCAGAACGGATCGGCTCAGTTTCGTCAGACGGACACCAAAACGCTGCAGGCGGCCTCCAGAGCGGAACGGAGGCAAACTGATGCATTCTGAGCCGATCCTTTTCCATTCAGAATGCGTTGGGGCTGAACTGATCCGTTTTGGACCGCTGAGCCCTGAACGGATCTCGCAAACGGAAAGCCAAAACGCCAGTGTGAGAGTAGCCTTAGGGGGGCGGCTGCACGGAGGAGCAGACAGTTGCCAGAAACCACGCAATGCTGCTCTGCGCTAGGACCCAGAAGGCAGTGCGGCAGGAAGTTACCGCAACAATCAGTGGGGGACTGTCGGAGCCCTGCTGATGTCGAAAAATACATAAAAACATCTAGGGGGGGGGGGGCCTTGAAACCGCTATTAATAGTGAGTAAACTGATCCCGGACAACCTCTTTAACCAATACCCATTACTCTATTAAACCTGGTGCAGGTATTGTGTGGAGCACTGGGGATACTGGTTCTGCTTGTCATTTATATGTGTAAGATTTCTCACCCTGAATGCATGACGTTCTCTAACGTAGTGAGAATTACCCTGAGAGCATACAGCTGGACGGAGCTGACCCTCCTCCAAAAGACCACCAGCACCCGCCAGGATATGATAACCTACAACCCTCAGTGCTGACAGAAATGAAAGGCCGGAGGGCTACAGGTCCCAGGATACACTTCCCAACATCCTGGGACAAGATACTAAGAGTCTGGAAAATGCCCAGAATATTCTCTATCCTCAGCAGCCAGGAAAGCGAAAGGCTTAGACTTCTAAAGGACAAGCAGTCGACAGCTCCAGCCGTTCACTGCCAGGCGCCAGAGTCGGTGAACAGGTGAAGGTAACAGGTACTAATAACAACTACACAAACGAGATCTCCACCAGTTCCATCCACAGAGGATGTCCTGGGTCTTGTAATGCAGCAGCACCAAAGCCAACAGAGATGAGATAAAAACTGCTTCATACGTGTCATTGTACGACACCTAAAAGAAGGTTATTTATAAAACAGGCCAAAAAGTACCCCACAAAGATGAACGCCGTCCACAACACGTTATATAGCCCAACATAGCACCGCTAAAACACGCGTGCCGCCATATGTCGGTGTCCACAGGAAATGTGAAAGTTATGATTCTTAGAATGTAGAGAAATAGATAAAGCAGCACTTCAAGGATTTCATTGTGATTCAAATCTAAGCTGCTGCAGAACCTCTTTTAATGCACTATAGATGAGGGCCCCCAATGCTCAACTGTGTCCAACTGGAGAATTAACAGAGGTTCATGTATGTGCACATGTGAAGAGAGGGGATGAGGCATGTGTTCTCTCTCCTTTGGGAGTTAGAGGAGTAGTTAAGCATTTGCCAGGAGATGGAGCCCTCATATGGGACATGGATGTCCATGTTAGGAATTCCTTTATTCCAGAGATGCTCAACCTACGGCCCTCCAGCTGTTGTAGTTTTTCAACAGCTGGAGGGCTGCAGGTTGAGCATGCCTGCTTTATTCCATGTGGTAGAGGTTCTGAGAAGCAGAGGCTCATAAAGTGTGGTTCTGGATGTCTCTAATGATCTTGTCTTCGGATGATTCCAGGTTCTTCATTCCTCATAAAGGCGCCTGCAGTGATAGAAGCCTTCAGCTCACTTTGCTCACCGTCCACTGAAAGACCCACCAAGAATGGGGAAGAACCAGAAGGAGATCACCAGAAAAATATTAGACCTCACCTTGGAGATCATCTCCCTGTTGAGCGGAGAGGTAAACCCTTCTAGATTTCTATCATCTTTATTGCATTGTTTGTCATTTATCAAGACACTTCATAATAGGAGTCCAGAGTCTTGTATAATGGCCTACAGATCTTCCAAGTGATGGACAACATGAATAGTGAGCAGCCACCAATACAGTCAGTTATGTATAATGGTGACCAATAGTAATATATAGCAGCCATGAGAATTTCCAGTAGGCACATTGTACCATGGAGGAAAGAGCCAGGAACAAGAGGATGAGATGGCCAGAGCACAGAAAGTGACGTGGACACGAGCAAACCATGAGACAATCAGGCAGTCCAGGTAGAAGCAGGAAAGGCTCAGAAAGGGTTAGTTGAGGCTGTAAGTTTGGACTAGAAGGACTGGAGCACAGAGGAGCAAAACATGGTCAAGACCGTAGCAAATCGTCATCACCAGGAGAGCAGTAACAACAGGCTCGTAGTCGCAGATATCCAGTAGTACCATAAATACTAGGAATAACTGAGAACTAGAAACTGACTTCAAAGGCAGCTTGAAGCAAAATCCACAAAAACTGATCAAGAGAACAATCAAAGAAAACCCGCTTGGGCCTGAATGGGGGAAATTCTGGAGGTTTATATCTGATTCACACATAAGAGAACATTACAGCAGGCAGAAGTCTGAGCACTCCGGTGACCAGCCCCGCTGGGAGAAGACAGATGCACACACCACCACCATGCCAAGACTGCAGAAAAGTTGAGTGTTCAATTGGCCATGCTATCTCAGAGAGGAAACGCACTGGCATGACAGAATCCAAACCAAACTACCTCACTTTAATTCATAGGGCAGACCTGAACATGCCACCAAAGGTCAAAAGCCATGTCACCAGCAGAAAAGTGATTAGCAGCACCGTGGCATATATATATGTTCTAGAGAGGAGCCAATCAAAGTTGATGAAGTGGAATTCGATCTGAATTTCAGGAAAAATTTGATTAGTCAAGTTTCCTCACGCTTCGTGGTAATGAATCATATTTTTTCGAAAATGCTGCACATGTTAGAAAGTGAAAGTAAGAAGCCTTGGAACGAGGGAGCACCCACAATGCTGTGCAGATAGCCAGCCCCTGTGATGTCACAGCCCTATGAAAACTCTCCTCCTGCCCGGTCTCTGTCATTTTTGCAGGGAGAGATGTTACAGGCGCTCGGGACCGTGATTAGGAAAGACTTTACTCACAAAATATAGGGAGGCTTTATCCACACTATAGGGACAGTGCAGGGACAGCTTAGTGATAGTGTAGAGATATAATAGGGAGGCTTTATCCACACTATAGGGAGAGAGTAGGGACAGCTTAGAGATAGTGTAGGAATATAATAGGGAGGCTTTATCCACACTATAGGGAGAGAGTAGGGACAGCTTAGAGATAGTGTAGAGATATAATAGGGAGGCTTTATCCACACTATAGGGAGAGAGTAGGGACAGATTAGTGATAGTGTAGGAATATAATAGGGAGGCTTTATCCACACTATAGGGAGAGAGTAGGGACAGATTAGTGATAGTGTAGGGATATAATAGGGAGGCATTATCCACACTATAGGGAGAGATCAGGGACAGCTTGGATATAGTGTATAGATATAAAAGGGAGGCTTTATCCACACTATAGGGACAGTTTAGAGATAGTGTAGAGATATAATAGGGAGGCTTTATCCACACTATATGGAGAGAGCAGGGACAGATTAGTGATAGTGTAGGAATATAATAGGGAGGCTTTATCCACACTATATGGAGAGAGCAGGGACAGATTAGTGATAGTGTAGAGATATAATAGGGAGGCTTTATCCACACTATAGGGAGAGAGTAGGGACAGATTAGTGATAGTGTAGGAATATAATAGGGAGGCTTTATCCACACTATAGGGAGAGAGTAGGGACAGATTAGTGATAGTGTAGGGATATAATAGGGAGGCATTATCCACACTATAGGGAGAGATCAGGGACAGCTTGGATATAGTGTATAGATATAAAAGGGAGGCTTTATCCACACTATAGGGACAGTTTAGAGATAGTGTAGAGATATAATAGGGAGGCTTTATCCACACTATATGGAGAGAGCAGGGACAGATTAGTGATAGTGTAGGAATATAATAGGGAGGCTTTATCCACACTATATGGAGAGAGCAGGGACAGCTTAGAGATAGTTGTGGCGAAACCAACCTCGCCACTGTGTTTTGGAGGGGGCTGTTTGAAGGCCTCTTGCCTCAGGATTATGGCCCATGCTAACTTTTGAACCCCTGAACCTATTCAAGTGAATTTTGGATAGGTTTGTCCCCCAAGTTATACTGTTTAAATTGATGTAAGTTATATGTATGGACAATGTAACCTCACAAAGTTGTAACAATTTATAATAAGTGTAACTTGTCAGCTTGGGAGGAATATGCTGGGTGTGGTTCTATTGTCCCATTGTGTGTTTAAATGGTGATGTCTGTCCTGTTGTCCCCACATGTGTATTGGCGATCTCCCCTTTGTCCTGAGAGATAATTGGATTGCCCTCGGTTGTCTCTGGGACAGAGAGGAGGAAACCATGATACATTGTGGGGATGTGTTGTATCTGTTCTGTGTCGCAGTCTCCCTTCTGGTCCTCTAGGGGGCGGGAACAATTGGTTGCTGTACTTGCATTGTGTGTGTTGTAAGATACTGATTGGTTGGATTTCAAAACCCTGTGGGCAGTACTATGTTTGTTTGTTTTTTATGAATAAAAGAGTCTGTATCTGAAGTACAGTCAGACCACTGCTGACCCTCAACACGGAGCCTTGTCTCGTTATTGGGGGGATTCCCTGTATGCTGTTAGAGACTGATTGCCAGGAGTGTAAGCCGATTGTATGCTTTTCCTGTTCGTCTGCCGACAGCTATTCGCGAGGTTCCAGTTTGGAGTGCTATTTTGTATCCAGTTGGGGAGGTTGGTGTTCTGCAGTAGCTGTGCCTGTCTCTCAGAAAGGGGCATATCGCCTAAACGGATTTTAACCCCTTGTCTGCTGAAACGGTCTGTTACATTGGTGGCAAGCAGCGGGATCGTTCCTACAGCCAGAAGGACAGCTACAGGAGACACCATTTCTGTGGATTCTACAATTTAAGGGCAACGCATGTCCCAGTACAGCAACCCTAAAAGCAACAGGATGGAACCAGCAGTGTTATACGAGGAGGAGGACCTGGATGGCCGGGATGCATTAAGGAAAGGCATCTGGTACCAGGCCCTGGATAATGTACAATACCAGCGAGGTGAGAGTCTCCCCAGTGAAGAGCAGCGGTTGCAGAAGCAAGTGGCCCTGCGGATGCCCTTCCTGGGAGAGCAGCCTCTGGAGGAATGGGTGAAGGAACTAGAGCACCGGGTATGGCAGGAGCTATGGCTGGAGGATGCCTACCAGGCGCTTTGGTGGTATGTGGCACAGTTTATACCCTGGACAGCTGAGCATGACAAGCCAGAGGGAGAGGAGTTTGATGGTCCTGGCTTGTTATGGGAGTCCTTTGCAGAGCCTGACTTCGGGAGCCCTGCACAGTCCAGACTTCAGGACATTTTCTACGAGAGGGAGGCTAGGCAGAATTGGGATGACCCCCATGAGGTAGAGAAAGACCTACTCACCTAGCAACCCTGGAGTGGGAACTGGAGCAGGACTACCGAGATCTCTTCCACTCCATTGAGAAGGCTCAGCAGGACAGCAAGAAGTCAGACCCAGGTCCAGAGCCCTTCAGCTGGGAGGATATTGTGGATGTTTACTGGGAAGAACCCCAGGTGGCCGGTGGAGATGGGACCGAGGTCTCTCCACCGGTCCTGCAGGGAATTGGGATGCTAGTCTCCATTCCCCAGCGGCAGGCTGAGTTACAGGGGGCAGAGGTAGTTGTTCCTGCCCCCCAGCAGCAGCATGATTTTTTGGGAATTGGGAGCCCAGTCTCCATTCCCCAGCGGCCGTGTGATGTACCGGGAATTGGGAGCCCAGTCTCCATTCCCCAGCGGCAGGTGGAGTTACAGGGGGCAGAGACAGTCGGTCCTGTCCCCCAGCGGCAGAGTGTCCTACAGGGAATAGAGAGCCCAGTATCCTTTCCCCAGCAGCAGGACACTGTATTGGGAGCGGAGGCGGTCGGTCGCCCTCCCCAGCGGCTGGAAGTATGTATGGGAGAGGAGCTCGTTACCCCCTCTCCCCAGCGGCAGCTTAACGCACCAGGGGGAGACAGTAAGCCCCACAACAGTGCAGATGGGACCGTGGTCTCTGCACTTACAGCACAGGGGGTAGGGACAGTCGGTCCTGCCCCCCAGTAACAGGGCTGTTTAGCCAAAGGGGAGACAGTCGGTTTCTCCCTCCAACAACCAGACTCCAACCAGGCTTCTTCCGTGGTAGTGCTGGCACCAGGGCAGAGTCCCGCTGATACCTGCCCACAAAGCAACCTCCACTCCAAGCCAGGGAGCAACTCAGAGACCGGGAGTACCAGCTACCAATATAACCTTGGTGGATTCACTGGACAGAGACAGCCTACTAAATTCAACAGTTCCATTATTGGGTTGTGGGTGGGCTGCCAGACTAACTCAGGTACCGACCGGCGTGAGGTCAGGTATCTGGTTAGTCTTCCCTTCGGGGGGGGAGATGTGTGGCAAAACCAACCTCGCCACTGTGTTTTGGAGGGGGCTGTTTAAAAGCCTCTTGCCTCAGGATTATGGCCCATACTAACTTTTGAACCCCTGAACCTATTCAAGTGAATTTTGGATAGGTTTGTCCCCCAAGTTATACTGTTTAAATTGATGTAAGTTATATGTATGGACAATGTAACCTCACAAAGTTGTAACAATTTATAATAAGTGTAACTTGTCAGCTTGGGAGATAGTTGAGTGGATAGACAGAGGGGAGGAATATGCTGGGTGTGGTTCTATTGTCCCATTGTGTGTTTAAATGGTGATGTCTGTCCTGTTGTCTCCACATGTGTATTGGCGATCTCCCTTTGTCCTGAGAGATAATTTGATTGCCCTCGGTTGTCTCTGGGACAGAGAGGAGGAAACCATGATACATTGTGGGGATGTGTTGTATCTGTTCTGTGTTGCAGTCTCCCTTCTGGTCCTCTAGGGGGCGGGAATGATTGGTTGCTGTACTTGCATTGTGTGTGTTGTAAGATACTGATTGGTTGGATTTCAAAACCCTGTGGGCAGTACTATATTTGTTTTTTATGAATAAAAGAGTCTGTATCTGAAGTACAGTCAGACCACTGCTGATCCTCAACACGGAGCCTTGTCTCGTTATTGGGGGGATTCCCTGTATGCTGTTAGAGACTGATTGCCAGGAGTGTAAGCTGATTGTATGCTTTTCCTGTTCGTCTGCCAGCAGCTATTCGCGAGGTTCCAGTTTGGAGTGCTATTTTGTATCCTGTTCGGGAGGTTGGTGTTCTGCAGTAGCTGTGCCTGTCTCTCAGAAAGGGGCATATCGCCTAAACGGATTTTAACCCCTTGTCTGCTGAAACGGTCCGTTAGAATAGTGTAGGAATATAACAGGGAGGCTTTATCCACACTATAGGG
Source organism: Bufo gargarizans (assembly GCF_014858855.1). Lineage (NCBI taxonomy): Eukaryota > Metazoa > Chordata > Amphibia > Anura > Bufonidae > Bufo > Bufo gargarizans. The sequence goes on from NC_058084.1 coordinate 2,540,260, forward strand.
AGAGAGCAGGGACAGATTAGTGATAGTGTAGGGGTATAATAGGGAGGCTTTATCCACACTGTAGGGAGAGAGCAGGGACAGCTTAGAGATATTGTAGGGGTATAATAGGGAGGCTGTATCCACACTATATGGAGAGAGCAGGGAGCACTAGGAGAGTGTAAAGCCTGGCTAATAGGAGCTATTCTATTATACCTTGCTGCACTAATTTGGGTTCAAAAGTTGTTTGCATTCTTTGATACATAAGTAATTCCAGTAGGCCTTGATTCTGTTATTGGGGTGAAACTGCGGCCTGATACTACAGATTTTGGGAGTCACATACTTTTATAAACAATTAAATCCGTTAATCCTTGATTGTGTAATTGGGATGAAATTGTGGCCTGAACATCCATTCATTCTTGTTTCAGGGGTGATATTGCAGCCTGATTATACAGATTTTAGGGTGTTTACATTTTTTTATACATAGGTAAATCTGTTAACCCCTTCAGTATCGAGCCACTTTTCACCTTTAATTCCAGGCCTATTTTTGGAAATCTGACGTGTCCCTTTATGTGGTAATAACTTTGGAACGCTTTTACTCATCCAAGCCATTCTGAGATTGTTTTCTCGTGACACTTTGTACTTTATGACAGTAGTAAATTTGAGTTGATATATTTCATCTTTATTTATAAAATTCATTTTCAAAATTTGAATTTCTCTACTTTTAAGACAGATAGTGATACCTCACAAAATAGTTATCAGTCATCATTCCCCATATGCAGGGCCGACGTCATAACCCGGCATCCCTAGGCAAGTGCCGGGGCCCAATGCTCCTGGGGGGGCCCACTGAGCTGCTATGAGCACTTCCATCAATACAGATGGAAGGTCTCACTGCTGTTCATTTCACTTACGCAGTACCCCTCTGGTGGGCCCTCTGAGTCACATGAGGCCGGCTGCTGCAGAGACTCAGAACACACCCCCTCTACCCAGGACATGCTGCCTGATGAGAGAGACCTGGAGCAGAGAAGTGTGAAGTCTGAGTAAGCCTGCACTGTGACTGTCTCTTCTCTGTGGGACAGAAGGGGGGGGGGGGGGATTCTTTGATCTGCTGCTGGATGCTGCTTCATTCTATGTAGTTGTTTTACTGCCTCATTAAGCAGTTTGCCTCCATGACACCTGCCCCCCCCCATATCCTGTCATATCTGATCCTCATGGAGCCCCCGCCGTCTCCTTTCCTCCCTCATGGATCCAGAGCTCCTGTTCCACCCTCCTATCTCCTATTGCTGCCCTGCACAGACCTCCTCCTGCCCCTGCTTCATGTATGAATCCCCCTCAGAGCCCCTTCCACCTACTTGCTGTGTCCACCTCTCCTGTCCATCCAAGGCCCCGGGCCCCTGTCTCACTCCTCTGCCTCTCGCATTTGGCTGAATATGAGCAGATAATATTGCCTGAAACACTTCAGAATTCATCCTGCTGCTTTTGTCAGCAGTCACATCATCAATAAATACAGGAGAAGCAGTTCCATTGGCCGCCATACATGCCCACGCCATGACACTACCACCACCATGCTTCACTGATGAGGTGGTATGCTTAGGATCATGAGCAGTTCCTTTCCTTCTCCATACTCTTCTCTTCCCATCACTCTGGTACACGTTGGTCTTGGTCTCATCTGTCCATAGGATGTTGTTCCAGAACTGTGAAGGCTTTTTTAGATGTCATTTGGCAAACTCTAATCTGGCCTTCCTGTTTTTGAGGCTCACCAATGGTTTCCATCTTGTGGTGAACCCTCTGTATTCACTCTGGTGAAGTCTTCTCCTGATTGTTGACTTTGACACATATACACCTACCTCCTGGAGAGTGTGCTTGATCTGGCCAACTGTTGTGAAGGGTGTTTTCTTCACCAGGGAGATGACTGCATTAGTTACTTGGAATATTCAAGCGAACATTTTAAAAAATGGAAGAAAAACATTCAGTTTAGCCAATTCAAGCGAATTAGGCGTAATTGCTCCAGAGATGATGACTTCATCACACAAAGCGGGATAATTCGATCTAGGTTCCTACAAAAGGGTTATCCAACAGATATTGTAGATGCAGCCCTCAATAAAGCCAAATCTTTTACACAGTCAGAATGTTTGTTAGGAACTAAAAGACAAAATGACAAGAAGCGTAATAACACCAATTTTTTAACTACTTATAATAGTAACCATACGGATATCCGGAGAGTCCTGTCCAGACACTGGTATATTCTGAAAAAGGACCCTTTTCTGAATACAGAACTAACTAAAGAACCTTCCTTAATTTTTAGAAGAGCGAGAACACTGAAAAATATGTTGGCCCCAAGTAAATTGAAGAGCAGACCAGAACAAGTAGCCAGACCAGTCAGCTCCAGGATACCGGGGAGCTATAGGTGTAATCAATTGAGATGCTTGTGCTGCAAATCCCTAAACATCACTACATCTTTCATGGGCCCAAACAACGAATATTTTGTAATTAAGGATGAATTGAACTGCGAATCAATGAACACTATTTACCTCATCACATGCCCATGTAACCTTCGCTATGTGGGGCGTACTATACAAACCTTGCGCTATCGACTTAACAAGCACAGATCCAATGTTAAGAAAAAGTTCCTTCAACACAGCGTCTCTAGACATGCTACTATCCACCACCAAGGCTCTTTTTTCGGGTTCACGATCACTCTAATTGAACAAGTTCGATCAAACGGATATAACGTTATCCAGACTCTGAGAAAACGTGAGATGTTCTGGATATTCAAACTGAACTGCTTTAATCCATATGGCCTCAAAGAAGCCTTTGAAATTAACTTATGAAATCCCCTTTTCCCATTTTACTCCCGCTACAATATTTATTTTTAGCCCTTTTTGAATACCCTTCCTCCCTTTTTTTATGTCACCATCCAATACTACTATCCAGTGCATATGATGTCCCTTATACTTTCCACCTTAACATGCCCATTTCCAGACATTTACATTGATACAGTAAAAAAAAATGTATTTATTTATCAATTAATTAATTATTAATTATTTATTAGTATTCATTCATCCAGCACCAATTGGCCAACGTTTTATTCCACATATCTTTCAATCAATTTAATTTTACCTTTTTAAAGTCTCATTCTGATATTCCACCTATTTTATATCACATAAATTATTGTATTGTATTATACTCCACCCACACTTTATTGCATTAAGGTACTACATTTATCTCTTTTGTACCCAAAATACTCTTTACTGTATATGATGATCACTGTATTGTATTCTATCCTACAGCACCATTACAGTCACTGAATTGTACAATCTGTAATCAGCTCTTGTGTGATGCGAACGGACGAGCCTCCCTCCTCCCAGCAAACCTTACACTCCCCCATCTGACGTAGCCATAGCTTCTGGTTGCTAGGAGACGGGGGTAACGTGTGCAGCCGCTAGATCACGTGGCCGGCCGTCTCCTGATGCGGCCACATTCTCTCCCTGCTGTTTTTAGTTGACGGAGGTCACGTGCTTGTCGGAATATTTATGCTGTCTCCGATTGACAGTCTATATTATTTATGTGAATAAATTAAAATCTGTAATGAAGGAGATTCTAATTTATTATCATAAATATCAAGCTAAAACAAGCTCGTGATCTGCGTTGAATTGAAGACAAAACCCAGTTACAGACAAAATATATATATATAATTTATTAATACAATTTTTAGTACAAAATAATATATAATACAATTGGTGACAATTGAAATTCAATCAATGATTTGCAAAATAGTGAGAAAGTAAAAAATAATTGAGAATATACAGTACAGACCAAAAGTTTGGACGCACCTTCTCATTCAAAGAGTTTTCTTTATTTCCATGACTATGACAATTGTAGATTCACACTGAAGGCATCAAAACTATGAATTATCACACGTGGAATTATATACATAACAAAAAAGTGTGAAACAACTGAAAATATGTCATATTCTAGGTTCTTCAGAGTAGCCACCTTTTGCTTTGATTACTGCTTTGCACACTCTTGGCATTCTCTTGATGAGCTCCAAGAGGTAGTCACCTGAAATGGTCTTCACTTCACAGGTGTGCCCTGTCAGGTTTAATAAGTGGGATTTCTTGCCTTATAAATGGGGTTGGGACCATCAGTTGCCTTGTGGAGAAGTCAGGTGGACACACAGCTGATAGTCCTACTGAATAGACTGTTAGAATTTGTATTATGGCAAGAAAAAAGCAGCTAAGTAAAGAAAGACGAGTGGCCATCATTACTTTAAGACATGAAGGTCAGTCAGTCCGAGAAATTGGGAAAACTTTGAAAGTGTCCCCAAGTGCAGTCACAAAAACCATCAAGCGCTACAAAGAAACTGGCTCACATGCGGACCGCCCCAGGAAAGGAAGACCAAGAGTCACCTCTGCTGTGGAGGAGAAGTTCATCCGAGTCACCAGCCTCAGAAATCGCAGGTTAACAGCAGCTCAGATTAGAGACCAGGTCAATGCCACCCAGAGTTCTAGGAGCAGACACATCTCTAGAACAACTGTTAAGAGGAGACTGTGTGAATCAGGCCTTCATGGTAGAAGATCTGCTAGGAAACCACTGCTAAGGACAGGCAACAAGCAGAAGAGACTTGTTTGGGCTAAAGAACACAAGGAATGGACATTAGACCAGTGAAATCTGTGCTTTGGTCTGATGAGTCCAAATTTGAGATCTTTGGTTCCAACCACCGTGTCTTTGTGCGACGCAGAAAAGGTGAATGGATGGACTCTACATGCCTGGTTCCCACCGTGAAGCATGGAGGAGGAGGTGTGATGGTGTGGGGGTGCTTTGCTGGTGACACTGTTAGGGATTTATTCAAAATTGAAGGCATACTGAACCAGCATGGCTACCACAGCATCTTGCAGCGGCATGCTATTCCATCCGGTTTGCGTTTAGTTGGACCATCATTTATTTTTCAACAGGACAATGACCCTAAACACACCTCCAGGATGTGTAAGGGCTATTTGACCATGAAGGAGAGTTGATGGGGTGGTGCGCCAGACGACCTGGCCTCCACAGTCACCGGACCTGAACCTAATCGAGATGGTTTGGGTTGAGCTGGACCGCAGAGTGAAGGCAAAAAGGGCCAACAAGTGCTAAGCATCTCTGGGAACTCCTTCAAGACTGTTGGAAGACCATTTCAGGTGACTACCTCTTGAAGCTCATCAAGAGAATGCCAAGAGTGTGCAAAGCAGTAATCAAAAGGTGGCTACTTTGAAGAACCTAGAATATGACATATTTTCAGTTGTTTCACACTTTTTTGTGATGTATATAATTCCACATGTGTTAATTCATAGTTTTGATGCCTTCAGTGTGAATCTACAATTTTCATAGTCATGAAAATAAAGAAAACTTTTTGAATGAGAAGGTGCGTCCAAACTTTTGGTTAACCTGCGATTTCTGAGGCTGGTGACTCGGGTGAACTTATCCTCCGCAGCAGAGGTGACTCTTGGTCTTCCTTTCCTGGGGCGGTCCGCATGTGAGCCACTTTCAAAGTTTTTCCAATTTTTAGGACTGACTGACCTTCATTTCTTAAAGTAATGATGGCCACTCGTTTTTCTTTACTTAGCCGCTTTTTTCTTGCCATAATACAAATTCTAACAGTCTATTCAGTAGGACTATCAGCTGTGCATCCACCTGACTTCTCCACAACGCAACTGATGGTCCCAACCCCATTTATAAGGCAAGAAATCCCACTTATTAAACCTGACAGGGCACACCTGTGAAGTGAAGACCATTTCAGGTGACTACCTCGTGAAGCTCATCAAGAGAATGCCAAGAGTGTGCAAAGCAGTAATCAAAGCAAAAGGTGGCTACTTTGAAGAACCTAGAATATGACATATTTTCAGTTGTTTCACACTTTTTTGTTATGTATATAATTCCACATGTGTTAATTCATAGTTTTGATGCCTTCAGTGTGAATCTACAATTTTCATAGTCATGAAAATAAAGAAAACTCTTTGAATGAGAAGGTGTGTCCAGACTTTTGGTCTGAACTGTATATACACTACGTGCAGAATTATTAGGCAAATGAGTATTTTGACCACATCATCTTCTTTATGCATGTTGTCTTACTCCAAGCTGTATAGGCTCGAAAGCCTACTACCAATTAAGCATATTAGGTGATGTGCATCTCTGTAATGAGAAGGGGTGTGGTCTAATGACATCAACACCCTATATCAGGTGTGCATAATTATTAGGCAACTTCCTTTGGCAAAATGGGTCAAAAGAAGGACTTGACAGGCTCAGAAAAGTCAAAAATAGTGAGATATCTTGCAGAGGGATGCAGCACTCTTAAAATTGCAAAGCTTCTGAAGCGTGATCATCGAACAATCAAGCGTTTCATTCAAAATAGTCAACAGGGTCGCAAGAAGCATGTGAAAAAACCAAGGCGCAAAATAACTGCCCATGAACTGAGAAAAGTCAAGCGTGCAGCTGCCAAGATGCCACTTGCCACCAGTTTGGCCATATTTCAGAGCTGCAACATCACTGGAGTGCCCAAAAGCACAAGGTGTGCAATACTCAGAGACATGGCCAAGGTAAGAAAGGCTGAAAGACGACCACCACTGAACAAGACACACAAGCTGAAACGTCAAGACTGGGCCAAGAAATATCTCAAGACTGATTTTTCTAAGGTTTTATGGACTGATGAAATGAGAGTGAGTCTTGATGGGCCAGATGGCTGGATTGGTAAAGGGCAGAGAGCTCCAGTCCGACTCAGACGCCAGCAAGGTGGAGGTGGAGTACTGGTTTGGGCTGGTATCATCAAAGATGAGCTTGTGGGGCCTTTTTGGGTTGAGGATGGAGTCAAGCTCAACTCCCAGTCCTACTGCCAGTTTCTGGAAGACACCTTCTTCAAGCAGTGGTACAGGAAGAAGTCTGCAAGGTAAGAAAAACATGATTTTCATGCAGGACAATGCTCCATCACACGCGTCCAAGTACTCCACAACGTGGCTGGCAAGAAAGGGTATAAAAGAAGAAAATCTAATGACATGGCCTCCTTGTTCACCTGATCTGAACCCCATTGAGAACCTGTGGTCCATCATCAAATGTGAGATTTACAAGGAGTGAAAACAGTACACCTCTCTGAACAGTGTCTGGGAGGCTGTGGTTGCTGCTGCACGCAATGTTGGTGGTGAACAGATCAAAACACTGACAGAATCCATGGATGGCAGGCTTCTGAGTGTCCTTGCAAAGAAAGGTGGCTATATTGGTCACTGATTTGTTTTTGTTTTGTTTTTGAATGTCAGAAATGTATATTTGTGAATGTTGAGATGTTATATTGGTTTCACTGGTAAAAATAAATAATTGAAATGGGTATATATTTGTTTTTTGTTAAGTTGCCTAATAATTATGCACAGTAATAGTCACCTGCACACACAGATATCCCCCTAAAATAGCTAAAACTAAAAACAAACTAAAAACTACTTCCAAAAATATTCAGCTTTGATATTAATGAGTTTTTTGGGTTCATTGAGAACATGGTTGTTGTTCAATAATAAAATTAATCCTCAAAAATACAACTTGCCTAATAATTCTGCACTCCCTGTGTGTGTGTGTGTGTATATATATATATATATATATATATATATATTCTCAATTATTTTTGACTTTCTCACTATTTTGCATATCATTGATTGAATTTCAATTGTCACCAATTGTATTATATATTATTTTGTACAAAAAATTGTATTAATAAATTTATATATATATTTTGTCATGAAAATAAAGAAAACTCTTTGAATGAGAAGGTGTGTCCAAACTTTTGGTCTGTACTGTATATAATCAACCATACCCGTCTAGAACTGAATTCAATTTCTTGGAGATAATACTGTGTTTTCACCAGTATATTATCAATCTCCCTGTATTGGATTAATTTTCAGGATAATGCTGCAGGTACACCCCAATCTTATTCCAAAACAGATACTCCAATGACTGAAAAGGTGGTCAGGGCTGGATCTGGTCTTTTCCCTTGATGATGATAGTTAGAGATCCTTCTGCTGATGGTCTTTCTGAAGATGGTTCGAGAGAGATATCCTTTCTGTCAGCCCATACCATCTTTTTATCCTATCTTAGAAAGGGCTTGGCCAAGTTTTATCATTAACTAGTGACCTCACTTTATAATTAATAGAACCTCCCCCTAGGGAAAATACAACCTAAACCTTTATGTTACCCTAACACTAGATGGCACTAGTACTCCATACAAAAGTCGAGGCACTTATTTATGTTTTCTATATATTCCCTTATTCATTTACTAGCAATACATTTTAACTAAGGTTTCAGCCAAACCTTGAGGAGATCTTGAATTGACAATGTAACGGATCGTTTCAGCAGACAAGGGGTTAAAATCCGTCTAGGCGATATGCCCCTTTCCGAGAGACAGGCACAGCTACTGCAGAACACCAACCTCCCGAACTGGATACAAAATAGCACTCCAAACTGGAACCTCGCAAATAGCTGTCAGCAGACGAACAGGAAAAGCGTATCAGTCAGCTTACACTCCTGGCAATCAGTCTCTAACAGCATACAGGGAATCCCCCCAATAACGAGACAAGGCTCCGTCTTGAGGGTCAGCAGTGGTCTGACTGTACTTCAAGTACAGCCTCTTTTATTCATAAGAAACACACATAGTACTGCCCACAGGGTTTTGAAATCCAACCAATTAATACCTTATAACACACACAATGCAAGTACAGCAACCAATCGTTCCCGCCCCCTAGAGGACCAGAAGGGAGACTGCGACACAGAACAGATACAACACATCCCCACAATGCATCATGGTTTCCTCCTCTCTGTCCCAGAGACAACCGAAGGCAATCCAATTATCTCTCAGGACAAAGGGAGATCGCCAATACACATGTGGAGACAACAGGACAGACATCACCATTTAAACACACAATGGGACAATAGAACCACACCCAGCATATTCCTCCCAAGCTGACAAGTTACACTTATTATAAGTTGTTATAACTTTGTGAGGTTACATTGTCCATACATATAACTTACATCAATTTAAACAGTATAACTTGGGGGACAAACCTATCCAAAATTCACTTGAATAGGTTCAGGGGTTCAAAAGTTAGCATGGGCCATAATCCTGAGGCAAGAGGCCTTCAAACAGCCCCCTCCAAAACCCAGTGGCGAGGTTGGTTTCGCCACAGACAATGACTTTTGTATTTAGTCAAACACCTCGCATATCCCTAAATCTTTTGACCAGACCTAATTAAATCAAGATACACATGACCATACTCAATTCATTGTTCTGGGGGAAAAGACAGGGTTTGTTTATGATCACCTGTGTCCACATTTCTCCATTCAGGAAATCTTCAGCAAAGAGATCATTAACTTGTGTTTTACACTGAGAGAGATTCTAAAAATGAATTTGTACCTCATTTCTAACCTTAAAACTGAATATATCTATAAGGACCATACTCTTATATATACAGCACACGTATTTAAATTGATGATATAAAAATCAATCTACTCATACATTGATTAATATAAAAACCCCAAAGAAAGATTATACTCTTTCTACTCACTGAAAATCATCAAAACTCAGGACATTTCTAATACATTGTCTTAACAGACTTGGGTAAACACCCTGGTACATATTGTTAGATCATTTTAGGTTAGTAATTCAGAGTTAAAATCCTGAACTCACCCTGCACTTTTAAAATAAGACTAAATGGTTGTCCTTTAGGCTCATGTCCATTCATCTTATATAGGCCTTATACTTATGGACTTTATTTATAACCAATAGTTCTGACATGCTGCAAGACAGGTCATGTGATCGGCTCACATGACTCTCCCAGGTCCAGCGCTCTCACAGGATTCTAGGAGCCAGCACTTTTATGAATAAATCATGAATTAGAGATCGCACCACTCTGAGGGTCGATCTTAGTATTGTAGGCCTAAAGGGAACCTAGGAAAAGAAACTATCTGTGAAACTGTTTCCTGTGTATATTTAGCCTTTGCTCTGTGAGCTCTCCCAGCACCGCCCACTGACCCACCCCCTTCCCGCCCCCTCTGTCTTTGGCGGTTTTTTACAATGTATCTAAATGTATGCAATTTGCTTTTATGTATGCAAGTCATTTTGTACCTGAAGAAGGGGTATATCCCTGAAACGCGTTGTACCGCTTGCTCAATAAAAATAACCCTGAATCTAATCCAACCACTGGGTGCTTTTTGCGCCGTGGGACATTTCTATTCTCTACTTAACAAGTGGGAGGCACAGATGCAAACTGTTGTAATTCCTGCACCGTTCACCTGATTTGGATATAAATACCTCAGATTACAGCTGACAGTCTGCAGGTAAAGCCGACAGTCTGCAGGTAAAGCCGACAGTCTGCAGGTAGAGCCGACAGTCTGCAGGTAGAGCCGACAGTCTGCAGGTAGAGCCGACAGTCTGCAGGTAGAGCCGACAGTCTGCAGGTAAAACACATCTTGTCCGTTTCATCTCACATCCATTGTGGTGGTGTATAGAGCCAGAAATGTTAGAATTGTGTCCATGTCCCAATATTTATGGACCTGACTGTATATAAAGGTTTCCGTCGTGTCCTCCCTTTCTCTTCTTCTCTCATGTAACATATATAAAGGTTTCCGTCGTGTCCTCCCTTTCTCTTCTTCTCTCATGTAACATATATAAAGGTCTCCGTCGTGTCCTCCCTTTCTCTTCTCTCATGTAACATATATAAAGGTCTCTGTCGTGTCCTCCCTTTCTCTTTTCACATGTAACATATATAAAGGTCTCTGTCCTTTCCTCCCTTTCCCTTCTTCTCTCATGTAACATATATAAAGGTCTCCGTCATGTCCTCCCTTTCTCTTTTCACATGTAACATATATAAAGGTCTCCGTCGTGTCTGTCCTTTCCCTTCTTCTCTCATGTAACATACATAAAGGTCTCCGTCGTGTCCTCCCTTTCTCCTCTTCTCTCATGTAACATATATAAAGGTCTCCGTCGTGTCCTCCCTTTCTCTTCTTCTCTCATGTAACATATATAAAGGTTTCCGTCGTGTCCTCCCTTTCTCTTCTTCTCTCATGTAACATATATAAAGGTCTCCGTCGTGTCCTCCCTTTCTCTTCTCTCATGTAACATATATAAAGGTCTCCGTCGTGTCCTCCCTTTCTCTTCTTCTCTCATGTAACATATATAAAGGTCTCCGTCGTGTCCTCCCTTTCTCTTCTCTCATGTAACATATATAAAGGTCTCCGTCGTGTCCTCCCTTTCTCTTCTTCTCTCATCTAACATATATAAAGGTCTCCGTGTCCTCCCTTTCTCTTCTCTCATGTAACATATATAAAGGTCTCCGTCGTGTCCTCCCTTTCTCTTCTCTCATGTAACATATATAAAGGTTTCCGTCGTGTCCTCCCTTTCTCTTCTTCTCTCATGTAACATATATAAAGGTCTCCGTCGTCTCCTCCCTTTCTCCTCTTCTCTCATGTAACATATATAAAGGTCTCCGTCGTGTCCTCCCTTTCTCTTCTTCTCTCATGTAACATATATAAAGGTCTCCGTCATGTCCTCCCTTTCTCTTCTTCTCTCGTGTAACATACAGGTCCTTCTAAAAAAATTAGCATATTGTGATAAAGTTCATTATTTTCTGTAATGTACTGATAAACATTAGACTTTCATATATTTTAGATTCATTACACACCAACTGAAGTAGTTCAAGCCTTTTATTGTTGTAGTATTGATGATTTTGGCCACAGCTCATGAAAACCCAAATTTCCTATCCAAAAAAATTAGCATATTTCATCCGACCAATAAAAGAAAAGTGTTTTTAATACAAAAAAAGTCAACCTTCAAATAATTATGTTCAGTTCTGCACTCAATACTTGGCCAGGAATCCTTTTGCAGAAATGACTGCTTCAATGCGGCGTGGCATGGAGGCAATCAGCCTGTGGCCCTGCTGAGGTGTTATGGAGGCCCAGGAGGCTTCACTGCGGCGTGGCATGGAGGCAATCAGCCTGTGGCACTGCTGAGGTGTTATGGAGGCCCAGGATGCTTCAATGCGGCGTGGCATGGAGGCAATCAGCCTGTGGCACTGCTGAGGTGTTATGGAGGCCCAGGATGCTTCGATAGCGGCCTTAAGCTCATCCAGAGTGTTGGGTCTTGCGTCTCTCAACTTTCTCTTCCCAATATCCCACAGATTCTCTATGGGGTTCAGGTCAGGAGAGTTGGCAGGCCAATTGAGCACAGTGATACCATGGTCAGTAAACCAGTTACCAGTGGTGTTGGCGCTGTGAGCAGGTGCCAGGTCGTGCTGAAAAATGAAATCTTCATCTCCATAAAGCTTTTCAGCAGATGGAAGCATGAAGTGCTCCACAATCTCCTGATAGCGGCTGCATTGACCCTGCCCTTGATAAAACACAGTGGACCAACACCAGCAGCTGACATGGCCCCCAGACCATCACTGACTGTGGGTACTTGACACTGGACTTCAGGCATTTTGGCATTTCCCTCTCCCCAGTCTTCCTCCACACTCTGGCACCTTGATTTCCGAATGACATGCAAAATTAGCTTTCATCCGGAAAAAAGTACTTTGGACCACTGAGCAACAGTCCAGTGCTGCTTCTCTGTAACCCAGGTCAGGCGCTTCTGCCGCTGTTTCTGGTTCAAAAGTGGCTTGACCTGGGGAATGCGGCACCTGTAGCCCATTTCCTGCACACGCCTGTACACGGTGGCTCTGGATGTTTCTACTCCAGACTCAGTCCACTGCTTCCGCAGGTCCCCCAAGGTCTGGAATCGGTCCTTCTCCACAATCTTCCTCAGGGTCAGGTCACCTCTTCTCGTTGTGCAGCGTTTTCTGCCACACTTTTTCCTTCCCACAGACTTCCCACTGAGGGGCCTTGATACAGCGCTCTGGGAACAGCCTATCCCTTCAGACATGTCTCTCTGTGTCTTACCCTCTTGCTTGAGGGGTCAATGATGGCCTTCTGGACAGCAGTCAGGTCGGCAGTCTGACCCATGATTGCGGTTTTGAGTAATGAACCAGGCTGGGAGTTTTTAAAAGCCTCAGGAATCTTTTGCAGGTGTTTAGAGTTAATTAGTTGATTCAGATGATTAGGTTAATAGCTCGTTTAGAGAACCTTTTCATGATATGCTAATTTTTTTAGATATGAATTTTGGGTTTTCATGAGCTGTGGCCAAAATCATCAATATTACAGCAATAAAAGGCTTGAACTACTTCAGTTGTGTGTAATGAATCTAAAATATATGAAAGTCTAATGTTTATCAGCACATTACAGAAAATAATGGACTTTATCACAATATGCAATTTTTTTGAGAAGGACCTGTATATAAAGGTCTCTGTTGTGTCCTCCCTTTCTCTTCTTCTCTCATGTAACATATATAAAGGTCTCCGTCGTGTCCTCCCTTTCTCTTCTTCTCTCATGTAACATATAGAAAGGTCTCCGTCGTGTCCTCCCTTTCTCTTCTCTCATGTAACATATATAAAGGTCTCCGTCCTTTCCTCCCTTTCCCTTCTTCTCTCATGTAACATATATAAAGGTCTCCGTCGTGTCCTCCCTTTCTCTTCTTCTCTCATGTAACATATATAAAGGTCTCCGTCCTTTCCTCCCTTTCCCTTCTTCTCTCATGTAACATATATAAAGGTCTCCGTCGTGTCCTCCCTTTCTCTCTTCTCTCATGTAACATATATAAAGGTCTCCGTCCTTTCCTCCCTTTCTCTTCTTCTCTCATGTAACATATATAAAGGTCTCCGTCCTTTCCTCCCTTTCCCTTCTTCTCTCATGTAACATATATAAAGGTCTCCGTCGTCTCCTCCCTTTCTCCTCTTCTCCCATGTAACATGTATAAAGGTCTCCATCGTGTCCTCCCTTTCTCTTCTTCTCTCATGTAACATATATAAAGGTCTCCGTCGTGTCCTCCCTTTCTCTTCTTCTCTCATGTAACATATATAAAGGTCTCCGTCGTATCCTCCCCTTCTCTTCTTCTCTCATGTAACATATATAAAGGTCTCCGTCCTTTCCTCCCTTTCCCTTCTTCTCTCATGTAACATATATAAAGGTCTCCGTCGTCTCCTCCCTTTCTCCTCTTCTCTCATGTAACATATATAAAGGTCTCCGTCCTTTCCTCCCTTTCCCTTCTTCTCTCATGTAACATATATAAAGGTCTCCGTCGTCTCCTCCCTTCCTCCTCTTCTCTCATGTAACATATATAAAGGTCTCCGTCGTATCCTCCCTTTCTCTTCTTCTCTCATGTAACATATATAAAGGTCTCCGTCGTGTCCTCCCTTTCTCTTCTTCTCTCATGTAACATATTTAAAGGTCTCCGTCATGTCCTCCCTTTCTCTTTTCACATGTAACATATATAAAGGTCTCCGTCATGTCCTCCCTTTCTCTTTTCACATGTAACATATATAAAGGTCTCCGTCATGTCCTCCCTTTCTCTTTTCACATGTAACATATATAAAGGTCTCTGTCGTGTCCTCCCTTTCTCTTTTCATATGTAACATTTATAAAGGTCTCTGTCGTGTCCACCCTTTCTCTTCTTCTCTCATGTAACATATATAAAGGTCTCCATCGTGTCCTCCCTTTCTCTTCTTCTCTCATGTAACATATATAAAGGTCTCCATCGTGTCCTCCCTTTCTCTTCTTCTCTCATGTAACATATATAAAGGTCTCTGTCGTGTCCTTCCTTTCTCTTCTTCTCTCATGTAACATATATAAAGGTCTCCGTCGTGTCCTCCCTTTCTCTTCTTCTCTCATGTAACATATATAAAGGTCTCCGTCGTGTCCCCCCTTTCTCCTCTTCTTTCATGCAACATATATAAAGGTCTCCGTCGTGTCCTCCCTTTCTCTTCTTCTCTCATGTAACATATATAAAGGTCTCCGTCGTGTCCTCCCTTTCTCTTCTTCTCTCATGTAACATGTATAAAGGTCTCCGTCGTGTCCTCCCTTTCTCTCATGTAACATATATAAAGGTCTCCGTCGTGTCCTCCCTTTCTCTTCTTCTCTCATGTAACATATATAAAGGTCTCCGTCGTGTCCCCCCTTTCTCCTCTTCTTTCATGCAACATATATAAAGGTCTCCGTCGTGTCCTCCCTTTCTCTTCTTCTCTCATGTAACATATATAAAGGTCTCCGTCGTGTCCCCCCTTTCTCCTCTTCTCTCATGCAACATATATAAAGGTTTCCGCCGTCTCCTCCCTTTCTCTTCTTTTCTGGACTTCGTTCTATGAGTGTTTCTCTCCTTACACAGGATTGCACCGTAGTGAAGAAGACATCGGGGGATTGTGTGACTCCCATCATCCAGGAGTCAGAATTGTTGAGCAGGTTCCCCCTCACAGAGCCTCCAGCCTTGAAATTGGGGCAGAAGATCCTAGAACTCGCCCACAAGATGATGGAGCTGCTGACTAGAGAGGTGACACTGCTGGGAATACTGGGAGATTCTCCAGTAACAGCACTGGAGGGGTCTGGGTGATGATGGTGTCATTGTGTTGTCAGGTTCCTGTAAGGTGTCAGGATGTGGCGGTCTATTTCTCCATGGAGGAGTGGGAGTATATAGAAGGACACAAGGATCTGTACAGCGAGGCCATGATGGAGGACCACCGTCCTCTTCTGTCACTGGGTAAGAGGAGCTCCGACTCATTATAGGGTCCCAGGTTTGAGGGTCACATAGACTCACCCATCTTCTGATCATTACATATATATCATGTAGTCAGTCAGTGTGTGTGTTCCCTATAGATGGATCCAGTCAGAGAAATCCACCAGAGAGATGTCCCCATCCTCTATATTCCCAGGATTGTCTGGAGGAAAAGCAAAGTCTGGATGATCAGGTAGACGATGCAGAGATTTCTGTAAATCCTCTGTTGACTGATATCAGGAAGCTTTCTACCAAATGTCTCCAGCCGTGGAGATTCTGCTTTCTTCCTTGTGTTGTTGGCTGTGGTATTATCTAGAAATAGTTTCTGGTTTCATAAAAGATTGTGTAGAACTTCCACCTGTTTGGATGTCCAGTTGACAATTGAAGTTCAGTGTAGCTGAATGTAAGGCTCTGCAGTATAAACCATAGACCAAATAATAGCACAATGTCAATCACCTGCTTGTAAGGCTGACAGAATATAGTCTTGTGACTCAGAGTTTATCTAGAATCTAGAATATACAGTCCAGTCTTGGGCTCCAGAGTCATCTAAGGAGGACATGAATTCTACAGATCATTAGTGCAGCCTCATCTAGAATATACAGTCAAGTCCTAGGTTCCAGAGTCATCTAAAGAGGGCATGAATTGTACAGATCATTAGTGCAGCCTCATCTAGAATATACAGTCCAGTCCTGAGCTCCAGAGACATCTAAGGAGGACATGAATTCTACAGATCATTTGTGCAGCCTCATCTAGAATATACAGTCCAGTTCTGAGCTCCAGAGTCATCTAAGGAGGACATGAATTGTGCAGATCATTAGTGCAGCCTCATCTAGAATATACAGTCCTGCCCTGAGCTCCAGAGTCATCTAAGGAGGACATGAATTGTACAGGTCATTAGTGCAGCCTCATCTAGAATATACAGTCCAGTCCTGGGCTCCAAGGTCATCTAAGGAGGACATGAATTGTACAGATCATTAGTGCAGCCTCATCTAGAATATACAGTCCAGTCCTGGGCTCCAGAGTCATCTAAGGAGGACATGAATTGTACAGATCATTAGTGCAGCCTCATCTAGAATATACAGTCCAGTCCTAGGCTCCAGAGTCATCTAAGGAGGACATGAATTCTACAGATCATTAGTGCAGCCTCATCTAGAATATACAGTCCAGTTCTGAGCTCCAGAGTCATCTAAGGAGGACATGAATTGTGCAGATCATTAGTGCAGCCTCATCTAGAATATACAGTGCAGTCCTGAGCTCCACAGTCATCTAAGGAGGACATGAATTGTACAGGTCATTAGTGCAGCCTCATCTAGAATATACAGTCCAGTCCTAGGCTCCAGAGTCATCTAAGGAGGACATGAATTGTACAGATCATTAGTGCAGCCTCACCTAGAATATACAGTCCAGTCCTGGGCTCCAGAGTCATCTAAGGAGGACATGAATTGTACAGATCATTTTGTGCAGCCTCATCTAGAATATACAGTGCAGTCCTGGGCTCCATAGTCATCTAAGGAGGACATGAATTGTACAGGTCATTAGTGCAGCCTCATCTAGAATATACAGTCCAGTCCTGAGCTCCAGAGACATCTAAGGAGGACATGAATTGTACAGATCATTAGTGCAGCCTCATCTAGAATATACAGTCCAGTCCTGGGCCCCAGAGTCATCTAAGGAGGACATGAATTGTACAGATCATTAGTGCAGCCTCATCTAGAATATACAGTCCATTCCTGGACACCAGAGTCATCTAAGGAGGACATAATTTGTACAGATCATTAGTGTAACCTCATCTAGAATATACAGTCCAGTCCTGAGCTCCAGAGTCATCTAAGGAGGACATGAATTGTACAGATCATTAGTGCAGCCTCATCTAGAATATACAGTCCAGTCCTGGGCTCCAGAGTCATCTAAGGAGGACATGAATTGTACAGATCATTAGTGCAGCCACATCTAGAATATACAGTCCAGTCCTGGGCTCCAGAGTCATCTAAGGAGGACATGAATTGTACAGATCATTAGTGCAGCCTCATCTAGAATATACAGTCCAGTCCTGAGCTCCAGAGTCATCTAAGGAGGACATGAATTGTACAGGTCATTAGTGCAGCCTCATCTAGAATATACAGTCCAGTCCTAGGCTCCAGAGTCATCTAAGGAGGACATGAATTGTACAGATCATTTTGTGCAGCCTCATCTAGAATATACAGTGCAGTCCTGGGCTCCAGAGTCATCTAAGGAGGACATGAATTGTACAGGTCATTAGTGCAGCCTCATCTAGAATATACAGTCCAGTCCTGAGCTCCAGAGACATCTAAGGAGGACGTGAATTGTACAGATCATTAGTGCAGCCTCATCTAGAATATACAGTCCATTCCTGGACACCAGAGTCATCTAAGGAGGACATTAATTGTACAGATCATTAGTGCAGCCTCATCTAGAATACACAGTCCAGTCCTGAGCTCCAGAGACATCTAAGGAGGACATGAATTGTACACGTCATTAGTGCAGTCTCATCTAGAATATACAGTCCAGTCCTGGGCTCCAGAGACATCTAAGGAGGACATGAATTGCACAGATCATTAGTGCAGCCTCATCTAGAATATACAGTCCAGCCCTGGGCTCCAGAGTCATCTAAGGAGGACATGAATTCTACAGATCATTAGTGCAGCCTCATCTAGAATATACAGTCCAGTCCTGAGCTCCAGAGTCATCTGAGGACATGAATTGTACAGATCATTAGTGCAGCCTCATCTAGAATATACAGTCCAGTCCTGTGCTCCAGAGTCATCTAAGGAGGACATGAATTGTACAGATCATTTTGTGCAGCCTCATCTAGAATATACAGTGCAGTCCTGGGCTCCATAGTCATCTAAGGAGGACATGAATTGTACAGGTCATTAGTGCAGCCTCATCTAGAATATACAGTCCAGTCCTGGGCTCCAGAGTCATCTAAGGAGGACATGAATTGTACAGATCATTAGTGCAGCCTCATCTAGAATATACAGTCCAGTCCTGAGCTCCAGAGACATCTGAGGAGCACGTGAATTGTACAGATCATTAGTGCAGCCTCATCTAGAATATACAGTCCATTCCTGGACACCAGAGTCCTCTAAGGAGGACATGAATTGTACAGATCATTAGTGCAGCCTCATCTAGAATACACAGTCCAGTCCTGAGCTCCAGAGACATCTAAGGAGGACATGAATTGTACAGGTCATTAGTGCAGTCTCATCTAGAATATACAGTCCTGTCCTGGGCTCCAGAGACATCTAAGGAGGACATGAATTGTACAGATCATTAGTGCAGCCTCATCTAGAATATACAGTCCAGTCCTGAGCTCCAGAGTCATCTGAGGACATGAATTGTACAGATCATTAGTGCAGCCTCATCTAGAATATACAGTCCAGTCCTGAGCTCCAGAGACATCTAAGGAGGACATGAATTGTACAGATCATTAGTGCAGCCTTATCTAGAATATACAGTCCAGTCCTGAGCTCCAGAGTCATCTAAGGAGGACATGAATTGTACAGATCATTAGTGCAGCCACATCTAGAATATACAGTCCAGTCCTAGGCTCCAGAGTCATCTAAGGAGGACATGAATTGTACAGATCATTAGTGCAGCCTCATCTAGAATATACAGTCCAGTCCTGGGCTCCAGAGTCATCTAAGGAGGACATGAATTGTACAGGTCATTAGTGCAGCCTCATCTAGAATATACAGTCCAGTCCTGAGCTCCAGAGTCATCTAAGGAGGACATGAATTGTACAGGTCATTAGTGCAGCCTCATCTAGAATATACAGTCCAGTCTTAAGCTCCAGAGTCATCTAAGGAGGACATGAATTGTACAGATCATTAGTGCAGCCTCATCTAGAATATACAGTCCAGTCCTGGGCCCCAGAGTCATCTAAGGAGGACATGAATTGTACAGATCATTAGTGCAGCCTCATCTAGAATATACAGTCCATTCCTGGACACCAGAGTCATCTAAGGAGGACATGAATTGTACAGATCATTAGTGCAGCCTCATCTAGAATATACAGTCCATTCCTGGACACCAGAGTCATCTAAGGAGGACATGAATTCTACAGATCATTAGTGCAGCCTCATCTAGAATCTACAGTCCAGTCCTGGGCTCCAGAGTCATCTAAGGAGGACATGAATTCTACAGATCATTAGTGCAGCCTCATCTAGAATATACAGTCCAGTCCTAGGTTCCAGAGTCATCTAAGGAGGACATGAATTGTACAGATCATTTTGTGCAGCCTCATCTAGAATATACAGTGCAGTCCTGGGCTCCATAGTCATCTAAGGAGGACATGAATTGTACAGGTCATTAGTGCAGCCTCATCTAGAATATACAGTCCAGTCCTGAGCTCCAGAGACATCTAAGGAGGACTTGAATTGTACAGATCATTAGTGCAGCCTCATCTAGAATATACAGTCCATTCCTGGACACCAGAGTCATCTAAGGAGGACATGAATTGTACAGATCATTAGTGCAGCCTCATCTAGAATACACAGTCCAGTCCTGAGCTCCAGAGACATCTAAGGAGGACATGAATTGTACAGGTCATTAGTGCAGTCTCATCTAGAATATACAGTCCAGTCCTGGGCTCCAGAGACATCTAAGGAGGACATGAATTGTACAGATCATTAGTGCAGCCTCATCTAGAATATACAGTCCAGCCCTGGGCTCCAGAGTCATCTAAGGAGGACATGAATTATACAGATCATTAGTGCAGCCTCATCTAGAATATACAGTCCAGTCCTGAGCTCCAGAGTCATCTGAGGACATGAATTGTACAGATCATTAGTGCAGCCTCATCTAGAATATACAGTCCAGTCCTGAGCTCCAGAGACATCTAAGGAGGACATGAATTGTACAGATCATTAGTGCAGCCTCATCTAGAATCTACAGTCCAGTCCTGAGCTCCAGAGACATCTAAGGAGGACATGAATTGTACAGATCATTAGTGCAGCCTCATCTAGAATATACAGTCCAGTCCTGAGCTCCAGAGTAATCTAAGGAGGACATGAATTGTACAGATCATTAGTGCAGCCTCATCTAGAATATACAGTCCAGCCCTGAGATCCAGAGTCATCTAAGGAGGACATGAATTGTACAGATCATTAGTGCAGCCTTATCTAGAATATACAGTCCAGTCCTGAGCTCCAGAGTCATCTAAGGAGGACATGAATTGTACAGATCATTAGTGCAGCCACATCTAGAATATACAGTCCAGTCCTAGGCTCCAGAGTCATCTAAGGAGGACATGAATTGTACAGATCATTAGTGCAGCCTCATCTAGAATATACAGTCCAGTCCTAAGCTCCAGAGTCATCTAAGGAGGACATGAATTGTACAGATCATTAGTGCAGCCTCATCTAGAATATACAGTCCAGTCCTGGGCCCCAGAGTCATCTAAGGAGGACATGAATTGTACAGATCATTAGTGCAGCCTCATCTAGAATATACAGTCCATTCCTGGACACCAGAGTCATCTAAGGAGGACATGAATTGTACAGATCATTAGTGCAGCCTCATCTAGAATAGATAGTCCAGTCCTGGGCTCCAGAGTCATCTAAGGAGGACATGAATTGTACAGGTCATTAGTGCAGCCTCATCTAGAATATACAGTCCATTCCTGGACACCAGAGTCATTTAAAGAGGACATGAATTGTACAGATCATTAGTGCAGCCACATCTAGAATATACAGTCCAGTCCTAGGCTCCAGAGTCATCTAAGGAGGACATGAATTGTACAGGTCATTAGTGCAGCCTCATCTAGAATATACAGTCCAGTCCTAAGCTCCAGAGTCATCTAAGGAGGACATGAATTGTACAGATCATTAGTGCAGCCTCATCTAGAATATACAGTCCAGTCCTGGGCCCCAGAGTCATCTAAGGAGGACATGAATTGTACAGATCATTAGTGCAGCCTCATCTAGAATATACAGTCCATTCCTGGACACCAGAGTCATCTAAGGAGGACATGAATTGTACAGATCATTAGTGCAGCCTCATCTAGAATATACAGTCCAGTCCTGGGCTCCAGAGTCATCTAAGGAGGACATGAATTGTACAGATCATTAGTGCAGCCTCATCTAGAATATACAGTCCAGTCCTAGGCTCCAGAGACATCTAAGGAGGACATGAATTGCACAGATCATTAGTGCAGCCTCATCTAGAATATACAGTCCAGTCCTGGGCCCCAGAGTCATCTAAGGAGGACATGAATTATATAGGTCATTAGTGCAGCCTCATCTAGAATATACAGTCCAGTCCTGGGCTCCAGAGTCATCTAAGGAGGACATGAATTGTACAGGTCATTAGTGCAGCCTCATCTAGAATATACAGTCCATTCCTGGACACCAGAGTCATTTAAAGAGGACATGAATTGTACAGATCATTAGTGCAGCCACATCTAGAATATACAGTCCAGTCCTAGGCTCCAGAGTCATCTAAGGAGGACATGAATTGTACAGGTCATTAGTGCAGCCTCATCTAGAATATACAGTCCAGTCCTAAGCTCCAGAGTCATCTAAGGAGGACATGAATTGTACAGATCATTAGTGCAGCCTCATCTAGAATATACAGTCCAGTCCTGGGCCCCAGAGTCATCTAAGGAGGACATGAATTGTACAGATCATTAGTGCAGCCTCATCTAGAATATACAGTCCATTCCTGGACACCAGAGTCATCTAAGGAGGACATGAATTGTACAGATCATTAGTGCAGCCTCATCTAGAATATACAGTCCAGTCCTGGGCTCCAGAGTCATCTAAGGAGGACATGAATTGTACAGATCATTAGTGCAGCCTCATCTAGAATATACAGTCCAGTCCTAGGCTCCAGAGACATCTAAGGAGGACATGAATTGCACAGATCATTAGTGCAGCCTCATCTAGAATATACAGTCCAGTCCTGGGCCCCAGAGTCATCTAAGGAGGACATGAATTATATAGGTCATTAGTGCAGCCTCATCTAGAATATACAGTCCAGTCCTGGGCCCCAGAGTCATCTAAGGAGGACATGAATTATATAGGTCATTAGTGCAGCCTCATCTAGAATATACAGTCCAGTCCTGTGCTCCAGAGTCATCTAAGGAGGACATGAATTGTACAGGTCATTAGTGCAGCCTCATCTAGAATATACAGTCCATTCCTGGACACCAGAGTCATCTAAGGAGGACATGAATTGTACAGATCATTAGTGCAGCCTCATCTAGAATATACAGTCCAGTCCTGGGCTCCAGAGTCATCTAAGGAGGACATGAATTGTACAGATCATTAGTGCAGCCTCATCTAGAATATACAGTCCAGTCCTAGGCTCCAGAGACATCTAAGGAGGACATGAATTGCACAGATCATTAGTGCAGCCTCATCTAGAATATACAGTCCAGTCCTGAGCTCCAGAGTCATCTAAGGAGGACATGAATTGTACAGGTCATTAGTGCAGCCTCATCTAGAATATACAGTCCAGTCCTGAGCTCCAGAGTCATCTAAGGAGGACATGAATTGTACAGATCATTAGTGCAGCCTCATCTAGAATACACAGTCCAGTCCTAGGCTCCAGAGTCATCTAAGGAGGACATGAATTGTACAGGTCATTAGTGCAGCCTCATCTAGAATGTCCAGTCCAGTCCTGAGCTCCAGGGTCATCTAAGGAGGACATGAATTGTACAAATCATTAGTGCAGCCTCATCTAGAATATATAGTCCAGTCCTGGGCTCCAGAGTCATCTAAGGAGGACATGAATTGTACAGATCATTAGTGCAGCCTCATCTAGAATATACAGTCCAGTCCTGGGCTCCAGAGTCATCTAAGGAGGACATGAATTGTACAGATCATTAGTGCAGCCTCATCTAGAATATACAGTCCAGTCCTGGACACCAGAGTCATCTAAGGAGGACATGAATTGTACAGATCATTAGTGCAGCCTCATCTAGAATATACAGTCCAGTCCTGGGCCCCAGAGTCATTTAAAGAGGACGTGAACCATTTGTAAAAGTATATAATTGCAAGAAATATTGTCAGGAGCTTTCCGTCATAAGGTCACATCAAAAACCATAGTGACACCTCCCGGTGGAGAAAAGAACATTCACTCTCCAGTGGTGATTAAAGGGTTCTTTACTATAAAAGCATGAACGTCATTGAATAATCTAGCACCTGGAGGTAATTATCACAGCGGTCACTCCAGGATCGTCTGAGGTTTTAGTGAAATCCTTGGATGAATGTTGATCCTGATTATCGGCTCTAAGGGCTATCCTTCCCCTTTTAGGTAGGTTGGTTATGCTTTCTCTGGGTCATTCATCTTCATCTGGATAGTGGATGGACTATGGCTTCTTTTTCTGTGTTCTCATGTCCTTAATGTGTGATCCTTGCAGGAAAGTTGTGGAGGAACGACGCGTGGGCTCAAAAAAACAACAACAGTGTCTGCGAATGGTAAGAGGCTCTCCTAAATCGTGTGATTTATTCTGCTATTATAGATTGTAGACTCAGTTTTCCTCAGCTGTCCTTGGAGATATGCATGGCATACATACCTGCTGATTGTTTCCTGAAGCCCTCGTCCAGTGAGTTGGATCAGTAGAATGTTTTACCAGAAGGTTCAGCTGAATATTATTTGGTGTTTTTCTCTTCTCATCCCTTTTGGGCTGGAGATATATCGGGCAGAATTTATGTTACCCCAACAGTCTGGTGGGAAAAATTCACACTTTTTGGGGGGCATGCTGCTGTTGTGATTTTACTACACTCTGTACTTCTGGATGGGAAAGTGGGTGTAGTTAGTTATGTTACTGAGGTGCATGTCAGATTTATCAACTGCGCCTTTTTTTTAAGTTTTCAAAAGAAAAACACCACAATCATTGTCCTTTAGATGGGTGGCTGACACAAGGCCTATCTGGATAGTGGATCCTCTGGGTTGCCACGGATGGGGGGCAGCATCGCTGCTGCAGAATTTGTCGTCATTGACTGATGTGAGTAGAAAACTGTTCTGTGTCAAGAGAAGGAATTGTGTTTGATCAAGAAAAAGGTCAGACCTAGCAGGGTTAATGTTATATAGTAGTCCAAGCAGAGAAGGTCAAAGGCACATGGAAAAAATACTAGTTGGGACAATCCAGATCAATTCTGGCACCACAGAAACAAACAACCCTAATTGTTTAGGGAAATAAATGATGGGGAGTGGTCCTTAAATAGCCATAAAGTTATGGATCACGCACTCGAGTGACTGTCACAAGCATCTGTGTTGTCAACTTTCCCCGCAGTGAATATCTTTGCAGAATAGTTGAGCAGTGGATTTACTTGTGAAGTGTGATAGAAACAGACTGAATACAGTCATGAGGTAAAGAAAGTCCAGCCCCTAAAATTGACTGATTGCAGCAAGGTGAGGTTAAGCACCGGACCAGACTTCACATGCCGTTCCGGGCTTTGCCGAAACCCAACTCTCATTAAAACCAGCTAAACTCTAGTTTCCAACCAGAGTGTGAGAGAGGCTGGATGTGTTAGGTGTTTGTACCTGGGTGCATGTTTGCAACCTGTCTGGGAGGACTGGTCGACTATGTTCCGGACTTGAACACCGCAGCACGGTGTGGACTGAGCACCAGGACTTGATCTCTATACGCAGTACCCGCAGCACGGTGTGGACTGAGCACCGGGACTTGATCTCTATACGCGGTACCCACAGCACGGTGTGGACTGAGCACCGGGACTTGATCTCTATACGCAGTACCCGCAGCACGGTGTGGACTGAGCACCAGGACTTGATCTCTATACGCGGTACCCACAGCACGGTGTGGACTGAGCACCAGGACTTGATCTCTATACGCGGTACCTGCAGCACGGTGTGGACTGAGCACCAGGACTTGATCTCTATACGCGGTACCCGCAGCACGGTGTGGACTGAACACCAGGACTTGATCTCTATACGCGGTACCCGCAGCACGGTGTGGACTGAGCACCAGGACTTGATCTCTATACGCGGTACCTGCAGCACGGTGTGAACTGAACACCAGTACTTGATCTCTATACGCAGTACCCGCAGCACGGTGTGGACTGAACACTAGGACTTGATCTCTATACGCAGTACCCGCAGCACGGTGTGGACTGAGCATCAGGACTTGCTCTTTATACACGGTACCTGCAGCACGGTGTGGACTGAGCACCAGGACTTGATCTCTATACGCAGTACCCGCAGCACGGTGTGGACTGAGCACCAGGACTTGATCTCTATACGCGGTACCTGCAGCACGGTGTGGACTGAATACCAGGACTTGATCTCTATACGCGGTACCTGCAGCACGGTGTGGACTGAGCACCAGGACTTGATCTCTATACGCGGTACCCGCAGCACGGTGTGGACTGAACACCAGGACTTGATCTCTATACGCAGTACCCGCAGCACGGTGTGGACTGAATACCAGGACTTGATCTCTATACGCAGTACCCGCAGCACGGTGTGGACTGAGCACCAGGACTTGATCTCTATACGCGGTACCTGCAGCACGGTGTGGACTGAATACCAGGACTTGATCTCTATACGCGGTACCTGCAGCACGGTGTGGACTGAGCACCAGGACTTGATCTCTATACGCAGTACCCGCAGCACGGTGTGGACTGAATACCAGGACTTGATCTCTATACGCAGTACCCGCAGCACGGTGTGGACTGAACACCAGGACTTGATCTCTATACGCAGTACCTGCAGTACGGTGTGGACTGAGCACCAGGACTTGATCTCTATACGCGGTACCCGCAGCACGGTGTCGACTGAACACCAGGACTTGATCTCTATACGCGGTACCCGCAGCACGGTGTGGACTGAGCACCAGGACTTGATCTCTATACGCGGTATCCGCAGCACGGTGTGGACTGAGCACCAGGACTTGATCTCTATACGCGGTACCCGCAGCACAGTGTGGACTGAACGCCAGGACTTGATCTCTCTGCGCGGTATCCGCAGCACGGTGTGGACTGAGCACCAGGACTTGATCTCTCTGCGCGGTACCCGCAGCATGGTGTGGACTGAACACCAGGACTTGAACTCTATACGCAGTACCTGCAGCACGGTGTGGACTGAGCACCAGGACTTGATCTCTATACGCGGTACCCGCAGCACGGTGTGGACTGAACACCAGGACTTGATCTCTATACGCAGTACCCGCAGCACGGTGTGGACTGAACACCAGGACTTGATCTCTATACGCGGTACCCGCAGCACGGTGTGGACTGAGCATCAGGACTTGATCTCTATACGCAGTACCTGCAATACGATGTGGACTGAGCACCGGGACTTGATCTCTATACGCAGTACCTGCAGTACGGTGTGGACTGAGCACCAGGACTTGATCTCTATACGCGGTACCCGCAGCACGGTGTCGACTGAACACCAGGACTTGATCTCTATACGCGGTACCCGCAGCACGGTGTGGACTGAGCACCAGGACTTGATCTCTATACGCGGTATCCGCAGTACGGTGTGGACTGAGCACCAGGACTTGATCTCTATACGCAGTACCTGCAGCACGGTGTGGACTGAGCACCGGGACTTGATCTCTATACGCAGTACCCGCAGCACGGTGTGGACTGAGCACCGGGACTTGATCTCTATACGCGGTACCCGCAGCACGGTGTGGACTGAGCACCGGGACTTGATCTCTATACGCGGTATCCGCAGTACAGTGTGGACTGAGCACCGGGACTTGATCTCTATACGCAGTACCCGCAGCACGGTGTGGACTGAGCACCAGGACTTGATCTCTATACGCGGTACCCGCAGCACGGTGTGGACTGAGCACCGGGACTTGATCTCTATACGCGGTACCCGCAGCACGGTGTGGACTGAGCACCAGGACTTGATCTCTATACGCGGTACCCACAGCACGGTGTGGACTGAGCACCAGGACTTGATCTCTATACGCAGTACCCACAGCACGGTGTGGACTGAGCACCAGGACTTGATCTCTATACGCGGTACCTGCAGCACGGTGTGGACTGAGCACCAGGACTTGATCTCTATACGCGGTATCCGCAGCACGGTGTGGACTGAACACCAGGACTTGATCTCTATACGCAGTACCTGCAGCACGGTGTGGACTGAACACCAGGACTTGATCTCTATACGCGGTACCCGCAGTACGGTGTGGACTGAGCACCAGGACTTGATCTCTATACGCAGTACCTGCAGCACGGTGTGGACTGAACACTAGGACTTGATCTCTATACGCAGTACCCGCAGCACGGTGTGGACTGAGCACCAGGACTTGATCTCTATACGCGGTATCCGCAGCACGGTGTGGACTGAACACCAGGACTTGATCTCTATACGCAGTACCCGCAGCACGGTGTGGACTGAGCACCAGGACTTGATCTCTATACGCGGTACCCGCAGCACAGTGTGGACTGAACACCAGGACTTGATCTCTATACGCGGTACCTGCAGCACGGTGTGGACTGAGCACCAGGACTTGATCTCTATACGCGGTACCCGCAGCACGGTGTGGACTGAGCACCAGGACTTGATCTCTATACGCGGTACCCGCAGCACGGTGTGGATTGAACACCAGGACTTGATCTCTATACGCAGTACCCGCAGCACGGTGTGGACTGAGCATCAGGACTTGATCTCTATACGCGGAACCCGCAGCACGGTATGGACTGAACACCAGGACTTGATCTCTATACGCGGTACCTGCAGCACGGTGTGGACTGAGCACCAGGACTTGATCTCTATACGCGGTACCTGCAGCACTGTGTGGACTGAACGCCAGGACTTGATCTCTATTCACGTTACCCGCAGCACGGTGTGGACTGAGCACCAGGACTTGATCTCTATACGCGGTATCCGCAGTACGGTGTGGACTGAGCACCAGGACTTGATCTCTATACGCAGTACCTGCAGCACGGTGTGGACTGAGCACCGGGACTTGATCTCTATACGCAGTACCCGCAGCACGGTGTGGACTGAGCACCAGGACTTGATCTCTATACGCGGTACCCGCAGCACGGTGTGGACTGAGCACCGGGACTTGATCTCTATACGCGGTATCCGCAGCACGGTGTGGACTGAGCACCGGGACTTGATCTCTATACGCAGTACCCGCAGCACGGTGTGGACTGAGCACCAGGACTTGATCTCTATACGCGGTACCCGCAGCACGGTGTGGACTGAGCACCGGGACTTGATCTCTATACGCAGTACCCGCAGCACGGTGTGGACTGAGCACCAGGACTTGATCTCTATACGCAGTACCTGCAGCACGGTGTGGACTGAACATCAGGACTTGATCTCTATACGCGGTACCCGCAGCACGGTGTGGACTGAGCACCAGGACTTGATCTCTATACGCGGTACCCACAGCACGGTGTGGACTGAGCACCAGGACTTGATCTCTATACGCAGTACCCGCAGCACGGTGTGGACTGAGCACCAGGACTTGATCTCTATACGCAGTACCTGCAGCACGGTGTGGACTGAACATCAGGACTTGATCTCTATACGCGGTACCCGCAGCACGGTGTGGACTGAACACCAGGACTTGATCTCTATACGCGGTACCCGCAGTACGGTGTGGACTGAGCACCAGGACTTGATCTCTATACGCAGTACCTGCAGCACGGTGTGGACTGAACACTAGGACTTGATCTCTATACGCAGTACCCGCAGCACGGTGTGGACTGAACACCAGGACTTGATCTCTATACGCAGTACCCGCAGCACGGTGTGGACTGAGCACCAGGACTTGATCTCTATACGCGGTACCCGCAGCACAGTGTGGACTGAACACCAGGACTTGATCTCTATACGCGGTACCTGCAGCACGGTGTGGACTGAACACCAGGACTTGATCTCTATACGCGGTACCTGCAGCACGGTGTGGACTGAGCACCAGGACTTGATCTCTATACGCAGTACCCACAGCACGGTGTGGACTGAGCACCAGGACTTGATCTCTATACGCAGTACCCGCAGCACGGTGTGGACTGAGCACCAGGACTTGATCTCTATACGCGGTATCCGCAGCACGGTGTGGACTGAACACCAGGACTTGATCTCTATACGCAGTACCCGCAGTACGGTGTGGACTGAACACCAGGACTTGATCTCTATACGCAGTACCCGCAGCACGGTGTGGACTGAACACCAGGACTTGATCTCTATACGCAGTATCTGCAGCACGGTGTGGACTGAACACCAGGACTTGATCTCTATACGCGGTACCTGCAGCACGGTGTGGACTGAACACCAGGACTTGATCTCTATACGCGGTACCCGCAGCACGGTGTGGACTTAGCACCAGGACTTGATCTCTATACGCGGTACCCGCAGCACGGTGTGGATTGAACACCAGGACTTGATCTCTATACGCAGTACCCGCAGCACGGTGTGGACTGAGCATCAGGACTTGATCTCTATACGCGGTATCCGCAGTACGGTGTGGACTGAGCACCAGGACTTGATCTCTATACGCGGTACCTGCAGCACGGTGTGGACTGAGCACCAGGACTTGATCTCTATACGCGGTACCCGCAGCACGGTGTGGACTAAGCACCAGGACTTGATCTCTATACGCGGTACCCGCAGCACGGTGTGGATTGAACACCAGGACTTGATCTCTATACGCAGTACCCGCAGCACGGTGTGGACTGAGCACCAGGACTTGATCTCTATACGCAGTACCTGCAGTACGGTGTGGACTGAATACCAGGACTTGATCTCTATACGCGGTACCTGCAGCACGGTGTGGACTGAGCACCAGGACTTGATCTCTATACGCGGAACCCGCAGCACGGTATGGACTGAACACCAGGACTTGATCTCTATACGCGGTACCTGCAGCACGGTGTGGACTGAACACCAGGACTTGATCTCTATACGCGGTATTTACAGCACGGTGTGGACTGAACACCAGGACTTGATCTCTATACGCGGTACCTGCAGCACTGTGTGGACTGAACGCCAGGACTTGATCTCTATTCACGTTACCCGTAGCACGGTGTGGACTGAGCACCAGGACTTGATCTCTATACGCGGTACCTGCAGCACGGTGTGGACTGAGCACCAGGACTTGATCTCTATACGCGGTACCCGCAGCACGGTGTGGACTGAGCACCAGGACTTGATCTCTATACGCGGTACCCGCAGCACGGTGTGGACTGAGCACCAGGACTTGATCTCTCTGCGCGGTACCCGCAGCATGGTGTGGACTGAACACCAGGACTTGATCTCTATTCGCGTTACCCGCAGCACGGTGTGGACTGAGCACCAGGACTTGATCTCTATTCGCATTACCCGCAGCACGGTGTGGACTGAACACCAGGACTTGATCTCTATACGCGGTACCCGCAGCACGGTGTGGACTGAACACCAGGACTTGATCTCTATTCGCGTTACCCGCAGCACGGTGTGGACTGAGCACCAGGACTTGATCTCTATACGCAGTACCTGCAGCACGGTGTGGACTGAGCACCAGGACTTGATCTCTATACGCAGTACCTGCAGCACAGTGTGGACTGAATACCAGGACTTGATCTCTATACGCAGTACCCGCAGCACGGTGTGGACTGAACACCAGGACTTGATCTCTATACGCAGTACCTGCAGCACGGTGTGGACTGAGCACCAGGACTTGATCTCTATACACGGTACCCACAGCACGGTGTGGACTGAGCATCAGGACTTGATCTCTATACGCGGAACCCGCAGCACGGTATGGACTGAACACCAGGACTTGATCTCTATACACGGTACCCGCAGCACGGTATGGACTGAACACCAGGACTTGATCTCTATACGCGGTACCTGCAGCGCGGTGTGGACTGAACACCAGAACTTGATCTCTATACGCGGTACCTGTAGCACGGTGTGAACTGAGCACCAGGACTTGATCTCTATACGCGGTACCTGCAGCACTGTGTGGACTGAACGCCAGGACTTGATCTCTATTCGCGTTACCCGCAGCACGGTGTGGACTGAACACCAGGACTTGATCTCTATACGCAGTACCTGCAGTACGGTGTGGACTGAGCACCAGGACTTGATCTCTATACGCGGTACCTGCAGCACTTGATCTCTATACGCGGTACCTGCAGCACGGTGTGAACTGAGCATCGGGACTTGATCTCTATATGCGGTACCCGCAGCACGGTATGGACTGAGCATCAGGACTTGATCTCTATACGCAGTACCCGCAGCACGGTGTGGACTGAGCATCAGGACTTGATCTCTATACGCGGAACCCGCAGCACGGTATGGACTGAACACCAGGACTTGATCTCTATACACGGTACCCACAGCACGGTGTGGACTGAACGCCAGGACTTGATCTCTATTCGCGTTACCCGCAGCACGGTGTGGACTGAGCACCAGGACTTGATCTCTATACGCGGTACCTGCAGCACGGTGTGGACTGAGCACCAGGACTTGATCTCTATACGCGGAACCCGCAGCACGGTGTCGACTGAACAGCAGGACTTGATCTCTATACGCGGTACCTGCAGCACGGTGTGGACTGAGCACCAGGACTTGATCTCTATACGCGGAACCCGCAGCACGGTGTGGACTGAACACCAGGACTTGATCTCTATACGCGGTACCTGCAGTACGGTGTGGACTGAACACCAGGACGTGATCTCTATACGCAGTAACCGCAGCACGGTGTGTACTGAACACCAGGACTTGATCTCTATACGCAGTACCTGCAGCACGGTGTGGACTGAGCACCAGGACTTGATCTCTATACGCAGTACCTGCAGCACGGTGTGGACTGAACACCAGGACTTGATCTCTATACGCAGTACCCGCAGCACGGTGTGGACTGAACACCAGGACTTGATCTCTATACGCGGTACCCTCAGCACGGTGTGGACTGAACAGCAGGACTTGATCTCTATACGCGGTACCTGCAGCACGGTGTGGACTGAACACCAGGACTTGATCTCTATACGCGGTACCCGCAGCACGGTGTGGACTGAACATCAGGACTTGATCTCTATACGCGGTACCTGCAGCACGGTGTGGACTGAACATCAGGAATTGATCTCTATACGCGGTACCTGCAGCACGGTGTGGACTGAACATCAGGACTTGATCTCTATACGCAGTACCTGCAGTACGGTGTGGACTGAATACCAGGACTTGATCTCTATACGCGGTACCTGCAGCACGGTGTGGACTGAACATCAGGACTTGATCTCTATACGCAGTACCTGCAGTACGGTGTGGACTGAATACCAGGACTTGATCTCTATACGCGGTACCTGCAGCACGGTGTGGACTGAACATCAGGACTTGATCTCTATACGCAGTACCTGCAGTACGGTGTGGACTAAATACCAGGACTTGATCTCTATACGCAGTACCTGCAGCACGGTGTGGACTGAATACCAGGACTTGATTTCTATACGCAGTATCTGCAGTACGGTGTGGACTGAACACCAGGACTTGATCTCTATACGCGGTACCCGTAGCACGGTGTGGACTGAGCACCAGGACCTAATCTCTATACGCGGTACCCGCAGCACGGTGTGGACTGAGCATCAGGACTTGATCTCTATACGCGGAACCCGCAGCACGGTATGGACTGAGCACCAGGACTTGATCTCTATACGCGGTACCCGCAGCACGGTGTGGACTGAGCATCAGGACTTGATCTCTATACGCGGAACCCGCAGCACGGTGTGGACTGAGCACCAGGACTTGATCTCTATACGCGGAACCCGCAGCACGGTGTGGACTGAACACCAGGACTTGATCTCTATACACGGTACCTGCAGCACGGTGTGGACTGAACATCAGGACTTGATCTCTATACGCGGTACCTGCAGCACGGTGTGGACTGAATACCAGGACTTGATCTCTATACGCGGTACCCGCAGCACGGTGTGGACTGAACACCAGGACTTGATCTCTATACACCGAACCTGCAGCACGGTGTGGACTGAACACCAGGACTTGATCTCTATAAGCAGTACCTGCAGTACGGTGTGGACTGAACACCAGGACTTGATCTCTATACGCGGTACCTGCAGCACGGTGTGGACTGAACACCAGGACTTGATCCCTGTATGCGGTACCTGCAGCACGGTGTGGACTGAACACCAGGACTTGATCTCTATACGCGGTACCTGCAGCACGGTGTGGACTGAACACCAGGACTTGATCCCTGTAAGCGGTACCTGCAGCACGGTGTCGACTGAACACCAGGACTTGATCTCTATACGCAGTACCTGCAGCACGAGGACTGAACACCAGGACTTGATCTCTATACGCGGTACCTGCAGCATGGTGTGGACTGAGCATCAGGACTTGATCTCTATATGCAGTACCTGCAGCACGGTGTGGACTGAACACTAGGACTTGATCTCTATACGCGGTACCTGCAGTACGGTGTGGACTGAACACTAGGACTTGATCTCTATACGCGGTACCTGCAGCACGGTGTGGACTGAACACTAGGACTTGATCTCTATACGCAGTACCTGCAGCACGGTGTGGACTGAACACTAGGACTTGATCTCTATACGCAGTACCTGCAGCACGGTGTGGACTGAACACCAGGACTTGATCTCTATACGCGGTACCTGCAGCACGGTGTGGACTGAACACCAGGACGTGATCTCTATACGCGGTACCCGCAGCACGGTGTGGACTGAACATCAGGACTTGATCTCTATACGCAGTACCTGCAGTACGGTGTGGACTGAACACCAGGACTTGATCTCTATACACGGTACCCGCAGCACGGTATGGACTGAACACTAGGACTTGATCTCTATACGCGCTACCTGCAGCACGGTGTGGACTGAACATCAGGACTTGATCTCTATACGCGGTACCCTCAGCACGGTGTGGACTGAACACCAGGACTTGATCTCTATATGCAGTACCTGCAGCACGGTGTGGACTGAACACTAGGACTTGATCTCTATACGCAGTACCTGCAGCACGGTGTGGACTGAACACCAGGACTTGATCTCTATACGCGGTACCTGCAGCACGGTGTGGACTGAACACCAGGACTTGATCTCTATACGCGGTACCCGCAGCACGGTGTGGACTGAACATCAGGACTTGATCTCTATACGCAGTACCTGCAGTACGGTGTGGACTGAACACCAGGACTTGATCTCTATACACGGTACCCGCAGCACGGTATGGACTGAACACTAGGACTTGATCTCTATACGCGGTACCTGCAGCACGGTGTGGACTGAGCACCAGGACGTGATCTCTATACGCGGTACCCTCAGCACGGTGTGGACTGAACACCAGGACTTGATCTCTATACGCAGTACCTGCAGTACGGTGTGGACTGAATACCAGGACTTGATCTCTATACGCAGTACCTGCAGCACGGTGTGGACTGAACATCAGGACTTGATCCCTGTACGCGGTACCTGCAGCACGGTGTGGACTGAACATCAGGACTTGATCTCTATACGCAGTACCCTCAGCACGGTGTGGACTGAACATCAGGACTTGATCTCTATACGCAGTACCTGCAGCACGGTGTGGACTGAACATCAGGACTTGATCTCTATACGCAGTACCTGCAGTACGGTGTGGACTGAACACCAGGACTTGATCTCTATACGCGGTACCCGCAGCACATTGTGGACTGAACACTAGGACTTGATCTCTATACACCGATCCTGCAGCACGGTGTGGACTGAACACCAGGACTTGATCTCTATACACGGTACCTGCAGCACGGTGTGGACTGAGCACCAGGACTTGATCTCTATACACGGTACCTGCAGCACGGTGTGGACTGAGCACCAGGACTTGATCTCTATACACGGTACCTGCAGCACGGTATGGACTGAACACCAGGACTTGATCTCTATACGCAGTACCTGCAGCACGGTGTGGACTGAACACCAGGACGTGATCTCTATACGCGGTACCCGCAGCACGGTGTGGACTGAACATCAGGACTTGATCTCTATACGCAGTACCTGCAGCACGGTGTGGACTGAACACCAGGACTTGATCTCTATACGCGGTACCCGCAGCACATTGTGGACTGAACACTAGGACTTGATCTCTATACACCGATCCTGCAGCACGGTGTGGACTGAACACCAGGACTTGATCTCTATACACCGATCCTGCAGCACGGTATGGACTGAACACTAGGACTTGATCTCTATACGCGGTACCTGCAGCACGGTGTGGACTGAACACCAGGACTTGATCTCTATACGCGGTACCTGCAGTACGGTGTGGACTGAACACCAGGACTTGATCTCTATACGCGGTACCTGCAGCACGGTGTGGACTGAACACCAGGACGTGATCTCTATACGCGGTACCCGCAGCACGGTGTGGACTGAACATCAGGACTTGATCTCTATACGCAGTACCTGCAGCACGGTGTGGACTGAACATCAGGACTTGATCTCTATACGCAGTACCTGCAGTACGGTGTGGACTGAACACTAGGACTTAATCTCTATACGCGGTACCTGCAGTACGGTGTGGACTGAACACTAGGACTTAATCTCTATACGCAGTACCTGCAGCACGGTGTGGACTGAACACCAGGACTTGATCTCTATACGCGGTACCCGCAGCACGGTGTGGACTGAGCACCAGGACTTGATCTCTATACGCGGTACCTGCAGCACGGTGTGGACTGAACACCAGGACTTGATCTCTATACACGGTACCCGCAGCACGGTATGGACTGAACACTAGGACTTGATCTCTATACGCGGTACCTGCAGCACGGTGTGGACTGAGCACCAGGACGTGATCTCTATACGCGGTACCCTCAGCACGGTGTGGACTGAACACCAGGACTTGATCTCTATACGCAGTACCTGCAGTACGGTGTGGACTGAATACCAGGACTTGATCTCTCTGCGCGGTACCTGCAGCACGGTGTGGACTGAATACCAGGACTTGATCTCTATACGCGGTACCCGCAGCACGGTGTGGACTGAATACCAGGACTTGATCTCTATACGCGGTACCTGCAGCACGGTGTGGACTGAACATCAGGACTTGATCTCTATACGCGGTACCTGCAGCACGGTGTGGACTGAACACCAGGACTTGATTTCTATACACGATCCTGCAGCACGGTGTGGACTGAACACCAGGACTTGATCTCTATACACGGTACCTGCAGCACGGTGTGGACTGAGCACCAGGACTTGATCTCTATACACGGTACCTGCAGCACGGTGTGGACTGAGCACCAGGACTTGATCTCTATACGCGGTACCCGCAGCACGGTGTGGACTGAGCACCAGGACTTGATCTCTATACGCAGTACCCGCAGCACGGTGTGGACTGAACACCAGGACTTGATCTCTATACGCGGTACCTGCAGCACGGTGTGGACTGAATACCAGGACTTGATCTCTATACGCAGTACCTGCAGCACGGTGTGGACTGAATACCGGGACTTGATCTCTATACGCAGTACCTGCAGCACAGTGTGGACTGAATACCAGGACTTGATCTCTATACGCAGTACCCGCAGCACGGTGTGGACTGAATACCAGGACTTGATCTCTATACGCAGTACCTGCAGCACGGTGTGGACTGAGCACCAGGACTTGATCTCTATACGCGGTACCTGCAGCACGGTGTGGACTGAACACCAGGACTTGATCTCTATACGCAGTACCCGCAGCACGGTGTGGACTGAACACCAGGACTTGATCTCTATACGCGGTACCTGCAGCACGGTGTGGACTGAATACCAGGACTTGATCTCTATACGCAGTACCTGCAGCACGGTGTGGACTGAATACCGGGACTTGATCTCTATACGCAGTACCTGCAGCACAGTGTGGACTGAATACCAGGACTTGATCTCTATACGCAGTACCCGCAGCACGGTGTGGACTGAATACCAGGACTTGATCTCTATACGCAGTACCTGCAGCACGGTGTGGACTGAGCACCAGGACTTGATCTCTATACGCAGTACCCGCAGCACGGTGTGGACTGAATACCAGGACTTGATCTCTATACGCGGTACCCGCAGCACGGTGTGGACTGAGCACCAGGACTTGATCTCTATACGCGGTACCTGCAGCACGGTGTGGACTGAACACCAGGACTTGATCTCTATACACCGAACCTGCAGCACGGTGTGGACTGAACATCAGGACTTGATCTCTATACGCAGTACCTGCAGCACGGTGTGGACTGAACACCAGGACTTGATCTCTATACGCGGTACCTGCAGCACGGTGTGGACTGAACACTAGGACTTGATCTCTATACGCAGTACCTGCAGTACGGTGTGGACTGAACACCAGGACTTGATCTCTATACGCGGTACCTGCAGCACGGTGTGGACTGAACATCAGGACTTGATCTCTATACGCGGTACCTGCAGCACGGTGTGGACTGAACATCAGGACTTGATCTCTATACGCGGTACCTGCAGCACGGTGTGGACTGAACACTAGGACTTGATCTCTATACGCGGTACCTGCAGCACATTGTGGACTGAACACTAGGACTTGATCTCTATACACCGATCCTGCAGCACGGTGTGGACTGAACACCAGGACTTGATCTCTATACACGGTACCTGCAGCACGGTGTGGACTTAACACTAGGACTTGATCTCTATACGCAGTACCCGCAGCACGGTGTGGACTGAACACCAGGACTTGATCTCTATACGCGGTACCCGCAGCACGGTGTGGACTGAATACCAGGACTTGATCTCTATACGCAGTATCTGCAGTACGGTGTGGACTGAACACCAGGACTTGATCTCTATACACGGTACCTGCAGCACGGTGTGGACTTAACACCAGGACTTGATCTCTATACGCAGTACCCGCAGCACGGTGTGGACTGAGCACCAGGACTTGATCTCTATACGCGGTACCCGCAGCACGGTGTGGACTGAATACCAGGACTTGATCTCTATACGCAGTATCTGCAGTACGGTGTGGACTGAACACCAGGACTTGATCTCTATACGCGGTACCTGCAGTACGGTGTGGACTGAATACCAGGACTTGATCTCTATACACGGTACCCGCAGCACGGTGTGGACTGAACACCAGGACTTGATCTCTATACGCAGTATCTGCAGCACGGTGTGGACTGAATACCAGGACTTGATCTCTATACACGGTACCTGCAGCACGGTGTGGACTGAACATCAGGACTTGATCTCTATACACGGTACCCGCAGCACGGTGTGGACTGAACACCAGGACTTGATCTCTATACGCAGTATCTGCAGTACGGTGTGGACTGAACACCGGGACTTGATCTCTATACGCAGTACCTGCAGCACGGTGTGGACTGAGCACCAGGACTTGATCTCTATACGCGGTACCCGCAGCACGGTGTGGACTGAGCACCAGGACTTGATCTCTATACGCAGTATCTGCAGCACGGTGTGGACTGAACACCAGGACTTGATCTCTATACGCAGTACCCGCAGCACGGTGTGGACTGAACATCAGGACTTGATCTCTATACGCAGTACCTGCAGCACGGTGTGGACTGAATACCAGGACTTGATCTCTATACGCAGTACCTGCAGCACGGTGTGGACTGAATACCAGGACTTGATCTCTATACGCAGTACCTGCAGCACGGTGTGGACTG
Source organism: Bufo gargarizans (assembly GCF_014858855.1). NCBI lineage: Eukaryota > Metazoa > Chordata > Amphibia > Anura > Bufonidae > Bufo > Bufo gargarizans. The sequence goes on from NC_058084.1 coordinate 2,579,468, forward strand.
AGCACCAGGACTTGATCTCTATACGCGTTACCTGCAGTACGGTGTGGACTGAACATCAGGACTTGATCTCTCTACGCGGTACCCGCAGCACGGTGTGGACTGAGCACCAGGACTTGATCTCTATACGCGTTACCTGCAGTACGGTGTGGACTGAACACCAGGACTTGATCTCTATACGCAGTACCTGCAGTATGGTGTGGACTGAACACCAGGACTTGATCTCTATACGCGGTACCTGCAGCACGGTGTGGACTGAGCACCAGGACGTGATCTCTATACGCGGTACCCGCAGCACGGTGTGGACTGAACACCGGGACTTGATCTCTATACGCAGTACCTGCAGCACGGTGTGGACTGAACACCAGGACTTGATCTCTATACGCGGTACCCGCAGCACGGTGTGGACTGAGCACCAGGACTTGATCTCTATACGCGGTACCTGCAGCACGGTGTGGACTGAACACCAGGACTTGATCTCTATACACGGTACCTGCAGCACGTTGTGGACTGAGCATCAGGACTTGATCTCTATACGCAGTATCTGCAGTACGGTGTGGACTGAACACCAGGACTTGATCTCTATACGCGGTATCCACAGCACGGTGTGGACTGAACACTAGGACTTGATCTCTATACGCAGTACCTGCAGCACGGTGTGGACTGAGCACCAGGACTTGATCTCTATACGCAGTACCTGCAGCATGGTGTGGACTGAGCACCAGGACTTGATCTCTATACGCAGTACCTGCAGCACGGTGTGGACTGAGCACCAGGACTTGATCTCTATACGCGGTACCTGCAGCACGGTGTGGACTGAATACCAGGACTTGATCTCTATACGCGGTACCCGCAGCACGGTGTGGACTGAACACCAGGACTTGATCTCTATACGCGGTACCCGCAGCACGGTGTGGACTGAACACCAGGACTTGATCTCTATACGCAGTACCTGCAGCACGGTGTGGACTGAACACCAGGACTTGATCTCTATACGCGGTACCTGCAGCACGGTGTGGACTGAGCACCAGGACTTGATCTCTATACGCGGTACCTGCAGCACGGTGTGGACTGAGCATCAGGACTTGATCTCTATACGCGGTACCTGCAGCACGGTGTGGACTGAACACCAGGACTTGATCTCTATACGCAGTACCTGCAGCACGGTGTGGACTGAACACCAGGACTTGATCTCTATACGCAGTACCTGCAGTATGGTGTGGACTGAACACCAGGACTTGATCTCTATACGCAGTACCTGCAGTACGGTGTGGACTGAACACCAGGACTTGATCTCTATACGCAGTACCTGCAGCACGGTGTGGACTGAACACCAGGACTTGATCTCTATACGCAGTACCTGCAGTATGGTGTGGACTGAATACCAGGACTTGATCTCTATACACGGTACCTGCAGCACGGTGTGGACTGAATACCAGGACTTGATCTCTATACGCAGTACCTGCAGCACGGTGTGGACTGAACACCAGGACTTGATCTCTATACGCAGTACCTGCAGCACGGTGTGGACTGAACATAAGGACTTGATCTCTATACACCGATCCTGCAGCACGGTGTGGACTGAATACCAGGACTTGATCTCTATACGCGGTACCCGCAGCACGGTGTGGACTGAATACCAGGACTTGATCTCTATACGCGGTACCCGCAGCACATTGTGGACTGAACACTAGGACTTGATCTCTATACACCGATCCTGCAGCACGGTGTGGACTGAATACCAGGACTTGATCTCTATACGCGGTACCTGCAGTATGGTGTGGACTGAGCACCAGGACTTGATCTCTATACGCAGTACCTGCAGTACGGTGTGGACTGAACACCAGGACTTGATCTCTATACGCAGTACCTGCAGCACGGTGTGGACTGAACACCAGGACTTGATCTCTATACGCAGTACCTGCAGTATGGTGTGGACTGAACACCGGGACTTGATCTCTATACGCGGTACCTGCAGCACGGTGTGGACTGAGCACCAGGACTTGATCTCTATACGCAGTACCTGCAGCACGGTGTGGACTGAACACCAGGACTTGATCTCTATACGCAGTACCTGCAGCACGGTGTGGACTGAACACCAGGACTTGATCTCTATACGCAGTACCTGCAGTACGGTGTGGACTGAACACCAGGACTTGATCTCTATACGCAGTACCTGCAGCACGGTGTGGACTGAACACCAGGACTTGATCTCTATACGCAGTACCTGCAGCACGGTGTGGACTGAACATCAGGACTTGATCTCTATACGCAGTACCCGCAGCACATTGTGGACTGAACACTAGGACTTGATCTCTATACACCGATCCTGCAGCACGGTGTGGACTGAATACCAGGACTTGATCTCTATACGCGGTACCCACAGCACGGTGTGGACTGAATACCAGGACTTGATCTCTATACACGGTACCTGCAGCACGGTGTGGACTGAATACCAGGACTTGATCTCTATACGCAGTACCTGCAGCACGGTGTGGACTGAACACCAGGACTTGATCTCTATACGCAGTACCCGCAGCACAGTGTGGACTGAACACTAGGACTTGATCTCTATACACCGATCCTGCAGCACGGTGTGGACTGAATACCAGGACTTGATCTCTATACGCAGTACCTGCAGCACGGTGTGGACTGAACACCAGGACTGAAAACTAAGATGAAGTTGTTTTCTGTTTTGTGAAGCCTGCCAAGTGTGAATAAACACTAATTTCTGGTAAAGACTGTTTTTGTGCTTCTGTACTGCGTCCGCTCACCCTGTCTACCAGAGCGAATCCCTACACCAGACATGATGAAAAAAAATCTAGATCTTAGAAGGTGTTAATATTAGGTAAATCCAACCTCAGATGAAGCACAGCACACAACACATTCCACAGTGTTTTATTTACTCCACAAAAATGAAGCTAAAATGGAAAAGCCATGTGTGATAAACTAAGTGCCCCATGAGTCCATGATCAAGTGCCCCCAATGAATCATTAGCTTGTAGGACCATCGTTAGCAGCAGTAACTTGTAAGTCCAGTTTTTTTAGGATGACTTTATCAATCAATGTTTTGGAGCACTTTTGACCGCTCTTCTTTACAATGTTCTTCAGGTCATTGAGGTTTCTGGGCTTTCTTTCATGCACAGCACTTTTGGGGTCCCATCACAACATTTTAATGGGGTCGAAGTCTGGACTTTGGGTCAAAGCAGAATCTCAGTTCTCTAATTTTTCAGCCATTCTGCTGTAGATTTTCTGTTAATGCTTAGGCCCTGTTCCATGGCCCAGTTTCGGCCAAGCTTTAGCTTTTGGATAGACTGCCTCACATTTGAGTCTAGAATTCTTCAGTATTTAGAGGAGTTCATGGTCAACTCAATGACTAGAAGGTGCCAGGGTCCTGTGGTTGCAAAACAAGCCCAGATCATCCCCACCACTGTGCTGGTATGAGGTGTTTGTACTTATAGAACCGTATGGTGGGTTTGTTCGTCAAATGTGGTGTTGTGCGTTATGGCCAAACATCTCCACTTGATAAATCAGGGCCAATTTTCATTGATGAGACCAAGACCGGTGTGTCCTATGCCAGTCTAGATATCTCCTGCGCTGCCAGAGGATGCATTTAATTTATGAAGAGGCACATGTTTCATTATAGATTAAGGTCATGGGCTGGCAGTTGCAGCTGGTATAGATAAGTCATCATTTATGTGAGAAAACTGGCGCAAACGTCATAAACTGTGTCATGTCTGGCTGATGCCCTTGGTCGCACCCTTCCCTTGCCACGCCTCCTTTTAAAAAACTAGCAACAGCAGATTAAAGGGGTTGTGCCATCATAATGATCACTGTTAAATCTGTTAATGATTTGACAGTGATCATTTTTGTAAATATATTTGATTAACAAATTCCCACCGTTTAGGATAAAATTCATCCCCACTTTCCTCATTGTTGTCATTTGGTATCCCCTGGTTACGGCTCCGCTCTTCTCCGGAATCCCGGTGGCCGCGCTTTCGCAGAAGACTCCTTCTTTTCTCCCAGCCGGGCCGCTCGCTGTTCTGCATGCGCGATGGTGACTTCTTCCTGGCCAGAATAGTACAGAGCCGCGAATGCGCACGCCGGCTCTGTACTATACTGGCCAGGAATAAGTCACCATGGCGCATGCGCGGTGGCGTGCGCATTCAGTCCAGCGCGCGGCCCGGACGGGAGAAGACTTCAATCAAGATGAAGCCCGCCCCCAGCCAGAATCCATGAAGTGAATGGCGCGCTGGCAGCAGGTAAGTATGAAAAGGCGAAGTGGGATAACCCCTTTAAGGCCTCTTGCACACAACTCTCCCAGTGTTACTCCTGCTAGAACATATGATGTATGTAGATTATTAGTACCTGATCCTTCTCTACAAGTGACTCTCCAGTGTTACTCCTCCTAGGACATATGATGCATGTAGATTATTAGTACCTGATCCTTCTCTACTAGTGTCTCTCCAGTGTTTCTACTCCTAGGACATATGATGTATGTAGATTATTAGTACCTGATCCTTCTCTACAAGTGACTCTCCAGTGTTTCTACTCCTAGGACATATGATGTATGTAGATTATTAGTACCTGATCCTTCTCTACAAGTGTCTCTCCAGTGTTACTCCTCCTAGGACATATATGATGTATGTAGATTATTAGTACCTGATCCTTCTCTACAAGTGACTCTCCAGTGTTACTCCTCCTAGGACATATGATGTATGTAGATTATTAGTACCTGATCCTTCTCTACAAGTGACTCTCCAGTGTTACTCCTCCTAGGACATATGATGCATGTAGATTATTAGTACCTGCTCCTTCTCTACAAGTGTCTCTCCAGTGTTACTCCTCCTAGGACATATGATGTATGTAGATTATTAGTACCCGATCCTTCTCTACAAGTGACTCTCCAGTGTTACTCCTCCTAGGACATATGATGCATGTAGATTATTAGTACCTGATCCTTCTCTACTAGTGTCTCTCCAGTGTTTCTACTCCTAGGACATATGATGTATGTAGATTATTAGTACCTGATTCTTCTCTACAAGTGACTCTCCAGTGTTACTCCTCCTAGGACATATGATGCATGTAGATTATTAGTACCTGATCCTTCTCTACAAGTGACTCTCCAGTGTTTCTCCCCCTAGGACATATCATGTATGTAGATTATTAGTACCTGATCCTTCTCTACAAGTGACTCTCCCGTGTTACTCATCCTAGGACATATGATGTATGTAGATTATTAGTACCTGATCCTTCTCTACAAGTGTCTCTCCAGTGTAACTCCTCCTAGGACATATGATGCATGTAGATTATTAGTACCTGATCCTTCTCTACAAGTGTCTCTCCAGTGTTACTCCCCCTAGGACATATGATGTATGTAGATTATTAGTACCTGATCCTTCTCTACTAGTGTCTCTCCAGTGTTTCTACTCCTAGGACATATGATGTATGTAGATTATTAGTACCTGATTCTTCTCTACAAGTGACTCTCCAGTGTTACTCCTCCTAGGACATATGATGCATGTAGATTATTAGTACCTGATCCTTCTCTACAAGTGACTCTCCAGTGTTTCTCCCCCTAGGACATATGATGTATGTAGATTATTAGTACCTGATCCTTCTCTACAAGTGTCTCTCCAGTGTTACTCCTCCTAGAACATATGATGTATGTAGATTATTAGTACCTGATCCTTCTCTACAAGTGTCTCTCCAGTGTTACTACTCCTAGGACATATGATGCATGTAGATTATTAGTACCTGATCCTTCTCTACAAGTGTCTCTCCAGTGTAACTCCTCCTAGAACATATGATGTATGTAGATTATTAGTACCTGATCCTTCTTTACAAGTCACTCTCCAGTGTTTCTACTCCTAGGACATATGATGCATGTAGATTATTAGTACCTGATCCTTCTCTACAAGTGTCTCTCCAGTGTAACTCCTCCTAGGACATATGATGCATGTAGATTATTAGTACCTGATCCTTCTCTACAAGTGTCTCTCCAGTGTTACTCCTCCTAGAACATATGATGTATGTAGATTATTAGTACCTGATCCTTCTCTACAAGTGACTCTCCAGTGTTACTCCTCCTAGGACATATGATGTATGTAGATTATTAGTACCCGATCCTTCTCTACAAGTGACTCTCCCGTGTTACTCATCCTAGGACATATGATGCATGTAGATTATTAGTACCTGATCCTTCTCTACAAGTGTCTCTCCAGTGTTACTCCTCCTAGGACATATGATGTATGTAGATTATTTGTACCAAGATTCTTCTCTACAAGTGACTCTCCAGTGTTACTCCTCCTAGAACATATGATGTATGTAGATTATTAGTACCTGATCCTTCTTTACAAGTGACTCTCCAGTGTTTCTCCCCCTAGGACATATGATGCATGTAGATTATTAGTACCTGATCCTTCTCTACAAGTGTCTCTCCAGTGTAACTCCTCCTAGGACATATGATGTATGTAGATTATTCGTACCAAGATTCTTCTCTACAAGTGACTCTCCAGTGTTACTCCCCCTAGAACATATGATGTATGTAGATTATTAGTACCTGATCCTTCTCTACAAGTGTCTCTCCAGTGTTTCTACTCCTAGGACATATGATGTATGTAGATTATTAGTACCTGATCCTTCTCTACAAGTGTCTCTCCAGTGTTACTCCTCCTAGGACATATGATGTATGTAGATTATTAGTACCTGATCCTTCTCTACAAGTGACTCTCCAGTGTTACTCCTCCTAGGACATATGATGTATGTAGATTATTAGTACCTGATCCTTCTCTACAAGTGTCTCTCCAGTGTAACTCCTCCTAGGACATATGATGCATGTAGATTATTAGTACCTGATCCTTCTCTACAAGTGTCTCTCCAGTGTAACTCCTCCTAGGACATATGATGCATGTAGATTATTAGTACCTGATCCTTCTCTACATGTGTCTCTCCAGTGTAACTCCTCCTAGGACATATGATGCATGTAGATTATTAGTACCTGATCCTTCTCTACAAGTGACTCTCCAGTGTTACTCCTCCTAGGACATATGATGTATGTAGATTATTAGTACCTGATCCTTCTCTACAAGTGACTCTCCAGTGTTACTCCTCCTAGGACATATGATGTATGTAGATTATTAGTACCTGATCCTTCTCTACAAGTGTCTCTCCAGTGTAACTCCTCCTAGGACATATGATGCATGTAGATTATTCGTACCAAGATTCTTCTCTACAAGTGTCTCTCCAGTGTAACTCCTCCTAGGACATATGATGTATGTAGATTATTAGTACCTGATCCTTCTCTACTAGTGTCTCTCCAGTGTTTCTACTCCTAGGACATGTGATGTATGTAGATTATTAGTACCTGATCCTTCTCTACAAGTGTCTCTCCAGTGTTACTCCTCCTAGGACATATATGATGTATGTAGATTATTAGTACCTGATCCTTCTCTACAAGTGACTCTCCAGTGTTACTCCTCCTAGGACATATGATGCATGTAGATTATTAGTACCTGATCCTTCTCTACAAGTGTCTCTCCAGTGTAACTCCTCCTAGAACATATGATGTATGTAGATTATTAGTACCTGATCCTTCTTTACAAGTCACTCTCCAGTGTTTCTACTCCTAGGACATATGATGCATGTAGATTATTAGTACCTGATCCTTCTCTACAAGTGTCTCTCCAGTGTAACTCCTCCTAGGACATATGATGTATGTAGATTATTAGTACCTGATCCTTCTCTACAAGTGACTCTCCCGTGTTACTCATCCTAGGACATATGATGCATGTAGATTATTAGTACCTGATCCTTCTCTACAAGTGTCTCTCCAGTGTTACTCCTCCTAGGACATATGATGTATGTAGATTATTTGTACCAAGATTCTTCTCTACAAGTGACTCTCCAGTGTTACTCCTCCTAGAACATATGATGTATGTAGATTATTAGTACCTGATCCTTCTCTACAAGTGTCTCTCCAGTGTTACTCCTCCTAGGACATATGATGTATGTAGATTATTTGTACCAAGATTCTTCTCTACAAGTGTCTCTCCAGTGTTACTCCTCCTAGAACATATGATGTATGTAGATTATTAGTACCTGATCCTTCTTTACAAGTGACTCTCCAGTGTTTCTCCCCCTAGGACATATGATGCATGTAGATTATTAGTACCTGATCCTTCTCTACAAGTGTCTCTCCAGTGTAACTCCTCCTAGGACATATGATGTATGTAGATTATTCGTACCAAGATTCTTCTCTACAAGTGTCTCTCCAGTGTTTCTACTCCTAGGACATATGATGTATGTAGATTATTAGTACCTGATTCTTCTCTACAAGTGACTCTCCAGTGTTACTCCTCCTAGGACATATGATGCATGTAGATTATTAGTACCTGATCCTTCTCTACAAGTGTCTCTCCAGTGTAACTCCTCCTAGGACATATGATGCATGTAGATTATTAGTACCTGATCCTTCTCTACAAGTGTCTCTCCAGTGTAACTCCTCCTAGGACATATGATGCATGTAGATTATTAGTACCTGATCCTTCTCTACAAGTGTCTCTCCAGTGTAACTCCTCCTAGGACATATGATGCATGTAGATTATTAGTACCTGATCCTTCTCTACAAGTGTCTCTCCAGTGTAACTCCTCCTAGGACATATGATGTATGTAGATTATTAGTACCTGATCCTTCTCTACAAGTGACTCTCCAGTGTTACTCCTCCTAGGACATATGATGTATGTAGATTATTAGTACCTGATCCTTCTCTACAAGTCACTCTCCAGTGTAACTCCTCCTAGGACATATGATGCATGTAGATTATTAGTACCTGATCCTTCTCTACAAGTGACTCTCCAGTGTTACTCCCCCTAGGACATATAATGTATGTAGATTATTAGTACCTGATCCTTCTCTACAAGTGACTCTCCAGTGTTACTTCTCCTAGGACATATGATGTATGTAGATTATTAGTACCTGATCCTTCTCTACAAGTGACTCTCCAGTGTTACTCCTCCTAGGACATATGATGTATGTAGATTATTCGTACCAAGATTCTTCTCTACAAGTGACTCTCCAGTGTTACTCCTCCTAGGACATATGATGTATGTAGATTATTCGTACCAAGATTCTTCTCTACAAGTGTCTCTCCAGTGTAACTCCTCCTAGGACATATGATGCATGTAGATTATTAGTACCTGATCCTTCTCTACAAGTGACTCTCCAGTGTTACTCCTCCTAGGACATATGATGTATGTAGATTATTAGTACCTGATCCTTCTCTACAAGTGTCTCTCCAGTGTAACTCCTCCTAGGACATATGATGTATGTAAATTATTAGTACCTGATCCTTCTCTACAAGTGACTCTCCAGTGTTACTTCTCCTAGGACATATGATGTATGTAGATTATTAGTACCTGATCCTTCTCTACAAGTGACTCTCCAGTGTTACTCCTCCTAGGACATATGATGTATGTAGATTATTCGTACCAAGATTCTTCTCTACAAGTGACTCTCCAGTGTTACTCCTCCTCTGTAGCGAAGGAAAACACTCATGTATGAGTATCAGGCAGGATGGAAGGAAATGTGGCCACTTTTCTGTGTTTTTCCATTAAAAATATTTTTTTTAAGAAGTTCCTGCAGCATGGCGCCTGAAACAGAAGATTCATACTTGCCTGCTCCATTCCACTCCAGTCCTCCACACTAACCCTGCGGTCTCCATCTTCTGGTCCCTGCGTTTACACCTGGCAATTCATGGGCATGGCCACTTCACCTCTGAAGCCAGTTATTGGCTGGAGCGGTGCATGTGACTATGCCCATGCACTGCCAGATGTAAACAGCGCAGGGACTAGAAGATGGAGGCCGCGTGAATCCCATTAAGCCCCTATTACACTGCACAACATTACTGGGTACAAGTGTTCATAGGCTGCTCATTCCTGATATCTGGCCTGTAAAATCAGCTGCTGATCACGAGCAATCACTCTTTGTCAGATGATTTTCATATTTTATGAATTGCCGTCAACACATCTCCTGGTGTAATCAGTGCTACCAATAATCTATTGAAGTGAATGAGGGAGGAATGATAGAGGTAGTGATCATTCCTCCCCATTCACTTGGCTTCTGTAAGGCTGCGTTCACACGGGCGAGATTTCCGCGCGGGTGCAATGCATGAGGTGAACGTATTGCACCTGCACTGAATCCTGACCCATTCATTTCAATGGGGCTGTGCACATGAGCGTTTTTTTTCATGCATCACTTCTGCAATGCTTTAAAATCGCAGCATGTTCTATATTCTGCGTTTTTCACGCAGTCCTGGCCCCATAGAAGTGAATGGGGCTGCGTTAATAACGCATTGCATCTGCAAGCAAGTGCGGATGCAATGCGTTTTTCACTGATGGTTGCTAGGAGATGTTGTTTGTAAACCTTCAGTTTTTTATCACGCGCGTGAAAAACGCATCAAAACGCATTGCACCCGCGTGGAAAAAACTGAACAACTGAACGCAATTGCAGACAAAACTGACTGAACTTGCTTGCAAAATGGTGCGAGTTTAACTGAACGCACCCTGAACGCATCCGGACCTAATCTGTCACGCTCGTGTGAACTCAGCCTAATAGGCCAATGCCAACAAGCGCCGATCAACATTTTTTTAATATTTTTTATTTGCACCCCTTGAAATACAGCGATGTGACAAAAGGTTGTGCCCCCCTGCTTTAAATTATATCTGTGATATGACCCAGCCTCTTTTATGTAAGACCCTTGTATGCCTCCATGTATTTTCCATGTCTTGGTCATTGTGTGGACTTTGTGCATAGAAATTATAGAATATCAATTATTTTCTCTTTTTTTCAGATTAATGTTGCATTAAAGGCTTTCCTGAAGATCTCCCTCTATCTCCCTCCCTTGAAGTAGAAGATAATCAGTCACCGATTGGCAAAACAAGAAATTTCAAAAAGAAATCTAATCTTTCCATGCATGAGAAAATTCACACAGCTAAAAGACGATATTCATGTTCAGACTGTGGGAAAACATTTACTAGGAAACGGACTCTTGTTGGACATCAAAGAATTCACACAGGAGAGAAGCCATTCTCCTGCCTGGAATGTGGGCAGAAGTTTATGCTTAAAAATTATCTTGAAAGGCATCAGAGAATTCACTCAAATGAGAAGCCGTATTCATGTTCAGAATGTGGAAGATGTTTCACAGAAAAATCAAAGCTTATTATACATGAGAGATTTCATACCGGAGAAAAGCTCTTTACATGTTCAGAATGTGGGAAATGTTTTACAAGTAAATCAAATTTTATTAGTCATCAGAGAATTCACACAGGAGAGAAGCCATATTCATGTTCTGAATGTGGAGGATGTTTTAGGCAGAAGGCAAGCCTATTAAAACATCAGAGACGGCACACAGGAGAGAAGCCATATTCATGTCCAGAATGTGGGAAATGTTTTAGTCGGAGGTCAGTCCTTGTTAAACATCAGATGATTCACACAGGAGAGAAGCCATACTCATGCTCAGAATGTGGGAAATGTTTTAGTCAGAGAGCAGTCCTTACTATACATCAGAGATGTCACACCGGGGAGAAACCATATTTATGCTCAGAATGTGGGAAATGTTTTGCCCAGAAATCACATCTTGTTGACCATCTAACAACTCATACTGGGAAGTCATTTTCATGTCCTGAATGTGGGAAATGTTTTCGCCAAAAATTAAGTCTTATTGGACATCTAAATATTCACACAGGGGAGAAACCATATTTATGTTCAGAATGTGGGGAATGTTTTAATCACAAACTAGCTCTTGTTAAACATCAGAACAGTCATAAAGGGGAGAAGTCTTATTCATGTTCACAATGTGGAAAATGTTTTACCAGGAAATCGAGTCTTGTTATACATGAGAGAATTCACACAGGAGAAAAGCCGTATTCATGTTCAGAATGTGGGAAATGTTTTAGCCAGAAAGCAGTCCTTCTTAAACATCAGAAAATTCACACCGGGGAGAAGCCGTATTCATGCTCCAAATGTGGGAAATGTTTTAGACAGAAATCAAGTCTTATTGACCATCTGAAAAGTCACTCTGAGGAGAAGCCATTTTCATGTTCTGAATGTGGGAAATGTTTCCGACAGAAATTAGGTCTTCTGGGGCATTTAAATAGTCACACAGGGAAGAAACCATATTCATGTTCTCAATGTGGGAAATGTTTTACACAGAAGTCTGGTCTTGTAATACATGGGAGAATTCACACTGGGGAGAAGCCATATTCATGTTCAGAATGTGGGAAATGTTTTGGCTATAAATCAAGTCTTGTTGACCATCTGAAAACTCATTTGGAGGAGAAGCCATTTTCATGTCCTGAATGTGGGAAATATTTTACGCATAAATCAGGTCTTGTTTTACATGAGCGAATTCACACAGGGGAGAAGCCATATTCCTGTGTAGAATGTGGGAAATGTTTCAGATATAAATCAAGTCTTGCTGACCATTTGAAAATGCACTCTGCGGATAATTCATTTTCATGTCGTGAATGTGGGAAATGTTTTGGCAGGAAAATGAATCTTGTTATACACGAGAGAATTCACACAGGAGAGAAGCCATATTCATGTTCAGAATGTGGGAAATGTTTTACCCAGAGAGCAATCCTTGATAAACATCAAAAGACTCACAGCAGAGAGAGACCGTATTCATGTTCAGAATGTGGGAAATGTTTTAAACATAAATCAGATCTTGTTATACATCAGAGAACTCACACAGGAGAGAAGCCATATTCATGTTCGGAATGTGGGAAATGTTTTAGTTAGAGATCAATCCTTGTTAAACATCAGAAGATTCACACACGAGAGAAACCTCATTTATGATCAGAATGTGGGAAATGTCTTGTAGACCATCTGAAATGTCACACTGAGAAGAAGCCATTTTAATGTCATGAATGTGGGAAATGTTTTCATCAGCAATCAAGTCTTGTGGAACATCTTAGTATTCACTCAGGAGAGAAGTAATAATTATGTTCAGCATGTGGAAAATGTTTTATACATAAGTCATATCTTATTTAACATTTGAAAAGTTACTAAAGCCTTTGTGTCTTGAATGTGGGAAATGTTTTCATCAGGAGTCAAGTCCTGTGGAACATCTAAATGAAATGTTACCAGATGCCATATTGATTTTTTAGAATGTGGGGAATGCTTTATATATGAATCAAGTCTCGTTATACATCAGAGAATTCACACAGGGGAGAAGACATTGTAACTCTGTAGGAAATAGGGCCTATGTGAGCTCCATTGTTGGACATGCTGCCTCCGGATTACCATTACTGCTTAACACAGCAAGATCCTAGTGATCGATGTTCTGTGTAAATGGCCTGAACCAACATCAGTAATCTCTCAGAAAACTCTGGGATGGGGAATATCACAGGCTTATCAATGAGAACAATTTCCCCATACAGAAGGTAGCATTCACTATGTGCCTCCTGTGAGCCAGTATGGATAGCAGCCATTACTGCCGGCAGACTCGCTGTCAAGGAATTCTTGGCAGAACTGCTGTAGTTCGAACACAGGCGTAGGTTTTCTTACATAAGCTGTCCAATGTAGATTGGAAAGAGATGAAACCTTGGAATCTTGTACCATGAGGCTGGCACAATATCAAACCAAAGTGAGAATCTTGTGGACGTGCCGAGAAAGGGGAAAGGGACTAACATCTATCCTAAAAGCTGATAAAAGAACTACCAGAACGCATGAAATCAGTATTGTATTTAACAAATTAGAAAACATAACAATAAAAACAAGTGCAGGGCAAAGGCGACCTCACCGGAGGGGGGCACAACGGTACTAATTCACACTGCTCCAACATTAAGTACAATGTTCTAATTTATTCTAATTTGTTAAATAAAATACAATACTAATTTCATGCGATCTGGTAGTTCTTTTATAGGCCTTTTGTGATTGATTATATATTGTAATTATTTCTTGCGGTATTGTGCTTTTGTTTATTGGTGTAACATATATCATAGCATTATAACCAATGAGATTTGTATTGATCTAAGCTCTTAGTCACATGTTGAAAAAAGACCCAAGTCCATCAAGTTCATCCTTTGTCAATGAACTATACCTATACCCTATGATACAGGCTGACATAGTGTCTGCCATTTCTACCTCATGGGGTAGAGAATTTCATGTGAACACTCCTAATGGTATAGAATCCTTTCCTGTACTGATGTCCTCCACACCTAAAGAATGTCCCCTGGTCTTTTGTTAAAGGGGTTCTGCACTTTGTTTAAACTGATGAGCTATCTTCTGGATAGATCATCAGCATCTGATCGGTGGGGATCCGACACCCGGGACCCCCGCCGATCAGCTGTTTGAGAAGGCAGCGGCGCTCCAGCAGCGCCGCGGCCTTCTCACTGGTTACCGCCGGCCCAGTGACGTCACGACTAGTATCACTGGCCTGGGCGCAGCCAGTAGAGATGTGGTAGTAGGACGGAGCTGCATGTACACCAAACTTTTCCAGTGTGTGCGTTTAAGGAGTTTCTACATTTATAGAGCTTAGTGACAAAAACAGGAGTCAGCAATGTAAATGACAAGTGTGGTTTTAATGCTTCATGACCTTTGACCTTGTCCTCTAAATGAAAGTTTTTTTCAGGACTACAGTACTGAGATCCTATCCGTAGTACAGCACATTCACTTATCTGGGACTGTGTACAGTTCTTTCCAAAGTATGGTGCTATGCCTGCTCTCCCATGAATCGGCTGATAGATGGGGGTGATCTGGTATTGATGGCCTATCCTAAGGAATACCCCCATTAACTGGTAATAGCAGAAAGCATCTCTGCTTCCATCAGGGTAACATTTTCAGTCACATAAATTGGGGTCACGACGTGTACTGGAAGTGATTCATCACGGGTTATCTATAATATGAATTGGGCTTAAGAAAGACAATGGCTCCACATTTTCTGTTTTGGGTAGTTGCCGATGAACCGCAGCGTTGGGTGGACGCTTCGTATTTTCTTTGAGTTGTGGAGATGAACTAAATGCCACTATCTGTCTATTCATCTCTTAGGCCCCTTTCACAAGGGCGTTGCAGATTGGGGCCAGATGCGTTCAGGGAAAATGGTGTGATTGCGTTCCATATTTGCGTTTTTTCCGCGGGGGTGCAAAACGCATTACAATGTGAGAAAAATTGGCATGTTTGGTACCCAGACCCGAACCTGGACTTCTTCACAGAAGTTCAGGTTTGGGTTAGGTGTTGTGTAGATTTTATTATTTTCCCTTATAACATGGTTATAAGGGGAAATAATAGCATTCTTAAAAAAAGAATGCTTAGTAAAATAGGGCTGGAGGGGTTAAAAAAAAATAAAAAATAATATAACTCACCTTAATCCACTTGATCGCGCAGCCCAGCTTATCTTCTGTCTTCTTCTTTGCTGTGCACAGGAATAGGACCTTTGATTATGTCACTGTGCTCATCACATCTTTTACCATGGTGATGGATCATGTGACGGACCATGTGATGAGCGCAGTTACGTCATCAAAGGTACTTTTCCTGTGCACAGCAAAGAAGAAGACGCATCAATTTTGACGTAAATTTGTTTTCCCTTAGTCCTAACAGCAGCACAAGTGGGGATTTGCCCCTGTGAAGCTAGTCAGGCGGAATTTTTATTGAACAAAAAATTTCTGCCTAAGTATCCTAATTAGTAATGAACTAATTAAGCCCCTACCCCATATAACCCGTCCCCTAACTGGACGGGGTTGCTTTATAACAAGTAACTGATAATAAATCACACAAGGGGAGGGAAATTTGAGTGCTGCTGTTAGGACTAAGGGAAAACAAATTTACGTCAAAATTGATGCTTCCCTTTAGTCCTAACAGCAGCACAAGTGGGGTATTTGCCCCTGTGAAGCTGGTCAGGACAGGCGGAATTTTTATTGAACAAAAAATCTCTGCCAAGTATCATTAATTAATTAATTGATGCCACCCCTATATAACCCGCCCCCTGCCTGGACGGGGTTGCTTTCTTAACAAGTAATTCACACAACCAAAAGGGTGGGAAATTTGTGTGCTGCTGTTAGGACTAAGGGAAAACAAATTTACGTCAAAATTGACGCTTCCCTTTCGTCCTAACCAGCAGCACAAGTGGGGAAGCAGCAAGGACTTTACACAAATCTGGGAGGGCAAAATATTATGTGTGAACATATATACCAACAAATAATTTCTCTCAGTCTAAGGGAGCGCATCACTTAGAACGGAGTATCCAAAGGCAGCTCCTTCAGCTCACCTTGAATCTATACGGTAGAGAGAGATAAAGGTGTTCTGGGAACTCCAAGAGGCAGCAGCGCAAATCTGGTCTGAAGGAATTAATTTCCTTTCAGCATACGACGTAGATACTGCCCTGGTCGAATGGGCAGATATAAATGACGGCGGTGACAGATTTTGTGATAGAAAGGTCAAACGGATGGTGTCCTTGATCCACCTACTCAAAGTAGGCTTGAAGGCTTTAAGCCCTCTGTTTTTCCCTGAGTAGGCTAGAAGGAGATTCTCAGATCTTCTGAAGTCCAGTATTCTGTGCAAATATATCTTTAGAACCCTTAGAATGTCCAGGGTGAGTAACTTTTCCTCCTCTGGAGACGTTGAAGCAGGGGAAAACTTCGGTAATGTTATTGTCTGATTAAAATTTGCGAATGAAGGCACCTTCGGCAAAAAGGTTGGCAGGAACCTCAACAGGACCCTGTCCTGGGGGAAAGTTAGGTATGGCTCTGCCGCTCCTAGAGCTTGAAGTTCCCCAATTCTTTTAGCCGAGGTAATGGCTAATAGAATGGTGACTTTGAGATATAGGAATCTCAAGTCTACCTCGTCTAATGGCTCAAAGGGGGAACACACAACCCCTTTAGCACTATTGCTAGATCCCACTCAGGGATCGGTCTCAGGATGCTAGGTTTAAGTCTCCTTTAAGGAATCTCCTGATTAGGGGGTCTTGAGAAATCGGCCTACCAATACATGCCGACAAAGCAGAGATATGAGCTCTGAGTGTAGATGGGCTTAGACCCTTGTCTAGACCATCTTGAAGAAACTGTAGGATCGCAGAGAGAGGAGGATCTGAGGGAACTACCTCTCTCAGTACACCATAGAATGAAAATTTTGTATATCCTGGAGTATTTCTTGTTTGTGGACTCCGCCCGGGAGTGCGAGATTGTTCTCAAGACCTCCGTAGATAACCCTCTAGCATCTAGAAGGGACCTGTCAATCTCCAGGCTGTCAGACTGAGCCTCCTTAGATCTAGACAGGGACCTGTGTCCTGATACACTAGGTCCTGTATTAGGGAAAGTCTCCAATATGTGCCCTGACACATCTGCATGAGCTGGGTGAACCAAGACCTCTTTGGCCAGAATGGTATGATGGCTATCACTGAGGTCTGGTCTTGCTTGATCTTCATCAATACTCTTCGTATCATGGAAATTGGAGGGAACACATAAGCCAGCCTGAACCTCCAAGTTATGGACAGAGAGTCTATCGCTACAGGGTTATCCTCTTTGTAAAGGGAGCAGAACCTGTTCACTTTGGCGTTCAAACGAGTTGCCATCAGATCGATCTCTGGAGTACCCCAACACTGGACAATCCTGGAAAAGATGTTCTCATTCAATGACCATTCCCCTGGAACGGGAAGGCCCCGACTTAGGCGATCTGCCACTACATTGAGGTCTCCTCTGATATGAACCGCCATTAGGTGGGATAGGTTTGTCTCTGCCCAAGCGAGAATTAGTCCCACCTCCCTCAGGAGAGTCTGGGATCTCGTACCTCCCTGTCTGTTTAGATAAGCCACTACTGTTGTGTTGTCTGTCCGGACTCTCACCGCCTGACTGCAAATGAGAGGAGCAAAATGATTGAGGGCTAGTCTGACCGCTCTCAACTCCCTCAAATTGGAAGAGAGAAGTCTCTCCTGAGGACTCCAGGTACCTTGTACTGGATAGTCCTCCAGATGGGCT
Organism: Bufo gargarizans; assembly: GCF_014858855.1. Lineage (NCBI taxonomy): Eukaryota > Metazoa > Chordata > Amphibia > Anura > Bufonidae > Bufo > Bufo gargarizans. Next base: position 2,597,434 of record NC_058084.1, read on the forward strand.
CCCTAACCTAGAAGGGAGGCGTCTGTGGTCAACGTAATCCAACGCGGTTGGATCAAGGACCTCCCATCTGTTAGGTTCCTCCACCACCTGAGTGAAGAACGGGCTTTTACAGACAGGGAGTGCATCCGATCCAAGTCCTTTGGCTTGCGACTCCATACGGTTAACACTTCTTCCTGAAGTGGGCGTAGATGCCATAGGGCCCATGGAACTGCCTCTGCAGATGCTGACATGTGGCCTAACATCCTCATGAGAACCCTGATAGACACCCGTCTGGGTGAAAGTAGAAACTCTGCTGCTTTTATTACTACACCACTTATGTCTTTCCTCTGTGGTGAGAGTCGATCACAAACCCTAGGAATGTTCTCGTGGTGGATGTGATCAAATGTGACTTGTCCCAGTTTATAAGCCAACCTAGAGTCTGCAGAGTGTGGAGAGCTTGCTAGAGGTGAGTCTGCAAGACGACTGCGGAGGCGGCTTTTAGCAGCCAGTCGTCTAAATAGGGGACGACTTCTAACCCTAGAAGCCTTAAATGCACTACAACAGGAGCCGCCACCTTTGTAAAGGTGTGTGGGGCAGAGGAGATGCCGAAGGGCAACACAGCAAATTGGTAGTGCTTCACTACACCGCCTATGGTCACCGCAACTCTGAGGTATTTTTTGTGCGCTGGATGGATGGGAACATGAAGGTAAGCATCCTTCAGATCTATCGTCACCATCATATCTCCTGGGTTCAGGATGTTTAGAACTGAACGAATGGTTTCCATCCCGAAACGCTTCTTTCTGATAAAATTGTTTAAATAGCATAGGTCGATGATCATACGCCAATCCCCTGATGGCTTTGGGACCAGAAATATGGGAGAATAAACTCCCCGATCTTGCTCGCGCTGAGGAAGTTCCTCCAGTGCCCCCTTTTGTACGTACTGTCGTACTGATTCTTCCAGGATTAACTGCCTGGTGGGAGTCAAAACCCTCATCAGGATAAACCTCTCCTGAGGTAGGGAAATAAAGTTGATCTTGTACCCTGATGTTATGACTTCTAACACCCATGGGTCTGGAATTTTTTGATTCCAAAAGACTCGAAATAAACTTAAACGACCTCCAACTGGAGGAATTAACTGAGGGTTTGGGGCTGGAACAGCAGGTGGGGACGGAGGGCCGTCAGGCTGCTGAGAGTCATGGTTCTACCTCTTTTGTTTCCTTCAGGACGCCTCTGGGTCTTGTCTCCCCTCTGGAACCTTGCTGGTCTACCTCTTCCTCGACCCCGAAAGGACTGTTTTTATCAGCAAGGTCCTCCATTAAGCGATCCAGCTCAGAACCAAATAGTCTACCCGGCTCATAGGGAAGGGAGCAGAGGTTGAATTTCGACGTGTTGTCTGCTGCCCATGGCTTCAGCCACAAGGGGCGTCTACTGGCCGAGGAAAGTGCCATAGATTTGGCAGCTAACTTTAGCTGCTGCTGGGATGCATCAGCCAAAAAATCTATCCCTAACAAAAGGGTCTTGAACTGGTCCAGTATATCATCTCTGGCAACCCCAGAATCCAGCTCAGACTGAATTCTAAGAGTGCAGGTGCGGATGAAATTCGAGACTTCACTGCTGGCGACAGCCACAGAGGCAGAGACAGCAGCCGCAGTGTAGTTGCGTAAGTGAACATTCAGCTCATCTGTCTAGGGGGTCTTTTAAATTACTTCCATCATCAGAGGGAACCAGAGTTCTCCTAGAAAGCTTAGATATTGCCATATCTACTTTAGGAGGTGGAAACCAACTCTGGGAGTCTTCCTCCTGTAGGGGAAACATTAACTTAAATCTTTTGGTCAGGACCGGACCTTTTTCCGGGTGTTTCCATTCCAAAGCCATTATTATTTTTATTTTTTTATTTTAAAGAATCGTCCACTTTGAAGGCCCTTGGCCCCCTAGAGGTGGATTGTGGAGCTTCCCCATGCTCAACATCCTGGTCCCTTGACCTGATGGAGCAAAGTAACCTCTGAGTTTTTTCGGCCGGGAAGAAAAATGGCGCGTCCATCATCAGAGGAAGAATTCTCTTCTAAGGAGACGACTTCTTCTAACATGGGGACTGGCCCCGCAGAGGCCTCTCTAGGTCTCTTATTCAAAACCGCGCCTTTTATCTGCGCGACGGAGGTGTCCATGAATTCTTTCATCCAGGAGAACATCTCCACCATAGTAGGTTCTGGATTCGCAGGTCTGGGTCGGCAACCTGGACAGCGGTGGAACTCATATCCATCAGTCAAGGGGGTGCTACAATTAGAACAAGCCAGATGTCTCTGCTTGTGCGTAGACTTCCCTAGAAATAGTAATAATAATACAGTTAATATAGGTGTATTTTACTGTACCTTAGGAAAAAATTGACCTCCACCTTACCAAGAGAGGGCATAGAGGGATCTGGATTGGTCGACATGCTGGAGACACAGAAGACACCACTCAAAGCACAGGTCAGTTGCATACAAAACTGAATGCAACTCTGAGCTCTAGCACCTAGAGGTTTAAATAGGGCGGTAGGCCACGCCCCCCGCCTGTTCAGCCCCCCCCCCCCCCCGCTCCTGCCCCCTCCGCCCCAGCCCTTGGAGGTACTAATAACCTGTTTGATTTTAATCAAACTAAGGGAACCTGCATGCACTACTGAGGAAAAGAGCCCCAGTGGAGTCAGCCTTGTTTTATTATTTTTCGGAGCGCACGATCGGCGTCCGAAACCGGAAGTGATCCGAGACGCACTTATGGTTTTACGAGTATGGCAGAGAGATGCAGTGTACGCACGCAGCACTAGCCTGCGCCGCTGACGACAGTGCAGGGTAAGGCTATGAGCATCGGAGGGGGAAGGAAAAAAAGGGGGGGGGGAAGGTGAGAGAAAAGATCTCTAAAGCGGACGCTCCTCATATCCTGGCTGGATCCATCGTCTGCAGCAGCAGGCAGCGGACCTGTAAAAACAAACAAAAATGTAAAACACTAACATACTCGACCCTACCAGGGGAGAAACTCCTAAAGGAGTCTAGCCTGTCCATTTCCAGTCCACAGGACAGAAAAAAAGCAACCCCGTCCAGGCAGGGGGCCGGTTATATAGGGGTGGCATCAATTAATTAATGATACTTGGCAGAGATTTTTTGTTCAATAAAAATTCTGCCTGTCCTGACCAGCTTCACAGGGGCAAATACCCACTTGTGCTGCTGGTTAGGACGAAAAGGGAAAGAAGAGATGCCGGCTGCGCAATCAAGTTGATTAAGGTGAGTTATATATATTTTTTTTAACCCCTCCAGCCCTATTGTACTATGCCTTCTGTATTAAGAATGCCATTATTTTCCCTTATAACCATGTTATAAGGGAAAATAATAATGATCAGGTCCCCATCCCGATCATCTCCTAGCTAGTGATGGCCCGAACTATTCGCCGGCAAACATAGCTTGTTCGCGTTCGCCGCGGCGGGCGAACATATGCGATGTTCGGTCCGCCCCCTATACATCATCATTGAGTAAACTTTGACCCTGTACCTCACAGTCAGCAGACACATTCCAGCCAATCAGCAGCAGCCCCTCCCTCCCAGCCCCTCCCACCTCCCGGACAGCAGCCATTTTAGATTCATTCGGAAGCTGCAGTCACAGTGAGAGGAGGGACAGTGCGGCTGCTGCTGCTGATCTAATAGGGAAAGCGTTAGCTAGGGCAGTGTTCTGTGTCCACAGACTCATCTGCTGTAAGGACAGCGTCCAGACTGCACCCCAAAAAGCCCTTCAGGGCTGGTACATCAGTCTGCTTTTTATTTTATTTTATATATATTGCAGTTGCCTGGCTGCCCGTGTGTGAGAGGCTGAGGCTCAGTCACAGACAGCACTGTGTGCACCATTCATACAGGGGGTGACAGACAATACCTCACACATAAAAAAAATTCTATTTAATATTTTTCTGTGATATAATCACATTTGCAAGCCCGTGTGTGTCAGGCCCCCACACATACTGTATTGTGGCCACTGGCTAGTGGCTGGTTCGGCCTGCACTCATACCGTTACAGGGTGTCACTCACTCAAATACCTTGCAGATAAAAAAAAATTTAAAAAAATTTTCTGTGATATAATCACATTTGCAAGCCCGTGTGTGTCAGGCCCACACAGACTGTACTGTGCCCACTGCCCACCACTTATATAGGGTGTCACAGTACCTTGCACGCATAGTACTACTTATCTAAAAAAAAAATGACAGGCAGAGGCAGGCCACGCCGCAGGGGCCGTCGTGTTCGTGGTGCTGTGATTTCCACTGGCCCTGGAATAATGCCCAGTGTTCAGAGGCCACGTACCCTGAACCAAAAAAATTCGGAGAAAATAGTTGACTGGCTTACACAGGACACCCAATCTTCAACAGCTTCCGCTAAGAACCTTGACACACCATCCTCCTCCAGCTCAGCTTTGGTCACCACTCTCCTGCCGCCACCACCACCACCACAGCCGCTTCACTTGATCCCTCAGAGGAGTTATTTGCACATCAGTTGGATGAAATTAGTGATGCGCAACCATTATTGCCAGAGGATGTAGATAACAGGGTTATGTCTCAGTCAGGCAGCATTACACACATGGACGTACAGTGTGATGATGATGATGATGATGTTGTACCCGCTGCTGCTTCCTTTGCTGAGGTGTCAGATACAAGTGAAGTGGTTGATGATGACGATGTGTCCATGGATGCCACATGGGTGCCTGCTCGAAGAGAAGAACAGGGGGAAAGTTCAGAAGGAGGAGACGAGTTGGAAGCAGAGGGAGGTCGTCGCAAGGAGCTAGTGGCACAGTCAGACAGCATGTATCGGCACCCGGGGTCAGCCAGACAGCACGCCAATCAACGCATGCCACCACCAGAATGCCGTCATTGCAGAGCTCCGCAGTGTGGCATTTTTTTTGTGTTTCTGCCTCTGACAACAGCGATGCCATTTGCAACCTGTGCTAAAAGAAACAGAGTCGTGGGAAATCCAACACCCACCTAGGTACAACTGCTTTGCGAAGGCACATGATCTCACATCACAAACACCTATGGGATCAACACATGATGACGATTAGAAGCAGCACACAAGCTCAAAGCCACCATCCTCCTCCTGGTCCAGCATCTTCAGCCACGTCAACCACTGCTGTCCTCCTTGCCCCCTCTTAACCACCCGCCACTCCGCCTCTCACCTTCAGCAGTTCCATCTCATCTGCCCACAGTCAGGTGTCTGTAAAGGAAATGTTTGAGCGTAAGAAGCCAATGTCACAGAGTCACCCCCTTGCCCGGCGTCTGACAGCTGGCTTGATGGAACTCTTAGCCCGCCAGCTTTTACCATACCAGCTGGTGGAGTCTGAGGCCTTCAAAAAATTTGTCGCTATTGGGATACCACAGTGGAAGGTACCCAGACGAATTTTTTTTTTTTTTAAAAGGCAATCCCAAACCTCTACTCAGTGATTGAAGTCATGGCATCTCTGGCACACAGTGTTGGGGCAAGGGTCCATCTGACCACTGATACCTGGTCTGCAAAGCACGGTCAGGGCAGGTATATCACCTACACTGCGCATTGGGTAAACCTGCTGATGGCTGCCAAGCATGGAATGCGTGGCTCTGCAGAGGAGTTGGTGACACCGCCACGACTTGCAGGCAGGCCTACTGCCACCTACTGCCACCTCCTCTACTCCTCCTACTCCATCCTCTTCCATAACCTCCTCGGCTGAGTCCTCTTCTGCTGCGGCGTCTGGCTGCACATCAACTGAATCCCCCCAGCTCCCCAGGGGCTATTCCACATCCCGGATACAACAGTGTCACACTGTCTTGGGGTTGACTTGCCTGAAAGCAGAGAGCCACACCGGACCAGCACTCCTGTCCGCCCTGAACGCACAGGTGTATCAGTGGCTGACCCCGCACCAACTGGAGATCGGCAAAGTGGTGTGTGACAATGGAAGCCATTTGTTGGCGGCATTGAATTTGGGCAAGTTGTCACATGGCACATGTGTTGAATCTCATCGTGCAACGCTTTGTGTCTAAGTACCCAGCCTTACAGGACGTCCTCAAGCAGGCCAGGAAGGTGTGTGGCCATTTCAGGCGTTCCTACACGGCCATGGCGCACTTTTCAGACATTCAGCGCCGAAACAACATGCCAGTAAGGTGCTTGATTTGCGACAGCCCGACACGTTGGAATTTAACACTCCTAATGTTCGACCGCCTGCTCCAACAAGAAAAACCATTAACGAGTATTTGTATGACCGGGGTGCTAGGACAGCCTCTGCGGAGCTGGGAATTTTTTTGCCACGTTACTGGACGCTCATGCGCAATGCCTGTAGGCTCATGCGTCATTTTGAGGAGGTGACAAACCTAGTCAGTTGCACTGAAGGCACCATCAGCGACCTCATCCCATTTGTTTTCTTCCTGGAGCGTGCCCTGCGAAGAGTGCTGGATCAGGCTGTAGATGAGCGTGAAGAGGAAGAGTTGTGGTCACCATCACCACCAGAAACAGCCTTGTCATCATCGCTTGCCGGACCTGCGGCAATGCTGCAAGAGGAGTATGAGGAAGAGGAGTCAGAGGAGGAATGTGGCTTTGAGGAGGACGAAGACCAACCACAGCAGGCATCCCAGGGTGCTCGTTGTTGTCACCTATCTGGGACCCGTGGTGTTGTACGTGGCTGGGGGGGAGAACAGACCGTCAATGACATCAGTGAGGACGGGGAACGGGAAATGAGTAGCTCGGCATCCAGCCTTGTGCAAATGGGGTCTTTCATGCTGTCATGTCTGTTGAGGGACCCTCGTATAAAAAGGATGAAAGAGAACGACCTGTACTGGGTGGCCACGCTACTAGACCCCCGGTATAAGTAGAAAGTGGCGGAAATGTTACCAAATTACCGGAAGTCAGAAAGGATGCAGCAGTTCCAAACCAAACAAAAAAATATGCTTTACACAGCTTATAAGGGGGATGCCACAGCACAACGGGAATCTAACTCGGGAAGAGGTGAAAGTAATCCTCCTCCTACCACGACCACGGAGGCAAGGACAGGACGCTTTACAGATGTGTTGTTGATGGAGGACATGCAGAGCTTTTTCAGTCCTACACATCGCCACAGCCCTTCGGGATCCAGCCTTAGAGAACGACTCGACCGACAGGTAGCAGACTACCTCGCCTTAACTGCAGATATCGACACTCTGAGGAGCGATGAACCCCTTGACTACTGGGTGTGCAGGCTTGACCTGTGGCCTGAGCTATCCCAGTTTGTGATAGAACTTCTGGCCTGCCCCGCTTCAAGTGTCCTGTCAGAAAGGACCTTCAGTGCAGCAGGAGGTATTGTCACTGACAAGAGAAGTCGCCTTGGTCAAAAAAGTGTTGATTACCTCACCTTCATTAAGATGAATGAGGCATGGATCCCGAAGGGACTGGCAGTGGGGGATATGTTTAACTAACAAAAGGCCTGATGACATGCCTTGGCCTCAAAATGGTCCCCACGCTGCTGTATTTAATGTCTGCATACCGGATGACTTTGTGAATTCTCCGCCACCAACTAGGGTTCAAGTCGCAATGTTTTAGTCACCTTTCTGCCTGGAAAACATCAATTTTTCCGGCCACTGCTACAGCAGCGGCTGCAACAATTTTCAGGCCTGTGTATATGCCTAATTTTTCTGGCCTCTGGTGCTGCACTGTGGCTGCAAAAACAAAACAAAAGAAAGGCACATACAAGTGTCAATTCCCCTTCGTGATCGTTACCTTGTTGTGGTGAAGGGGCTTGCGTATCACAATGAAGCGATCATCACCTCTATGAGTGTGTTGGCAATGTTGCCACACCCCAGATGATAAGGCCGTTGCTTCATTATGATCAGACCAAAAGCGATCGGCTGGATAATTTTTCATAGAAAAAACATTATTATTTATTTTATTTTTTTTTTAAGTTGTATGGGTGGGTTTTTAATACATAAAATAAAAAAAATCATAATAAAGTCTCTTAATAGTTTACTAGAAATAATGCAGACAATTTAGAAAATCCCCATCAATTCCAATACAAATCAAGTACAGAGCTCAGAACTAAATTATTCCAGGATGTCGTAATGGTTCGGTAATTCGACAATGGTTAATCAATTCGACACACGTCCCGGATAGGGGATGTAACAGGGATTAAACTGATAGGAATAGGACTAGTTAAGACACCACTCATATAGGGTGTCGCAGCACATTGCTCCGTGCACGCGCAGTGCCCCAACTTGGGAGTAAGAGGACCGACCAAGCTGCTTTTTCCATCTCCCGGTTCCTAAAATCAATTCAGTTTGGTGTATCAGAGTTTGGTCTGTCACTGTGAAGGCAGTCGGAGGTACCCGGCCTAAATTATTTTTCACAAAAGGCAATCACTGATATGGGACGTAACAGGGATTAAACTAATGAGAATAGTACTACAGGAAATACCACTCATATCGGGTGTGAGAGTAAATTGCACGGCGCAGACGCAGTGACCGTGGATTCAAACAAAGGGGAGGGAGCCAGCGTTTTTTTAACCATCTCCCCGTTCAAAAAATCAATTCAATTCACCTTTCGGGGACCCTTGGTGTTGTACGTGGCTGGTGGAGGAAGAAACCTTCAATGACATCAACGGGACATGGCTAGCTCGGTATCCAACCTTGTGCAAATGGGAAGTTTGCGGTTGGGCAAATGGACTGTTTGCGGTGGTTTGCGGTGCATTAAAAGGGGAGTTTGGTCTGTCAATGTCTGTGAAGCGGGCGTAACCCTTACACTACCTGATCGATACAACATCATACCTGATCGTATACACACACTGGATGTTTTATACCACGTTGTTCAAAAAAAATTGGATTGTTAGATGATTAAAATCCAACTCTGCGTCAACTATGTAATTTTCCATGGGAGTTTTGCCATGGACCCCCCTCCGGCCACAGTCCAGGTGTTAGTCCCTTGAAACAACTTTTCCATCACTACTGTGGCTAGAAAGAGTCCCTGTGGGTTTTAAAATTCACCTGCCTATTGAAGTCTATGGCGGTTCGCCCATTCGCGAACATTTGCAGAAGTTCGCCGTTCGCGAACGGAAAATGTTATGTTCGCGACATCTCTACTCCTAGCAACCGTGTGTGAAAATCGCACCACATCCGCACTTTCTTGCGGATGCTTGCCATTTTCACACAGCCCCATTCACTTCTGTGGGGCCTGCATTGCGTGAAAAACGCAGAATATAGAACATGCTGCGATTTTCACACAACGCACAAGTGATGTGCACAGCCCCATAGAAATGAATGGGTCCGGATTCAGTGCGGGTGCTATGTGTTCACGTCACGCATTGCACCCGCGCGGAAAAATTAGCACTTAAATGCCCGGTCATGCAGGTTGTGCTCAGGTTGAGAACGTTTATGCCTCGCTTCAGGCTCTGATGGCACAGCGTGCAAACCACTCGGGTCTTGTCGTCAGCACATTGTCTGCAGAACTGCCACGCCAGGGAACTCCTTGGAGCTGGCTTTGGGGTGCTCGGTCCCTTGCTGTGGTGGGCAGTAGCAGGCGTACTGTCTAGAGGACGGCCGCTCTGCTTTTGCACCCTGCTCCCTCTTCTGCTGTGCTGGTGCCTCTGTGCGACCACCGCCTCTTCCTCCGAACTACATAGGTCACTCGCATGACCTTGATTCCATGTGGGGTCGAGGACCTCATCGTCCTCCACATCATCTTCCACCCAGTCTTCACCCCTGCCCTTGTTGTCGGTCTGCACACTTTCGAAAGCCCCAGCAGTTGGCACCTGTGTTTCGTCATCATCCGAGATGTGCTGCGATGGTCCTCCCATGTACGAAAGGGGCCTTAAAGGGGTAGTCTGAGTTATGAAATAAATAAATAGCACTATAAATCTGATGGGCAGCAATATATAAATAAGCTAAGCAAGTTTTAGGCAATAAAAATTCTATTTCCTCATTTCCCTCGTTCTCTTCTCGCCTTTGTTTACCTGCAGTAACAACAATCCCTAAGGTTTTTCTCATGAATATTTGTGCCCCTCGTCCTGCTCTGCAAAGGAAGTGAATACAAGTGCTGCCCTGCCCTGTTGTATGTGTAGGACTACAAGTCCCAGCTGTACAATGGCACTGCTGATACACTGCTTCCCCTACCTGTTCTTGTGCCATGCTCTGCAGAACTCCTCCAGTCTGTCAGCTCTGTGTCTGCAGGATGAGGAGGGAAGATCCTGCATCTCTTCACTGCTTGCAGCTTTTCAGCAAAGCCTCCAGTCCTGAGTGTGTGCTGAAGAAGGGGTTAAAGTTTTCTGAAGAATCCAGGGAGAGGGAGACAGGACAGACTGCAGCAGCTAGCCAGTGCAGGGGCGTGGCCAGCACAGTGACATCTTGTGTACAGACATATATCTGCTCTCAGGCTTGTGCACGAAACATCAGAGCAGGGAGAGAAGCTGACATCACAGGTCATGTGACCCTCAGTGAAATCTGAGAAAGGAGCCACTGCAGATGCAGTGTCCGTATTATCTGTCCTCCGTCATTCTGCTTCCTCACCGACTGCAGTGTCCGTATTATCTGTCCTCCGTCATTCTGCTTCCTCGCCGACCGCAGTGTCCGTATTATCTGTCCGCTGTCATTCTGCTTCCTCGCCGACCGCAGTGTCCGTATTATCTGTCCTCCGTCATTCTGCTTCCTCACCCACCGCAGTGTCCGTATTATCTGTCCTCCGTCATTCTGCTTCCTCACCGACTGCAGTGTCCGTATTATCTGTCCTCCGTCATTCTGCTCCCTTACCGACCGCAGTGTCCGTATTATCTGTCCTCCGTCATTCTGCTTCCTCACCGACCGCAGTGTCCGTATTATCTGTCCTCCGTCATTCTGCTTCCTCACCGACCGCAGTGTCCGTATTATCTGTCCTGCGTCATTCTGCTTCCTCACCGACTGCAGTGTCCGTATAATCTGTCCGCTGTCATTCTGCTTCCTCACTGACCGCAGTGTCCGTATTATCTGTCCTCCGTCATTCTGCTCCCTTACCGACCGCAGTGTCCGTATTATCTGTCTTCCGTCATTCTGCTTCCTCACCGACTGCAGTGTCCGTATTATCTGTCCTCCGTCATTCTGCTTCCTCACCGACTGCAGTGTCCGTATTATCTGTCCTCCGTCATTCTGCTCCCTTACCTTCCGCAGTGTCCGTATTATCTGTCCTCCGTCATTCTGCTTCCTCACCCACCGCAGTGTCCGTATTATCTGTCCTCCGTCATTCTGCTCCCTTACCGACCGCAGTGTCCGTATTATCTGTCCTCCGTCATTCTGCTTCCTCACCGACCGCAGTGTCCGTATTATCTGTCCTCCGTCATTCTAATTCCTCACCGACCGCAGTGTCCGTATTATCTGTCCTCCTTCATTCTGCTTCCTCACCGACCGCAGTGTCCGTATTATCTGTCCTCCGTCATTCTGCTTCCTCACCGACCGCAGTGTCCGTATTATCTGTCCTCCGTCATTCTGCTTCCTCACCGACTGCAGTGTCCGTATTATCTGTCCTCCGTCATTCTGCTTCCTCACCGACTGCAGTGTCCGTATTATCTGTCCTCCGTCATTCTGCTTCCTCACCGACTGCAGTGTCCGTATTATCTGTCCTCCGTCATTCTGCTTCCTCACCGACTGCAGTGTCCGTATTATCTGTCCTCCGTCATTCTAATTCCTCACCGACCGCAGTGTCCGTATTATCTGTCCTCCTTCATTCTGCTTCCTCGCCGACCGCAGTGTCCGTATTATCTGTCCTCCGTCATTCTGCTTCCTCACCGACCGCAGTGTCCGTATTATCTGTCCTCCGTCATTCTGCTTCCTCACCCACCGCAGTGTCCGTATTATCTGTCCTCCGTCATTCTGCTTCCTCACCGACTGCAGTGTCCGTATTATCTGTCCTCCGTCATTCTGCTTCCTCACCGACTGCAGTGTCCGTATTATCTGTCCTCCGTCATTCTGCTTCCTCACCCACCGCAGTGTCCGTATTATCTGTCCTCCGTCATTCTGCTTCCTCACCGACCGCAGTGTCCGTATTATCTGTCCTCCGTCATTCTGCTTCCTCACCCACCGCAGTGTCCGTATTATCTGTCCTCCGCCGTCATTCTGCTTCCTCACCCACCGCAGTGTCTGTATTATCTGTCCTCCGTCATTCTGCTTCCTCACCGACTGCAGTGTCCGTATTATCTGTCCTCCGTCATTCTGCTTCCTCACCCACCACAGTGTCCGTATTATCTGTCCTCCGTCATTCTGCTTCCTCACCGACCGCAGTGTCCGTATTATCTGTCCTCCGTCATTCTGCTTCCTCACCGACCGCAGTGTCCGTATTATCTGTCCTCCGTCATTCTGCTTCCTCACCCACCGCAGTGTCCGTATTATCTGTCCTCCGTCATTCTGCTTCCTCACTGATCGCAGTGTCCGTATTATCTGTCCTCCGTCATTCTGCTTCCTCACCGACGGCAGTGTCCGTATTATCTGTCCTCCATCATTCTGCTTCCTCACCGACCGCAGTGTCCGTATTATCTGTCCTCCGTCATTCTAATTCCTCACCGACCGCAGTGTCCGTATTATCTGTCCTCCTTCATTCTGCTTCCTCACCGACCGCAGTGTCCATATTATCTGTCCTCCGTCATTCTGCTCCCTCACCGACCGCAGTGTCCGTATTATCTGTCCTCCGTCATTCTGCTTCCTCACCGACTGCAGTGTCCGTATTATCTGTCCGCCGTCATTCTGCTCCCTCAACGACCGCAGTGTCTGTATTATCTGTCCTCCGTCATTCTGCTCCCTTACCGATCGCAGTGTCCGTATTATCTGTCCTCCGTCATTCTGCTTCCTCACCCACCGCAGTGTCCGTATTATCTGTCCTCCGTCATTCTGCTTCCTCACCGACCGCAGTGTCCGTATTATCTGTCCTCCGTCATTCTGCTTCCTCACCGATCACAGTGTCCGTATTACTTGTCCTCCGTCATTCTGCTTCCTCGCCGACCGCAGTGTCCGTATTATCTGTCCTCCGTCATTCTGCTCCCTTACCGACGGCAGTGTCCGTATTATCTGTCTTCTGTCATTCTGCTCCCTTACCGACCGCAGTGTCCGTATTATCTGTCCTCCGTCATTCTGATTCCTCACCCACCACAGTGTCCGTATTATCTGTCCTCCGTCATTCTGCTTCCTCACCGACCGCAGTGTCCGTATTATCTGTCCTCCGTCATTCTGCTCCCTTACCGACCGCAGTGTCCGTATTATCTGTCCTCCGTCATTCTGCTTCCTCACCCACCGCAGTGTCCGTATTATCTGTCCTCCGTCATTCTGCTCCCTTACCGACCGCAGTGTTCGTATTATCTGTCCTCCGTCATTCTGCTTCCTCACCGACTGCAGTGTCCGTATTATCTGTCCTCCGTCATTCTGCTTCCTCACCGACTGCAGTGTCCGTATTATCTGTCCTCCGTCATTCTGCTTCCTCACCCACCGCAGTGTCCGTATTATCTGTCCTCCGTCATTCTGCTTCCTCACCGACTGCAGTGTCCGTATTATCTGTCCTCCGTCATTCTGCTTCCTCACCGACCGCAGTGTCCGTATTATCTGTCCTCCGTCATTCTGCTTCCACACCCACCGCAGTGTCCGTATTATCTGTCCGCTGTCATTCTGCTTCCTCACCGACAGCAGTGTCCGTATTATCTGTCTGCTGTCATTCTGCTTCCTCACCGACTGCAGTGTCCGTATTATCTGTCCTCCATCATTCTGCTTCCTCGCCGACCGCAGTGTCCGTATTATCTGTCCGCTGTCATTCTGCTTCCTCACCGACAGCAGTGTCCGTATTATCTGTCCTCCGTCATTCTGCTCCCTCACCGACTGCAGTGTCCGTATTATCTGTCCTCCGTCATTCTGCTTCCTCGCCGACCGCAGTGTCCGTATTATCTGTCCTCCGTCATTCTGCTTCCACACCGACCGCAGTGTCCGTATTATCTGTCCTCCGTCATTCTGCTTCCTCACCGACTGCAGTGTCCGTATTATCTGTCCTCCGTCATTCTGCTCCCTTACCGACCGCAGTGTCCATATTATCTGTCCTCCGTCATTCTGCTCCCTTACCGACCACAGTGTCCGTATTATCTGTCCTCCGTCATTCTGCTCCCTCACCGACGGCAGTGTCCGTATTATCTGTCCTCCGTCATTCTGCTTCCTCACCGACCACAGTGTCCGTATTATCTGTCCTCCGTCATTCTGCTTCCTCACCGACCGCAGTGTCCGTATTATCTGTCCTCCGTCATTCTGCTTCCTCACCGACTGCAGTGTCCGTATTATCTGTCCTCCGTCATTCTGCTCCCTTACCGACCGCAGTGTCCATATTATCTGTCCTCCGTCATTCTGCTCCCTCACCGACCGCAATGTCCGTATTATCTGTCCTCCGTCATTCTGCTCCCTTACCGACCACAGTGTCCGTATTATCTGTCCTCCGTCATTCTGCTCCCTCACCGATGGCAGTGTCCGTATTATCTGTCCTCCGTCATTCTGCTTCCTCACCGACCACAGTGTCCGTATTATCTGTCCTCCGTCATTCTGCTTCCTCACCGACCGCAGTGTCCGTATTATCTGTCCGCTGTCATTCTGCTTCCTCACCGACCGCAGTGTTCGTATTATCTGTCCGCTGTCATTCTGCTTCCTCACCGACAGCAGTGTCCGTATTATCTGTCCGCTGTCATTCTGCTTCCTCACCGACCGCAGTGTCCGTATTATCTGTCCTCCGTCATTCTGCTTCCTCACCGACCGCAGTGTCCGTATTATCTGTCCTCCGTCATTCTGCTTCCTCACCGACCGCAATGTCCGTATTATCTGTCCTCCCTCATTCTGCTCCCTTACCGACCACAGTGTCCGTATTATCTGTCCTCCGTCATTCTGCTACCTCACCGACCGCAGTGTCCGTATTATCTGTCCTCAGTCATTCTGCTTCCTCACCGACCACAGTGTCCGTATTATCTGTCCTCCGTCATTCTGCTTCCTCACCGACCGCAGTGTCCGTATTATCTGTCCGCTGTCATTCTGCTTCCTCACCGACCGCAGTGTTCGTATTATCTGTCCGCTGTCATTCTGCTTCCTCACCGACAGCAGTGTCCGTATTATCTGTCCGCTGTCATTCTGCTTCCTCACCGACCGCAGTGTCCGTATTATCTGTCCTCCGTCATTCTGCTTCCTCACCCACCGCAGTGTCCGTATTATCTGTCCTCCGTCATTCTGCTTCCTCACCGACCGCAGTGTTCGTATTATCTGTCCGCTGTGATTCTGCTTCCTCACCGACTGCAGTGTCCGTATTATCTGTCCGCTGTCATTCTGCTTCCTCACCGACCGCAGTGTCCGTATTATCTGTCCTCCGTCATTCTGCTTCCTCACCCACCGCAGTGTCCGTATTATCTGTCCTCCGTCATTCTGCTTCCTCACCCACCGCAGTGTCCGTATTATCTGTCCTCCGTCATTCTGCTTCCACACCGACCGCAGTGTCTGTATTATCTGTCTTCTGTCATTCTGCTTCCTCACCGACCGCAGTGTCCATATTATCTGTCCTCCGTCATTCTGCTTCCTCACCGACCGCAGTGTCCGTATTATCTGTCCTCCGTCATTCTGCTTCCTCACCCACCGCAGTGTCCGTATTATCTGTCCTCCGTCATTCTGCTTCCTCACCGACCGCAGTGTTCGTATTATCTGTCCGCTGTGATTCTGCTTCCTCACCGACTGCAGTGTCCGTATTATCTGTCCGCTGTCATTCTGCTTCCACACCGACCGCAGTGTCTGTATTATCTGTCCTCCGTCATTCTGCTTCCTCACCCACCGCAGTGTCCGTATTATCTGTCCTCCGTCATTCTGCTTCCTCACCGACCGCGGTGTCCATATTATCTGTCCTCCGTCATTCTGCTTCCTCACTGACCGCAGTGTCCGTATTATCTGTCCTCCGTCATTCTGCTTCCACACCGACCGCAGTGTCCGTATTATCTGTCCTCCGTCATTCTGCTTCCTCACCGACCGCAGTGTCCGTATTATCTGTCCTCCGTCATTCTGCTTCCTCACCGACTGCAGTGTCCGTATTATCTGTCCTCCGTCATTCTGCTCCCTCACCCACCGCAGTGTCCGTATTATCTGTCCTCAGTCATTCTGCTTCCTCACCGACCGCAGTGTCCGTATTATCTGTCCTCAGTCATTCTGCTTCCTCACCGACCGCAGTGTCCGTATTATCTGTCCTCCGTCATTCTGCTTCCTCACCGACCGCAGTGTCCGTATTATCTGTCCTCCGTCATTCTGCTTCCTCACCGACCGCAGTGTCCGTATTATCTGTCCTCCTTCATTCTGCTTCCTCACCGACCGCAGTGTCCGTATTATCTGTCCTCAGTCATTCTGCTTCCTCACCGACCGCAGTGTCCGTATTATCTGTCCTCAGTCATTCTGCTTCCTCACCGACCGCAGTGTCCGTATTATCTGTCCTCCGTCATTCTGCTTCCACACCGACCGCAGTGTCCGTATTATCTGTCCTCCGTCATTCTGCTTCCTCACCCACCGCAGTGTCCGTATTATCTGTCCTCTGTCATTCTGCTTCCACACCGACCGCAGTGTCTGTATTATCTGTCCTCCGTCATTCTGCTTCCTCACCGACCGCAGTGTCCGTATTATCTGTCCTCCGTCATTCTGCTTCCTCACTGACCGCAGTGTCCGTATTATCTGTCCTCCGTCATTCTGCTTCCTCACCCACCGCAGTGTCCGTATTATCTGTCCTCTGTCATTCTGCTTCCACACCGACCGCAGTGTCTGTATTATCTGTCCTCCGTCATTCTGCTCCCTCACCCACCGCAGTGTCCGTATTATCTGTCCTCAGTCATTCTGCTTCCTCACCGACCGCAGTGTCCGTATTATCTGTCCTCAGTCATTCTGCTTCCTCACCGACCGCAGTGTCCGTATTATCTGTCCTCCGTCATTCTGCTTCCTCACCGACCGCAGTGTCCGTATTATCTGTCCTCCGTCATTCTGCTTCCTCACCGACCGCAGTGTCCGTATTATCTGTCCTCCGTCATTCTGCTTCCTCACCGACCGCAGTGTCCGTATTATCTGTCCTCAGTCATTCTGCTTCCTCACCGACCGCAGTGTCCGTATTATCTGTCCTCAGTCATTCTGCTTCCTCACCGACCGCAGTGTCCGTATTATCTGTCCTCCGTCATTCTGCTTCCACACCGACCGCAGTGTCCGTATTATCTGTCCTCCGTCATTCTGCTTCCTCACCCACCGCAGTGTCCGTATTATCTGTCCTCCGTCATTCTGCTTCCTCACCCACCGCAGTGTCCGTATTATCTGTCCTCTGTCATTCTGCTTCCACACCGACCGCAGTGTCTGTATTATCTGTCCTCCGTCATTCTGCTTCCACACCGACCGCAGTGTCCGTATTATCTGTCCTCCGTCATTCTGCTTCCTCACCCACCGCAGTGTCCGTATTATCTGTCCTCTGTCATTCTGCTTCCACACCGACCGCAGTGTCCGTATTATCTGTCCTCCGTCATTCTGCTTCCTCACCCACCGCAGTGTCCGTATTATCTGTCCTCCGTCATTCTGCTTCCTCACCGACTGCAGTGTCCGTATTATCTGTCCTCCGTCATTCTGCTCCCTTACCGACCGCAGTGTCCGTATTATCTGTCCTCCGTCATTCTGCTTCCTCACCGACCGCAGTGTCCGTATTGCAGGACTGCTTCCATTATCTTCTGACCTGGCTAACACATACTTATTAAACGCTTTCGCCATATGTGCGCTATTTCTCAGTATTACCTTTGCATTACTGACTGAACACAGTTTACAGCACAATCTATTTTCTCATTTTCCTTTACACATTGCACTTTCTGTATCTGACTCCACACGGGGCACAAACTTACATTTTAAGAAATCTTTACTAACAATACTATTCGTAATGCTCTTCTTATTTATTACCTCCAGCTTATATCTTCACAATGCAGGTTCCTGTCTTCAGCATGTCTGGCACCTGTAGTTCTCCAAATTCTAGATTCTCCAACTTCCTGAAGCTTGCACCTCCTTTTTGGGTTCTTTGTCCCCCTCTTCAAGCTGAAGGAATTTGCGGAATAGTTGGCTCGCCATTGTAAAATATCAGTGAATCTTCATCATTTTTCTTCATATCAAATATAGCGGGAGACCTTCTTATAAAAATATAAAAAATAAAAAAACTACCGCAGAAACAACCTGCTACAAAAATATAGTAGCTTTATTATTAATACATCTAATATCCAAATAGAGCCTGGGAAAAAGGGGCAAGATGGAGAGAAAAAGACACAGAGAGCGAGGAGCTGCCCTCCGTCTACAGATAGTCTAGGAACATGCAGTAGCAGACAAATGGCACGTAAGGATGTGCATGTGTTATATATGGTCCTAAAGGATATATATATTCAGGCCACCGCTTAAATAGTCAAATTATGTCCTAAAGGTAGTAAACGAAACCAACCAAATATGGTCGGACTACACAATATATCCCACAGATACAATAAATCTGCAATTACAGATCATATATAAACCACACCGGCGCCTAACCCAGTAAAATACTGTTCAAGGACACAGATGGAGGAATATACTGGAGGAATAGCCTTGATGTGACCTAAAAGGTAAATGTACTTGCAGATATCATAGCATACAAAGACACATCAATCAGCTTGTAATACCGGAGGAATGAAGCGCCACACCCTTACGTGCCATCCGTCTGATATCGCTATTGCGTGTTCCTAGACTTACTGTTGACATCGGCTTTGACGGAGGGCAGCTCCTCGCTCTCTGTATCTTATTATTTTATTTTTTTCAGACTCTATTTGAATATTAGATGTATTAATAATAAAGCTACTATATTTTTGTAGAAGTTTGTTCCTGCGGTAGTTTTTGGTTTTCGATATACGTATGCTGATTTCCGCGGGTTTGTGTATTTTTCAAAAAATAGGGAGGTTTGTAGGTTCATATTCTTATAAAAATATAGCCTATTTATTGAAGAAGATCCATCGTATGGAAGTTTGCTGCAGAATTTACAGGAAAATATCCATAGAGTTCTGAATTATACGTAAAGCTTAAGATGTTGATGTCTTGTCGCCCCATCCTTCAATGCCCCGGCTCAGGTGTAGCTTCACCCTTAAGTTCTCCTGTTTCCATCGTCCCATGTCAGATCCAATATCCCTTCATCTTAAACTAATTCCATATATGTACATTCCAATGACTCTTCCCATATGCTGAGACCCCCTATAGCAGAGGGATATAAGACTGATGAGCTTTGTCCAAGGACTGATTATAACCACCATATGCATCTCATGGTCCTTCTTTCTGTGTGTCTATACCTGTAGATACTATACAGATATATCCGCATGATCTGTAGCCCCCACAATCTATACCATATAAATGAATACATTGTCACAGTACAGAACGTCATCACTGCTGCGGGACCCTGAATGCGGCATTATGTATATTACAGTTTGTCAGTTTTACTACATTGTAGAACATTGTTAGTTTTAGGACAGAAAACTTGTAAATAACTCATGAAAGAAAAGAGTTATGTTAAAACCAAGCACACCATTGTTTTTCTTGTGAAATTCCCAATAAGTTTGATGTGTCACATGACCCTCTTCCTATTGGAAAAACAAAAGTTGGATTCAAAATGGCCGACTTCAAAATGGCCGCCATGGTCACCACCCATCTTGAAAAGTTTCCCCCCTCACATATACTAATGTGCCACAAAGAGGAAGTTAATATCACCAACCATTCCCATTTAATTAAGGTGTATCCATATAAATGGCGCACCCTGTAGTATAAAACAGGCGGCCCACCCTACAGCTTATGGGAAGCAATGTGTGACATTATGCCAAGGGGCAGTACCAGGCTGAAGGGCACAGATAAAAAAAAAAAGAACCAAGAATAAAAAATTAAGATCTGACACGCAATTCTCAATGACCAGTAAGGGTTCTTTCACACAAGCGCATGGGGTAATCAACTGCGCGAAAGAGAGCCGAGCCCCGCTCCGGACAGCAGAGGCACGGAGCAGTAACATGATTGATAATACTCCGTGCCTCTCTGTGACCTCTTTACTACAAAGTCACAGTGAGATAAAGCGATCACCATGATTCTGTAGTAAAAAGATCACTGAGCGGCACGGAGCATTATCAGTCATGTTACTGCTCCGTGTCTCTGCTGTCCAGAGCGGGGCTCGGCTCTCTTTCACGCAGTGGATTACCCGCACAGGATCTGACTGTGTGAAAGAGCACTACAGCAGAGATATACAGACAGGTCCATAAATATTGGGACATGGACACAATTCTAACATTTCTGGCTCTATTCACCACCACAATGGATTTGAAATGAAACGCACAATATGTGCTTTACCTGCAGACTGTCGGCTTTACCTGCAGACTGTCGGCTTTCCCCGCAGACTGTCGGCTTTACCTGCAGACTGTCAGCTTTAGGCTAGTTTCACACTAGCGTTCAGCTGTCCGCTCGTGAGCTCCGTTTGAAGGGGCTCACGAGCGGACCCGAACGCTTCCGTCCAGCCCTGATGCAGTCTGAATGGATGCGGATCCGCTCAGACTGCATCAGTCTGGCGGCGTTCAGCCTCCGCTCCGCTCCGCTCAGCAGGCGGACACCCGACCACAGCTTGCAGCGTTCGGGTGTCCGCCTGGCCGTGCGGAGGCGTGCGGATCCGTCCAGACTTACAATGTAAGTCAATGGGGACGGATCCGTTTGAAGATGCCACCATATGGCTCAATCTTCAAACGGATCCGTCCCCCATTGACTTTCAATGTAAAAGTCTGGACGGATCCGCTCAGGCTACTTTCACACTTAGCTTTTTTTTGCCAATATAATGCAGACGGATCCGATCGAACGCTAGTGTGACAGTAGCTTTACCTGCAGACTGTCAGCCTTACCTGCAGACTGTCAGCTTTACCCGCAGACTGTCAGCTCTACCCGCAGACTTTCGGCTTTCCCCGCAGACTGTCGGCTTTCCCCGCAGACTGTCGGCTTTCCCCGCAGACTGTCGGCTTTACCCGCAGACTGTCGGCTTTCCCCGCAGACTGTCGGCTTTCCCCGCAGACTGTCGGCTTTCCCCGCAGACTGTCGGCTTTCCCCGCAGACTGTCGGCTTTACCTGCAGACTGTCGGCTCTCCCCGCAGGCTGTCGGCTCTCCCCGCAGGCTGTCGGCTCTCCCCGCAGGCTGTCGGCTCTCCCCGCAGGCTCTCGGCTCTCCCCGCAGGCTCTCGGCTCTCCCCGCAGACTGTCGGCTTTCCCCGCAGACTGTCAGCTTTCCCCGCAGACCGCCGGCTGTAATCTGAGGTATTTACATCCAGATCAGGAGAACGGTGCAGGAATTACAGCAGTTACATCTGTGCCCCCCACTTGTGAAGGGACCAGAAGTAATGGGACAGAATAATAATCATAAATCAAACTGTCACTTCTCAATACTTGGTTACAAATCCTTTGCCGTCAATTACAGCCTGAAGTCTGGAACGCATAGACATCACCAGACGCTGGTCTCATCCCTGGTGATGCTCTGCCCGGCCTCTACTGCCACTGTCTTCAGCTCCTGCTTGTTCTTGGGGCATTTTCCCTTCAGTTTTGTCTTCAGCAGGTGAAATGCTCAATCGGATTCAGGTCCGGGGATTGACTCGGCCATTGCAGAACATTCCACTTCTTTCCCTTAAACTCTTTGGTTGCTTTTGCAGGATGCTTTGGGTCATTGTCCATCTGCCCTGTGAAGCGCCGTCCAATGAGTTCTGAAGCATTTGGCTGAATATGAGCAGATAATATTGCCCAAAACCCTTCAGAATTCATCCTGCGGCTTCTGTCAGCAGTCACATCATCAATAAATACCAGAGAAGCAGTTCCATTGGCCGCCATACATGCCCACGCCATGACACTACCACCACCAGGCTTCACTGAGGAGGTGGTATGCTTAGGACCATGAGCAGCTCCTTTCCTTCTCCATCCTCTTCTCTTCCCATCACTCTGGTACACGTTGGTCTTGGTCTCATCTGTCCATAGGATGTTGTTCCAGAACTGTGAAGGCTTTTTTAGATGTCATTTGGCAAACTCTAATCCGGCCTTCCTGTTTTTGAGGCTCACCAATGGTTTCCATCTTGTGGTGAACCCTCTGTATTCACTCTGGTGAAGTCTTCTCCTGATTGTTGACTTTGACACACATACACCTACCTCCTGGAGAGTGTTCTTAATCTGGCCAACTGTTGTGAAGGGTATCTGTAAATAATAAATCAAGGCAACTGGACGTCCTGTAGATTTCTTGAAAACATTTCACTCGTTCCTCCAACAAGCTTTCTCAATTCTGAGTGACTATACACAAATTCTGGGAATAAATATGTAACTGAATCAACATCTGGTAATTATACCCAGCATGGGGTCAAACGGGTTGATTTCATTATCATAATTGGAGTCAGTAGGTGTTAACCCCCTCAGCCCCGCTAGCTGAAACCCCCTTCATGACCAGAGCACTTTTTACACTTCGGCACTACACTACTCTCACCGTTTATTGCTCGGTCATGCAACTTACCACCCAAATGAATTTTACCTCCTTTTCTTCTCACTAATAGAGCTTTCATTTGGTGGTATTTTATTGCTGCTGACATTTTTACTTTTTTTGTTATTAATCGAAATGTAACGATTTTTTTGCAAAAAAATGACACTTTTCACTTTCAGCTGTAAAATTTTGCAAAAAAAACGACATCCATATATAAATTTTTCGCTAAATTTATTGTTCTACATGTCTTTGATAAAAAAAAAATGTTTGGGCAAATAAAAAATGGTTTGGGTAATAGTTATAGCGTTTACAAACTATGGTACAAAAATGTGAATTTCCGCTTTTTGAAGCAGCTCTGACTTTCTGAGCACCTGTCATGATTCCTGAGGTTCTACAATGCCCAGACAGTAGAAACACCCCACAAATGACCCCATTTCGGAAAGTAGACACCCTAAGGTATTCGCTGATGGGCATAGTGAGTTCATAGAACTTTTTATTTTTTGTCACAAGTTAGCGGAAAATGATGATGATTTTTTATTTTTATTTTTTTCTTACAAAGTCTCATATTCCACTAACTTGCGACAAAAAATAAGAAATTCTAGGAACTCGCCATGCCCCTCACGGAATACCTTGGGGTGTCTTCTTTCCAAAATGGGGTCACTTGTGGCGTAGTTATACTGCCCTGGCAATTTAGGGGCCCAAATGTGTGAGAAGAACTTTGCAATTAAAATGTGTGAAAAATGGCCTGCGAAATCCGAAAGGTGCACTTTGGAATATGTGCCCCTTTGCCCACCTTGGCTGCAAAAAAGTGTCACACATCTGGTATCGCCGTACTCAGGAGAAGTTGGGTAATGTGTTTTGGGGTGTCATTTTACATATACCCATGCTGGGTGAGATAAATATCTTGGTCAAATGCCAACTTTTCCAATTTTTTTATACAAAGTTGGCATTTGACCAAGATATTTTTCTCACCCAGCATGGGTATATGTAAAATGACACCCCAAAACACATTGCCCAACTTCTCCTGAGTACGGCGATACCAGATGTGTCACACTTTTTTGCAGCCTAGATGCGCAAAGCGGCCCAAATTCCTTTTAGGAGGGCATTTTTAGACATTTGGATCCCAGACTTCTTCACACACTTTCGGGCCCCTAAAAAGCCAGGGCAGTATAAATACCCCACATGTGACCCCACTTTGGAAAGAAGACACCCCAAGGTATTCAATGAGGGGCCTGGCGAGTTCCTAGAATTTTTATTTTTTTTGCATAAGTTAGCGGAAATTTTTTTTTTTGTTTTTTTCTCACAAAGTCTCACTTTCCGCTAACTTAGGACAAAAATGTCAATCTTTCATGGACTCAATATGCCCCTCAGCGAATACCTTGGGGTGTCTTCTTTCCGAAATGGGGTCACATGTGGGGTATTTATACTGCCCTGGCTTTTTAGGGGCCCTAAAGCGTGAGAAGAAGTCTGGAATATAAATGTCTAAAAATGTTTACGCATTTGGATTCCGTGAGGGGTATGGTGCGTCCATGTGAGATTTTATTTTTTGACACAAGTTAGTGGAATATGAGACTTAGTAAGAAAAAACAAAAACAAACAAAAAATTTCCGCTAACTTGTGCCAAAAAAATGTCTGAATGGAGCCTTACAGGGGGGGGGGGGGTGATCAATGACAGGGGGGTGATCAATGACAGGGGGGGTGATCAATGACAGGGGGGTGATCAATGACAGGGGGGTGATCAATGACAGGGGGGTGATCACCCATATAGACTCCCTGATCACCCCCTGTCATTGATCACCCCCCTGGTAAGGCTCCATTCAGACGTCCGTATGATTTTTACGGATCCATGGATCGGATCCGCAAAACACATGCGGACGTCTGAATGGAGCCTTACAGGGGGGTGATCAATGACAGGGGGGTGATCAATGACAGGCGGGTGATCACCCATATAGACTCCCTGATCACCCCCTGTCATTGATCACCCCCCTGTAAGGCTCCATTCAGACGTCCGCATGTGTTTTGCGGATCCGATCCATGTATCCATGGATCCGTAAAAATCATACGGACGTCTGAAAGGAGCCTTACAGGGAGGTGATCAATGACAGGGGGTGATCAGGGAGTGTATATGGGTGATCACCCCTCTGTCATTGATCACCCCCCTGTAAGGCTCCATTCAGACGTCCGCATTATTTTTACGGATCCATGGATACAAAAACACATGCGGACATCTGAATGGAGCCCTACAGGGGGGTGATCAATGACAGGGGGTGATCAGGGAGTGTATATGGGTGATCACCCGCCTGTCTTTGATCACCCGCCTGTAAGGCTCCATTCAGACGTCCGCATGTGTTTTGCGGATCCGATCCATGTATCCATAAAAATCATACGGACGTCTGAATGGAGCCTTACAGGGGGGTGATCAATGACAGGCGGGTGATCACCCATATACACTCCCTGATCACCCCATGTCATTGATCACCCCCCTGTAAGGCTCCATTCAGACGTCCGCATGTGTTTTGCGGATCCGATCCATGTATCCATGGATCCGTAAAAATCATACGGACGTCTGAACGGAGCCTGACAGGGGGGTGATCAATGACAGGGGGGTGATCAATGACAGGGGGGTGATCAATGACAGGGGGGTGATCAGGGAGTTTATATGGGGTGATCATGGGTGATCAGGGGTTCATAAGGGGTTAATAAGTGACGGAGGGGGGTGTAGTGTAGTGTGGTGTTTGGTGCAACTTTACAGATCTGCCTGTGTCCTCTGGTGGTCGATCCAAACAAAAGGGACCACCAGAGGACGAGGTAGCAGGTATATTAGACGCTGTTATCAAAACAGCGTCTAATATACCTGTTAGGGGTTAAAAAAATCACATCTCCAGCCTGCCAGCGAGCGATCGCCGCTGGCAGGCTGGAGATCCACTCGCTTACCTTCCGTTCCTGTGAGCGCGCGCGCCTGTGTGCGCGCGTTCACAGGAAATCTCGCGTCTCGCGAGATGACGCGCCGATGCGTCCAGGAGGAATAAATCAACCACCTCCCGGACGCATCGGTGCGTTAGGCGGTCGGGAGGTGGTTAAAGACTTCCCAGAAAAAGGTGTCAAGACAGCATTGTATGTGGCAGACAATGTTGTGAAGGGAGTTTTCTTCACCAGGGAAAGAATTCTTCGCTCATCCACCACAGTTGTTTTCCGCGGTCTTCCGGGTCTTTTGGTGTTGCTGAGCTCACCGGCGTGTTCCTTCTTTTTAAGAATGTTCCAAACAGTTGTTTTGGCCGCGCCTAATGTTTTTGCTATCTCTCTGATGGGGTTGTTGTGTTTGTTTCAGCCTAATTATGGCTTCACTGATAGTGACAGATTCCAAATGCAAATATCACACTTGGAATGAACTCTTGGCCTTTTATCTGCTAATTGGGATAATGAGGGAATAACACACACCGGCCATGGAACAGCGGAGAAGACAATTGTCCCATTACTTTTGGTCCCTTAACAAGTGGGAGGCACAGATGCAAACTGCTGTAATTCCTGCACCGTTCACATGATTTGGATGTAAATCCCCTCAGATTACAGCTGACAGTCTGCAGGTAAAGCTGACAGTCTGCAGGTAACGCTGACAGTCTGCAGGTAACGCTGACAGTCTGCAGGTAACGCTGACAGTCTGCAGGTAACGCTGACAGTCTGCAGGTAACGCTGACAGTCTGCAGGTAAAGCTGACAGTCTGCAGGTAACGCTGACAGTCTGCAGGTAAAGCTGACAGTCTGCAGGTAAAGCACATCTTGTCTGTTTCATCTCACATCCATTGTGGTGGTGTATAGAGCCAAACATGTTAGAATTGTGTCCATGTCCCAATATTTATGGACCTGACTGTATAGTACAGTATTTAAATTTAATATTGGTGGTATTTATTCCTAAGAATTTAGATGAATTCAGATAAAACAATGGGGTCCAGTCCAGGTAGATAGCGCTGTGGCCCTGCAGATATTGTTTGGAGAGGTCCTGACTGAGTATAAGGCTAAAGGCAAACACTCTGGCCAAGGCCGCCGAGTTTCCTGCATGGCTTTCTGCATTTTCAATTTGAACTTGCCATTCAGGCGCTCGACACGGCCGCTGCTTTGGGGATGGTATGTTGTATGGAAAGCTTGGGGTGACCCCTAAAACCTGCATCACTTCCCTCATTACTTCTCCTGTGAAGTGGGAACCCCTGTCTGATTCAGTAACTTCAGAGACACCATACCTGCACTCCAGCTCACTGACCAGCTTCTTTGCCGTGTTCTTTGCCTTTGCTACTGGGAAGGCTTCCAGCCACCCTGAAAAGAGATCAACACACACCCAAGGACAGATCCCTATCCTCCTACCTCAGGCAGTTGTATATAGTCTATCTGCAGTCTCTGGAACGGGTAAAGTGGCCTGGAGGTGGAGGGGGGGGGGGTGCTTGGAGTCTTCACCACTTGACCGGGATTGTTCAATGCGCAGACCAGACATCCTTGTATAAACCGAGCGGCTGCTGTGGGAAATCCTGGAGCAATCCACCCTGCATTGACCACACTTACCATGGCACCTTTTGATAGGTGAGTGTGGCCCGTGGGCCTCCTGAGCCATAGCTGGGTACAGAGGGTGTGGTAGACAAATTGTGTCCTTGTTTCTCCAAATTCCATGTTCATCAGGTTTGGCCCCTTGTTTTGCCCAAAGTTATTTTTCCTCAGGAGGGGCTTGTTCGAGCATTCTTTGAAATGTACTTACAGAAATGTCCTCAGGTCTCGAGGCTCTGACCGGGGTGGCGTCAGCATTTAGTGGCTGGAGTGCAGCTTGTTTGGCTGTCTCCTCTGCTCGATCATTGCCTTCTGCTTCCACCGTGGTACATCTTGTGTGAGCCTTTACCTTAATAGCGACCTCCTCTGGTAATAACAGAGAGTCCATAAGTCCAAGTACAGAGTCTCTATCTGTAATTGACCGGCCTGCTGATGTTAGAAAGTCTCTAGCCGCCATATGGCTCCATAGTCACGTGCAATACCAAAAGCATACCTTTCAGAGGTTTTTCTATTATTGTCTGCACTGCCGCTTTTGAACAAAACAGCTGGAATTCCTTGTCATATTTTGGAATACCCAGGGCCGGGGCCGAGGTTATGGACAGCTTCAATGTATGGAAATTATTCACTGCCTCTTCTGTCAGGTGAAATGGGTGAGATGACACAATCATACGGAGGCTGCATTAACATGGAGGCATGTCTAATCCGGGGGGCGACAGTAGGACACCTGCCCCAAAAACACCCGGAGGCTTTGTGCTCCTTTGGGCACTTGTATCCTTTCTTTCTGGGGTTAGATGGCGAGCTCCGTGGGAGAGGCCGTGTCCTAGAAACACAATACCAGCTTCTGCTTTGAGGCTTCACACCCGTTCTGATGGAGGAAAAGTAAGAGAGATATAGTCGCCTCACAGCAAGTCTCATTGTCTTCAGCACACAGGAGCAAATCATCCACATATTGTAACAGGAGCACTGGGCCGGCGGTGCCCCGTCTGTAAGGACAGATGGCAGAGCCCGTGTATACATGGTCGGGGAGTTCTGAGCTCCCGGAGGCCGGACCGTCCAAGCATACTGGTTACTAGAGATGAGCAAATCGAATCCCATGAAGTGGAATTTGATATGAATTTCAGGATAAATTTGATTCGCCTAGAAGCTGAATTTCCTCATGCTCAATTTATACTGAAATAGTATAAGAAACAAAAAAAATCTAACTTAACTTCTCCATTTGCTCAGAACGGGCCGCCAGCCTCCATCTTGCTTGAAGATCTCGGCTGAAATCCTGTGAGGTGCGAGATTACATCATCACGCCGCACAGGATTTTGGCCGAGATCTTCAAGCAACATGGCGGCAGCCGACCCGTCGCAAGCAAATGGAGGCAGTAAGTTTGATGTAATTGTTTTTTGTATTGTTCACTTTACACTGTTTTTAAACTCAGATGCCGCGATCATGTACGAACGCGGCATCTGAGGGGTACAATGACGGGGGCAGCGCTATCACCTCTCCCACTACTTACTAAAAAATGCGCTTCGTGAGGAAGTAGTTTGTCATGAAGCTAATTTTTTTGTAAAATTCAGCGAAGCAGCTGAATTGAATTTAAATGTAAATGTAAAGGCAAACAGATACCGACAGTCAGGATGCAGCGGGACACTGAAGAAGGCATTTGCCAGGTCTGTCACTGTGAAACACGTGGCAGTGGATAGAACTTGTGACAGTAAGGTGTGTGGGTTCGGCACTATTGGAGTTTGTAAGACTGTCACCTTGTTAACCTCTCTAAGATCATGAGCCATCCTGTAACTGACAGGCTGTCCCTTAACTGGTTTCTTCTTTATTGGGAACAGCGGGGTATTAGCGGGAGATACTGATTTTATCAATACACCGGCCTGGAGAAAAGCATCAATCTGACTGGCCCCTGCTATCTCCTGGGCATGACTGAGGGGGGCTGCTGCACTTGAGGGGCCGACATCCTGGCCTGAGATGCACCATAGCCACAGACACGGGGAGTTTTCCACGGTCTGTTTTAGATGTTACCCATAACTCCTTTGGTACCAACCTAAGGAACAGCCTGGTCTACAAGGGTTAATTCTGACGGCTCAGTCTCAGGCAGGGCCAGTGTCGCTATTAAGGGACATAATACTTCCTCTGGGGCCCCAGAATCTACACGGGTACTGCCATCGGCGTAACAGTGTATGTGGGCTCCCAGAGCTTGCAAAACATCAGTCCCTAGAAGAGGTTCTGGCAGGTCTTCTTTAACTAACAATTGGGTAACGACCGCACTGTCTTTTATCTTTAGTTTAACTGCCTCAGATTCACGGACAAAAACAGTTTCTACTGTAAATCCCACAGCCGGTACATAACAAGGGGTTAACTGGTGAGGCTGCAAGAAGCTCTGGTCTACTACTGTTTTGGCTGCCCCTGTGTCCACCAGGAATGGTACTGCCTTACTGTTGTCTATGGCAGGGGCAGACATACCGCCTGTGCGGCTGGTTAAGCTGCACAGGGGCCCAGCAAGGGTGGGGGCCCATCCCAGTGCCAGCAGAGGCGTTTATTTTTTTACCTTATCATATTTTTCATTCCCTACCTTTGCCAACAGGTGTGGAGGCCGGGAGGGGGCGGAGCTTTTTGGGGGTCTGATTAGACTCTATAGCTGAAGGAACTTCGATTACATCATAGTCATGTGATCTTGTCAGCAGTGGAAGTGGAGTTAGGACCTGTGATGAGGTCACCGTCATGTGACCAGTGCAGAAAGAGGCAGCGCTCAGCAGTGGAGACCTGTGATGCCATGGAATGAATGTGAGTGCCAGAGAAATGCTGGGAGATGTGGTTCTCCCATTATACCTCATCCCTGCTTAGTGGGAGGGAAATATGTTATTTAACTGGGACTGAGGGGTGGGGGTGTTATTTACATGGGACTGTATGTTATAGAAGACTATAAGAAAGGTATGTTTTTTTTATATAGGACTGTATGTTATAGAAGATTGGAGGGAGATGACTGGTGGTATTTACATGGGACTGGATATTTTAGAAGACTGGAGGGTAAGGAGTGATGTTATTTATATGGGACTATGTGAAGGAGGGGATTTAAGTTGTTTACGTGGGACTGTATGTTATAGAGAACTGTAAGGAAGATAAATAATTTACATGGGACAGTAGAGAGAGGACTGGTGTTATTTACATGGGACTACATGGTATACAAGACTGAAGGGAGAGGAGTGACGTTATTTACATGGGACTGCATGATATAGAAGACTGAAGGGAGAGGACGGGTGTGGCGAAACCAACCTCGCCACGGTGTTTTGGAGGGGGCCGTTTACCAGCCTCCGGCCCTGGGATTATGGTCCCTTAAGTTATTGGGTCTTAAGGCACTTGGGACGGAGCCCTCTGTCCCTGGATTGCATCCTTTGCCTTACTTGCTTGGATGAAGCACATGGTGAGAACAATAGATAGCGGCCATTGTAACTCACAGACACTGTTCTGACTTTCCACACGGTGCTATCTTGCCTGTATTTGGTGCACAGAGACATCATTCAGTAGTGTGAAACTACCAAACACGGGACACATTTATTAGTGACTATTTTTGGTATAACTTGTATATTTTCAGTGTAACTGTATCTTCCAAACTACTGAACGGATGTGGGTGAATTTTGGACATGTGGTTCACCAAGATCCCCCGGTTCCGAGGATATATTGGTTATGGGGTTATTGCATGTTTTGGGGTTCCTGTGATATGTTTTATAAAATTGTATGTTATGTGAGGGCACCCAGATAGCTAATATTATTGTATTCGTGTATTCTGAGTGCCATTCACCTAATGATATGCACTCAGACTTGAGCTATCTGGGGATATGTTAAATGTCTGTGTTTGCTGTGGGGGGTGCCATTGTGTGTTTAAATGGTGATGTCTGTGCTGTTGTCTCCACATGTGTATTGGTGATCTCCCCTTTGTCCTGAGAGATAATTGGATTGTCTTCGGTCGTCTCCGGGACAGAGGGGAGGAAACCATGATGCATTGTGGGGATATGTTGTATCTGTTCTGTATTTGCAAAACTGTAATAAAAACCAGGCTGGGTGTGCCAGCACTTCAGAGCACTGCTTGACCCTCAACACGGAGCCTTGTCTCGTTATTGGGGGGATTCCCTGTATGCTGTTGGAGACTGATTGCCAGGAGTGTAAGCTGACGGATACGCTTTTCCTGTTCGTCTGACTGACAGCTATTTGTGAGGTTCCAGTTTGGATTGCTATTTTGTATCCAGT
Organism: Bufo gargarizans; assembly: GCF_014858855.1. Classification (NCBI taxonomy): domain Eukaryota; kingdom Metazoa; phylum Chordata; class Amphibia; order Anura; family Bufonidae; genus Bufo; species Bufo gargarizans. The sequence goes on from NC_058084.1 coordinate 2,628,679, forward strand.
TCAGGAGGTTGGTGTTCTGCAGTAGCTGTGCCTGTCTCTCGGAAAGGGGCATATCGCCTAAACGGATTTTAACCCCTTGTCTGCGGAAACGGTGCCGTTACATTGGTGGCAAGCAGCGGGATCGTTCCTACAGCCAGAAGGACAGCTACAGGAGACACCATTTCTTTGGATTCTACAATTTAAGGGCAACGCATGTCCCAGTACAGCGACCCTAAAAGCACCAGGATGGAACCAGCAGTGTTATACGAGGAGGAGGACCTGGATGGCCGGGATGCATTAAGGAAAGGCATCTGGTACCAGGCCCTGGATAATGTACAATACCAGCGAGGTGAGAGTCTCCCCAGTGAAGAGCAGCGGTTGCAGAAGCAAGTGGCCCTGCGGATGTCCTTCCTGGGAGAGCAGCCCCTGGAGGAATTGGTGAAGGAACTAGAGCACCGGGTATGGCAGGAGCTATGGCTGGAGGATGCCTACCAGGCGCTTTGGTGGTATGTGGCACAGTTTATACCCTGGACAGCTGAGCATGACAAGCCAGAGGGAGAGGAGTTTGATGGTCCTGGCTTGTTATGGGAGTCCTTTGCAGAGCCTGACTTCGGGAGCCCTGCACAGTCCAGACTTCAGGACATTTTCTATGAGAGGGAGGCTAGGCATGAGTGGGATGACCCCCATGAGGTAGAGCAAGACCTGGCTCACCTAGCAACCCTGGAGTGGGAACTGGAGCAGGACTACCGAGATCTCTTCCACTCCATTGAGAAGGCTCAGCAGGACGGTAAGGCAGACCCAGATCCAGACCCATTCAGCTGGGCAGATATTGTAGAGTGTTACTGGGAAGGACCCCAGGTGGCCGGTAGAGATGGGACCGAGGTCTCTCCGCCGGTCCTGCAGGGAATTGGGAGCCCAGTCTTCATTCCCCAGCGGCAGTGTGAAGTGCAGGGAGGGGAGAGCAGCGGCCTCCCTCCCCAGCGGCAGGCTGAGTTACAGGGGGCAGAGGTAGTTGTTCCTGCCCCCCAGCAGCAGCATGATTTTTTGGGAATTGGGAGCCGAGTCTCCATTCCCCAGCGGCAGGCGGAGTTACAGGGGGCAGAGACAGTCGGTCCTGTCCCCCAGCGGCAGAGTGTCCTACAGGGAATAGAGAGCCCAGTCTCCTTTCCCCAGCAGCAGGACACTGTATTGGGAGCGGAGGCGGTCGGTCGCCCTCCCCAGCGGCTGGAAGTATGTATGGGAGAGGAGCACGTTACCCCCTCTCCCCAGTGGCAGATTAACGCACCAGAGGGAGACAGTAAGCCCCACAACTGTGCAGATGGGACCGTGGTCTCTGCACTTACAGCACAGGGGGTAGGGACAGTTGGTCCTGTCCCCCAGCAACAGGGCTGTTTAGCCAAAGGGGAGACAGTCAGTTTCCCCCTCCAACAACCAGACTCCAACCAGGCTTCTTCCGTGGTAACGCTGGCACCAGGCAGAGTACCGCTGATCCCTGCCCACAAAGCAAGCTCCACTCCAAGCCAGGGAGCAACTCAGAGACCGGGAGTACCAGCTACCAATATAATCTTGGTGGATTCACTGGACAGAGACAGCCTACTAAATTCTACAGGTCCAGTATTGGGTTGTGGGTGGGCTGCCAGACTAACTCAGGTACCGACCGGCGTGAGGTCAGGTATCTGGTTAGTCTTCCCTGGGGGGGGGAGATGTGTGGCGAAACCAACCTCGCCACTGGGTTTTGGAGAGGACTGTTTAAAAGCCTCTTGCCTCAGGATTATGGCCCATAGTAACTGTAAAGGAGAAGACAGACCGGCCGTACAGCTTAACTCTGTCTGTAGAATTGTATTTTATGTTATTATGCGTTCGGGTAAATTGTATGTTATGTGAGGGCACCCAGATAGCTAATATTATTGTATTCGTGTATTCTGAGTGCCATTCACCTAATGATATGCACTCAGACTTGAGCTATCTGGGGATATGTTAAATGTCTGTGTTTGCTGTGGGGGTGTGCCATTGTGTGTTTGGGTGGTGATTCCTGTCCTGTTGTCTCCACATGTGTATTGGTGATCTCCCCTTTGTCCTGAGAGATAATTGGATTGTCTTTGGTCGTCTCCCAGGCAGAGAGGAGGAAACCATGATGCATTGTGGGGATATGTTGTATCTGTTCTGTGTCGCAGTCTCCCTTCTGGTCCTCTAGGGGGCGGGAACGATTGGTTGCTGTATTTACATTGTGTGTGTTGTGAATTACTGATTGGTTGGATTTCAAAACCCTGTGGGCAGTACTATGTTTGGTTTTTATCAATAAAAGAGGCTGTACTTGAAGTACAGTCAGATGACTGCTTGACCCTGATCACGGAGCCTTGTCTCGTTATTGGGGGGATTCCCTGTATGCTGTTGGAGACTGATTGCCAGGAGTGTAAGCCGACTGAATGCTTTTCCTGTTCGTCTGCTGACGGCTATTTGCGAGGTTCCAGTTGGAGTGCTATTTTGTATCCAGTTCGGGAGGTTGGTGTTCTGCAGTAGCTGTGCCTGTCTCTCGGAAAGGGGCATATCGCCTAAACGGATTTTAGCCCCTTCTCTGCTGAAACGGTGCCGTTACAACGGGCATTATAATTTATGAGGGCACTACAGAGATGATTATAACTCCGAGGGGTACGGCAGGAGGTATAATTACAGGGGGCATTATGAATACTGTGGGCAGTGGTGGAGGGCATTACTACTACTGAGGGCTCCATAGGAGTGCCTTATAGAGGTGCCCTATAGGGAGGCCTTATTAGTACTGAGGGTATTGTAGGGAGCTTTATTACCACTGGGGATACTATTTGTGGGAGGCTTCCGCCTGGCAGTGACCCTGGTGATGTCACTGTAAAATGGCTAGGGCAGCGCTAAAGCCACCCATCAGTGCCGGTCTGTGTTGGGCCCATGTTCATATATGCCTATATGAATATTTGAATATATGCAAATGATCCTCTAGGAGCAACGGGGGCGTTACCATTACACCTAGAGGCTCTGCTGTCTCTACTGTGACAGGGCCTGGCAGTGAAAATGTCATCCCACCGGGCCATGTTAAAGTGCAGAGGGCGTGGCAGTTACAGAGAGGGCGGAGCCTCTAGGTGTAATGGTAACGCCCCCATTTGTATATAATAAAACATCACTTTTCTCAGCCATGCGGGCAGATAAGAACATGGGACCAACACCGAGGCCTTCAGCTGCCGAGCGCACACAGAACAGGTCAGTGCTTTAATTGTCCAAGTCTATGAGGGAGTCCTGAGGGATAGCTGAAGGCCTTGGGAGCATTTTACCATCAGCTATGGACTTCATTGGGGGGAGAAAGCCGGTACTAAAGTGCCTCGGGCAGCATAACATCTAAATCTGGCCCTGGCTGCACAGCAGTAGCAGGATGTAGTGTCACCCATCACATTGCTGGTCTGTGTATGAGGAGGAGCGGCCGGGAATCTGCTGTGCGCCTCCTCCTATGTGTGACCCGACATCCTGCTACTGCTGCGGAGCGCCAGCGGCTTAACTGTCATCATGAGGAACTAGGAGAGTATAGTTTTTAACTTCCTGTGAAGGGGCACATATCTGACCATTACTAGTGTGAGGGGGCACATATCTGACCATTACTAGTGTGAGGGGGCACATATCTTAGCATTACTACTGTGAGGGGGCACATATCTGACCATTACTACTGTGAGGGGCACATATCTGACCATTACTACTGTGAGGGGCACATATCAGAATAGTTACTGTGAGGGGGCACATATCTGACCATTACTACTGTGAGGGGCACATATCTGACCATTACTACTGTGAGGGGCACATATCTGACCATTACTACTGTGAGGGGCACATATCTGACCATTACTACTGTGAGGGGGCACATATCTGACCATTACTACAGTGAGGGGGCACATATCTGACCATTACTACTGTGAGGGGGCACATATCTGACCATTACTACTGTGAGGGGGCACATATCTGATATAACTACTGTGTGGGGCACATATCTGGTATAACTACTGTGAGGGGGCACATATCTGACCATTACTACTGTGAGGGGGCACATATCTGACCATTACTACTGTGAGGGGCACATATCTGACCATTACTACTGTGAGGGGGCACATATCTGGACATAACTACTGTGAGGGGCACATATCTGGACATAACTACTGTGAAGGGGGCACATATCTGGACATAACTATTGTGAAGGGGGCACATATCTGGACATAACTACTGTGAAGGGGGCACATATCTGGACATAACTACTGTGAAGGGGGCACATATCTAACCATTACTACTGTGAGGGGGCACATATCTGACCATTACTACTGTGAGGGGGCACATATCTGGACATAACTACTGTGAGGGGGCACATATCTGACCATTACTACTGTGAGGGGGCACATATCTGACTATTACTACTGTGAGGGGGCACATATCTGACCATTACTACTGTGAGGGGGCACATATCTGGACATAACTACTGTGAGGGGGCACATATCTGACCATTACTACTGTGAAGGGGGCACATATCTGACCATTACTACTGTGAGGGGGCACATATCTGACCATTACTACTGTGAGGGGGCACATATCTGACCATTACTACTGTGAGGGGGCACATATCTGGACATAACTACTGTGAGGGGGCACATATCTGACCATTACTTCTGTGAGGGGGCACATATCTGTCCATTACTTCTGTGAGGGGGCACATACCTGACCATTACTTCTGTGAGGGGGCACATATCCGACCATAACTTCTGTGAGGGGGCACATATCTGATGATAACTACTGTGAGGGGGCACATATCTGGATATAACTACTGTGAGGGGCACATATCTGGTATAACTACTGTGAGGGGGCACATATCTGGTATAACTACTGTGAGGGGCACATATCTAGTATAACTACTGTGAGGGGGCACATATCTTAGCATTACTACTGTGAGGGGGCACATATCTTAGCATTACTACTGTGAGGGGGCACATATCTTAGCATTACTACTGTGAGGGGGCACATATCAGAATAGTTACTGTGAGGGGGCACATATCTGACCATTATTACTGTGAGGGGCACATATCTGACCATTACTACTGTGAGGGGGCACATATCTGACCATTACTACTGTGAGGGGGCACATATCTGACCATTACTACTGTGAGGGGGCACATATCTGATATAACTACTGTGTGGGGCACATATCTGGTATAACTACTGTGAGGGGGCACATATCTGACCATTACTACTGTGAGGGGGCACATATCTGACCATTACTACTGTGAGGGGCACATATCTGACCATTACTACTGTGAGGGGACACATATCAGAATAGTTACTGTGAGGGGGCACATATCTGACCATTACTACTGTGAAGGGCACATATCTGACCATTACTACTGTGAGGGGCACATATCTTACCATTACTACTGTGAGGGGGCACATATCTGACCATTACTACTGTGAGGGGCACATATCTGACCATTACTACTGTAAGGGGCACATATCTGACCATTACTACTGTGAGGGTGCATATATCTGACCATTACTACTGTGAGGGGGCACATATCTGACCATTACTACTGTGAGGGGGCACATATCTGACAAAGCAGTTCTCCAGAGACAGATTGTCAAAAGCCCTCCTCCTATGCTCAGTCAGGAAAGGGTCCACAACCTGATACTGTGATTCCGCTAGTTTCAGCAACATCAAGTCCTTCAGGTCAGCCGAGGTGGCTCTGTATGTCACCTGAATCTATTGCAACATCCTGGCAGCGGGCATTGGTATCATCAGCGGGTCTGGGAGTCTAGTCAACAGTCCTAACTGGTCTTTAAGGCTCCAAGGGTGATATTCTGTACAGTAACGTAACCATACTGTCCTGACGGTCCGGGGACTTTGGGAGCCAAAGGGGCGGATGGGTCCGTGGCACCTGTTTTGGGTGTCTGAGCAGGTAGGATTTTAGTCTTAGTCAATACAGGATGCTGGTTTCTGGGGTCGATGTGCCCCACAAACCCTACAAGTATCAATCCAGTCTGGGTTCCGATTTCCACAGAAGTTACACGTCCATCCCTCTGGTCCACTCCTGGACTCCCTAGTAGGGGCATTGGCCAGGAGGTATGGAGGTGGCGTATCTCCAGACTTCTCACATTTCTGAGTATACAACAATCTACCTCTTACAACTTCTCCTCTCCATCCCTCAGTTTCAACCTCACAAGCTACTTTCATCCATATATCAACCACCTCTTCACATCCATGACCCTTTATCCAACCACAATGCGTCCTACTGAATCTTTCACAGACTTCTAGGTTAAGATTCCCATATCCCTGCCTTCTCCAACACTCTGTCCACATTCTTCAGACCCTCTTTACCTCCTCTTTCCTTCACCAATGTTTTGGCTGCCTTATAACCTTCAGGTATATTGAAATTATTTCCCATTGCTCTTCAACTGTACCAGAACAACTATAGAAAGTAACAAAATTCAGATGTCTATTTCCTCACTATATCACCTAGTGATATTGTGAATGTCGGCACTTCGAGAATTCTTAAAAATCTAGAATATAATTCTATATATTCGTAATCGCGAATATTCAAGTTTTTTTTTCATCAGTATTACTGCTTCTTGCTTGTGGGCCAATGAGAAGGCTGCAATGTCTTTGTCTGAGCTTAGCAACATCCCTAGCAACCAATAGAAAAGCTGCCCCTCCCCCTTACTATATAAGAGCCTCCCCAGCAGCCCTTGTCTGCAGTATTTAGCAGATCTGAGAGGGAGCAGTGACGTTGCTGGGCTCTGTGCTTTGCAGACTCATCTGGATCCTTATTTAATTACATTAGATAGTTAGTTAGCTCCTATATATAATACAGATAGTTAGTGGGAGATAGTCAGTAAAGGTTAGATAGTGATCTAGTGTAGCTGATAGATTCCAGTGCAGGGTGTTAGGTAGTTTGATAGGAATTACTGTGCTGTGATAGGGATTATCATAGACCTGATAAAATGTGAAGTGGCATGTATTGCGCAAAATAATGCGCATCATTAGTGCCGATTTGCGCAATTGCAAAAATAATTAATGGAGATCGCGAAAATTCTAGAATTCGCAAATTTATTGCAAATATTATCAAAATATTGCAAAAATAAATATTGCCTATGCCGCTCATCACTACTCATGATCAGAAACTTAACCCAACAATTATAGGTATTTTCAACTTTCGAGGTTCTTTATCAATATGGACTCGACTGTAAAAGGACTATACGTACGTTCCTTCAACAATCCCTCGAACAAGACAACCGGTCAGGGAGGCACAGATATGATGTAACATAAAGTCTCTTACCTTTCAGCGCTGTCTTTTATATCTATCCATCCCGATCCGGACTATCCAAGTTGTCGGGAGATCAATGAAGTGTCCTTTAGTCGAGCCCCACGTTGGGCGCCAAGTTTTGTTTGAGAAAAAAACACTACCTCTATGATTGTCGGGGTCCCAATTCAAGGCCGGCGTCAGCCCCCGGCATACCCAAGCAAGTGCCAGAGCCCACAGCACAGCTGCCAGAAGCAATGAGCGCTTCCATCAATACAAATGGAAGCGCTCATTTCTGGGGCTCAGGGAGCTGGGTCCTGTCCCTCACCGCTCAGCTCCCCACACTTCTCCCCTCCTTCAGGGTGGTGGTGCTCTGAATGGTGAAGAAGGAAGACTTTTCCCTGCTCCACCATTCAGCCTGCATGCAGGGAAGAGAGGTATGTGAGCTTCAGGAACTGGACAGGGCGAGTAGTTACTGTGTTTTTTTGTTTTTCATACAGAGGGGTCACTCTTATTACTATGGAGGGGGCACAGAGGTCTTCATTACTACAGGGGGGGGGCACAGAGGGCATTTATACTATGGAGGGGGCACAGAGGGCATTTATACTCTGGAGGGGGTATAGAGGGCATTACTAATGTGAAGGGGGCACAATGGGCATTTCTACCTATGGAGGGGGCACAAGGGTCTTTATTACTATGGAGGGGGCACAGAGGTCTTTATTACTATGGAGGGGCACAGAAGGCATTTCTACTCTGGAGGGGCACAGAGGGCATTATTACTGTGAAGGGGACACAGTGGGCATTATTACTGTGAAGGGGACACAGTAAGCATTATTACTGTGAAGGGGACACAGTAAGCATTAGTACTGTGAAGGGGCAAAATGTGGGCATAACTACTGTGAGGGGGCACACAGCTGTACAAAACTACTGTGAAGGTTGTACAATGAGGGCAATACTACTGTGACGGGCTACAATTTTTTTTTCAAGTATGGGGGGGGGTTTGTCAGAGAAAGAACCCGCCCCGGGTGCCAAACACTCTAGGCATGCCACTGAAGCAGGGAACTATTTGCTCCCCACTCCACAATTGAGCCGCCAGTGCTCCAGAGCAGCAGCAGCACGATGTCCTCACACATGGTCCTGCTGATCTGTGTAGGAGGTGGAGCGGGGCAGGCTGGGAATCAGCCTCTGCTCCTCCTACACAGCAGTGTGATGTGTCACAGTATCCTGCTGCTGATGATGATGGGGAGAGCCGATCATGGGAGGAGCCAGGTGATTGAGGCGAGGAGTATTTATTGTTTGTTTTTTTCACTTCCTGTGAAGGGGGCACATCTGGGCCTAACCACTGTGAAGGGGGCACTGGGCACATACCTTGGCATATCTACTGTGAAAGGGGCACATATCTTGGCATATCTACTGTGAGGGGGCACATATCTTGGCATATGTACTGTGAAGGGGGCACATATCTTGGCATATGTACTGTGAGGGGGTACATATCTTGGTATCTCTACTGTGAGGGGGCACATATCTTGGCATATGTACTGTGAGGGGGCACATATTTTGGCATATCTACTGTGAGGGGCACATATCTTGGCATCTCTACTGTGAGGAGGCACATATCTTGGCATATGTACTGTGAGGGGGCACATATCTTGGCATATCTACTGTGAGGGGCACATATCTTGGCATATGTACTATGAGGGGGCACATATCTTGGCATATGTACTGTGAGGGGGCACATATCTTGGCATATCTACTGTGAGGGGGCACATATCTTGGCATATGTACTGTGAGGGGCACATATCTTGGCATATGTACTGTGAGGGGCACATATCTTGGCATATGTACTATGAGGGGGCACATATCTTGGCATATCTACTGTGATGGGGCACATATCTTGGCAGATCTACTGTGATGGGGCACATATCTTGGCATATCTACTGTGAGGGGGCACATATCTTGGCATAATGTATGTGTAGTGTGTATATAATGTATATAGTATGTGTATATAATGTATATATACACTGTGTATATAGTGTGTGTATATATAATGTATGTGTAGTGTGTATATAATGTATATAGTATGTGTATATAATGTATATATACACTGTGTATATAGTGTGTATATATAATGTATGTGTAGTGTGTATATAATGTAAATAGTATGTATATAATGTATATATACACTGTGTATATAGTGTGTATATAATATGTGTATATATAATGTATATATACGGTAGTATGTATATAATTTATATATAGTGTGTATTTAAACCCTAACCAAAATCCTAACTGACTACCAGTATGAACAGGCCCCAGAGGTAGGTGAGTTCATACGCAGGAATACCTAGAGTCCTTCAAGCCCTATAGGACCCTGGTACTAATGTCAGGGGCGAGACTACCTGTTCCTCCAAAACAAAGGACGAACAGGAGTCTCCCTCAGGCCTAATACAAACAATAAGGAACTGCAACACACACATATATAAACAAAATACAAAAGGGAAAGGAAAGACTTAACTTCAAAGGAGCAATGGAAGCACCAGGAACTCCGCCGAGATCCACACACATCCACAACTGAAGCTATAAACCGCACAGCATTGTGGGCGAAGCAACAATAAATAAGGAAGGTTAAATGACCACTTTAACAACACCTGAGGCAAGAGGTGTGGCCATTACCAGAAACAACACAGAGGCCTATTGATCCACAAGGAAAACCTGTCAGATCAAACCACGTGTTGCCAGTCTCACCGATCTCCTTCCACCTGTCACAGAAACGTCCGTGACAGTGTGTATATAATGTATATATAGTGTGTGTATATAATGTATATATAGTGTGTGTATATATATATTGTGGGGTTTCACTCTGGTAAATAGGGTAAGCGGGCGCAGTACAGAGGCAAAATACAAGTTCTTAACTCAAAATGTCAGTGTTTATTCACACTTGAGGCAGTTGCACAAAACAGCAGTAACTTTGCAGTCTTGGTGTTAATTCACACACAGTTCATATAACACAAGTCACCTTGCTAGCAGTTCTGCCTCTAGTAGTCCACAGCAGGCTTTTCCCCAGCGTGCGTCTCTCAGCCCTCCAGCACAGCACAAAGCCTCAGATCCCAAAAACAGAGACATCTCTGCTGAGCCCAGCTGCCTATTTAAGGACAGCCAGGTGCTGCCAAAACACGAACTGACAGTTAAACTCCGGTCCGGTATTTGACCTCACCTGGCTGGAAACCAGCCCAGCCGCACATGCTGGGAGGAAAATATAATATTGAATTCCATGGCACATCCCAAAAAAAGTGAGTTTATTCACCAAAGATACACCAACGTTTCAATCCACTCAATGGGATCTTTATAAAACCCCAAACAACGTTGCTATCATAAATATCTCACGTGGAGTTATTCGTATATCACCTATAAACGCTTCAAGAAGCTACCACACAAGCAGTTATGATAAACAATCATTTCCTTATTAGATATCCATCAGCAGTATATCATAAAAACATGTATCCGAAAGCAGTAATCATAGGAAGACGATAGTATTGACAAACATTTATATAAAAACAGAGAAAAGACTCCAGACCAAATAAGGGACTAGTACCCCCCCCAGAAGAAAACCCGCAGTTATGACAGAATCTATGGGATGGGGTAGTAAACACAATACACACAGGGCAATAATTAGCAAGACACAATAGCCAAGGAGGCCATGTGAACCTGAGTGTCACCCCACACCATCTAAACTGCAGGGGGAGAGAAAAAACTATTGAACATGCATAAAACCAGCAAAATGTATCTTACTGACCCTGGTCTAGAGTAGCCGCCCAACTATTGCTTGAGAAAGATCCCATTGAGTGGATTGAAACATTGCAGTATCTTTGGTGAATAAACTAAATTTTTTGGGGGGATCTGCTGTGGAATTCAATATTTTATGTAAGTAAGGTGGGTGGATCGCCCCCATAGCCGCTGGCACCCAGCCAGTAGTCTATAACTACATTGCGCATGCCCAAGGTTGCGTACATGTTTGTCAATACGTCATGACACTCAGGTATTGAGCCGAAACGTTGCCTTACCACATGGGTGAATAAAGTTTGAGTTCACAATTTTACTAATTCGAGTGCTGCCTGCTTTTTGTCTTCTGTATACTGGGTAAGGTTATTCACATTGGGCTTTGCACCCTCTTTTTAAATTTTTTCAGTCGGTGATGCCATTTGTTCTTGTTATTTATATTTATATATATATATATATATATATATATATATACACATACACTCACCTAAAGAATTATTAGGACCACCATACTAATACGGTGTTGGACCCCCTTTTGCCTTCAGAACTGCCTTAATTCTACGTGGCATTGATTCCACAAGGTGCTGATAGCATTCTTTAGAAATGTTGGCCCATATTGATAGGATAGCATCTTGCAGTTGATGGAGATTTGAGGGATGCACATCCAGGGCACGAAGCTCCCGTTCCACCACATCCCAAAGATGCTCTATTGGGTCGAGATCTGGTGACTGTGGGGCCATTTTAGTACAGTGACCTCATTGTCATGTTCAAGACACCAATGTGAAATGATTCGAGCTTTGTGACCTGGTGCATTATCCTGCTGGAAGTAGCCATCAGAGGACGGGTACATGGTGGTCATGAAGGGATGGACATGGTCAGAAACAATGCTCAGGTAGCCCGTGGCATTTAAACGATGGCCAATTGCCACTAAGGGGCCTAAAGTGTGCCCAGAAAACATCCCCCACACCATTACACCACCCCCACCAGCCTGCACAGTGGTAACAAGGCATGATGGATACAGGTTCTCATTCTGTTTACCCCAAATTCGGACTCTACCATTTGAATGTCTCAACAGAAATTGAGACTCATCAGACCAGGCAACATTTTTCCAGTCTTCAACAGTCCAATTTTGGTGAGCTTGCGCAAATTGTAGCCTCTTTTTCCTATTTGTAGTGGAGATGAGTGGTACCTGGTGGGGTCTTCTGCTGTTGTAGCCCATCCGCCTCAAGGTTGTGCGTGTTGTGGCTTCACAGATGCTTTGCTGCAGACCTCGGGTGTAACGAGGGGTTATTTCAGTCAACGTTGCTCTTCTATCAGCTTGAATCAGTCGGCCCATTCTCCTCTGACCTCCAGCATCAACAAGGCATTTTCGCCCACAGGACGGCCGCAGACTGGAGGTTTTTCCCTTTTCACACCATTCTTTGTAAACCCTAGAAATGGTTGTGCGTGAAAATCCCAGTAACTGAGCGGATTGTGAAATACTCAGACTGGCCCGTCTGGCACCAGCAGCCATGCCACGCTCAAAATTGCTTAAATCCCCTTTCTTTCCCATTCTGACATTCAGTTTGGAGTTCAGGAGATTGTCTTGACCAGGACCACAACCCTCCATGCATCGAAGCAACTGCCATGTGATTGGTTGACTAGATAATCGCATTAATGAGAAATAGAACAGGTGTTCCTAATAATTCTTTAGGTGAGTGTATATAGGGTGTGTGTGTATATATACTGTGTGCTATATAGTGTGTGTGTATATATATATAATATATACACACACAGACACTGTTTATATACACACTATCAGGATGACCCAACTTCGCATGGATATATTTAGACTATTTACATTTAACCTTTACAGCCCCCATAAGTGTTCTCCACAGTTGCTCTCCCCCTTAACATTGACCTCCACAGCAGTCCACCCCCTTAAACTTTGACCTTCATGGCAGACCCCCACTTAAGTTACCTTCACAGAGGTCTGCCCCCTTAACAATGACATCTACAGCATCTTACGCCCTTAACTGTGACCTCCAAAGCACGCCGCCCCATTAACATTAACCTCCACAACGGTCCACCCCCTTAACAGTGACCTCCACAGTTTCCTGTCCCCTTTACATTGACCTACACAGTGGCTCGCCCCCTTAATAGTCACCCCACAATGCCCCACCTCCTTAAAAGTAACTTCTACAGCATCCTGCCCCCTTACAGTGACCTGCACAGTCGCCCACCCCCTTAGATTTGACCTCCACAGCAGGCCGCTCCTTTAACATTGACATTCACAGTGTCCCACCACGTTAACTGTGACCTTCACAGCCCCATAAGTGTTATCCACAGCGGCACATCCCCTTAACACTGACCCTCCACAGCACCTCCACAAAATTTGATATCTATGGTGTTACAAAACTGTTAGTTACACTGTGTGCAATTAAGGGCTATTTTGCCTCCCAGCTCTGTTTTCAGCCATTCGCATGGTTCGGCACGAGTCCTTTGTGTTGGGCATGGGTAGCCGCCATTTCGGGACCTTGCATGTGGTCGCGGCCGTCTGACGCCCGAACAGCGGTGGTGGCCAGCAGTCGCCTGGATCTAAGGGCGGATGCGCAGACAGGCGAGCACCGCTGAGTCCTCCAGGACAGCGTAGATTCGTGCTAGGGCTGCCGACCGGCCGTGCAGTGGAAAGACTAAACCTTGCAGGGGTTTCGTGGAGTTTTGGGCGCACGAGCGGAGACCCGCCGCAGGACCAAAGCTTGGGGAACCATTTTCGGCTGAAAAGTCTGTGCGGTCGATCAGGACTTCAGGGACCCGTAACTCCCGAACCCTTGGACCGACGTAGTCGGATTTTGGATATGTTGTTCCCCTACACCAGGACTGTCTGAGGATACCGAATGTAAAGATGTACCCCCTGGTTTTGGGGTACATCCAGAACTTGGGTAACATTGTGTGTGGGTTAATTATGTTAAAGGCTTATCTGAGGGGAGGAGACGTGGGGGTTGTACCAGACATGTGATTGTGTATTGTGGTAATCATGTAAATGTAGCCCTTTCCAGGGCAGGATTGCATAAAAGGAGACCCCGGGTCAATAAACATCGCTCTTGCTTAACGTTCAAATCACAGCCTCGACTCGTTTGTGAAGGGGGGAAGGATTATCCTAGCTGTAAGATCGTTACCGGGATTTACAGGATCCTTCTGGATATCGCGACGAAGCGGCTTCTCTCTCTCCCTCAACCGAGATCCAGACTATCCAAGCGGTCCAGCTCCCAGCTAGCCGGGGAGTAACCTTAGGCTACTTTCACACTCGCGTTGGTGTGGATCCGTCTTGTATCTGCACAGACGGATTTGCACCAATAATGAAAATGCTTGTATCCATTCATAACAGATCAGTTTGCATTATTCATAAAAAAAAAAAGTCTAAGTCAAAACAGATCCATCTTGACATATTGAAAGTCAATGGGGGACGGATCAGTTTTCAATTGCACCATATTGTGTCAGTGAAAAACGGATCCATCCCCATAGCCTAACAGTAACCTCCACAGCACCATGCCTCCTTAATATAAGACCTCCACAACACCATGCCCCCTAACAGTGAAGAAAAATGGCTGAGTTGTTATGGAAATCTGGTGTAACTGTGTATGTCAAGACTGAAGGACATGGGAGTTTCTATTGGATAGTAAGGGTCATGTGACTGTGAATGGCAGTTAGAATTTGAGTGAAGCTGTGAGCTCCTATTGGCTAATACATTGTTTTGCAACTATCTCAGTCCTAGAGAGCTGAGACCCGGTCTAAAACCTTCCCGGACACTTGATTTAACTATGTACCAAATCAGCAAAATTCACACCAGGTGTTTGATCCATGAATCGCCCATTACATTTTCTGGTTCAACTACAACTTGTATTAAACAGTCCTCTTCATTATGCGGTTCACATTTTGACATCATGATACCAAGATGACACCTAACAATTGATCACCAGTATCTCGCCATTGTGAGGCTTCCAGCAGGATGTTCTCACACGTAAGTGGCCACTGAGCTTAGAGTGTCACAGTGTGTCATTAACAGGTTGTATCAGAGATAGAGAAACTGGAAGAGTCACGGAAAAGCAAAGAAGTGGACGTCCTTTGGCCGCATCCCACACTGATGACCGCTTCTTTGTGAACAATGCCCTGCGGAACCGGATGATGAAAGCCACACAACTCCAGGCACATTTAAGGAGGTGAGAGGCAACCAAGTGTCGCGTCAGACCATTCGAAACGGTTTAAATCAGCATTGTCTGCGTACTAGACAACCTGCAAGGGTTCCTGACCACACCACCAGGCACGGGTGGTACTGTCTTGTATGGGCCAGGGAGCATCTACGCCGGACGAGAGACCAGTTCACTGATGAAGGTTGATTCATGCTGAGCAGAAATGATGGCCGCCCACGATGTTGGAGACGTGAAGGAGAGTGCTCTGCATCAGCCACTGTCACCAGACAAGCCTTTGGTGGTGGTGGTGTACAATGTGGGCATGTGTGTCTAGTCAGTACAGAACTGCCCTACACTGTGTGAATGGTCCAGTGACAAGCCCATACTACTTGAATAACATCATTAGTTCAGTCATTGTGTCTCTGAAGGAACAGCACAGGTTTAATCTTCATGGATGACAATGTGCCAGCTCATCGAGGTCCCATCATTAGGGAACCTCTGTTGGAGACTGAGGGACCTCAAATGGAGTGGCCTGCACTTTCTCCAGACCTGAATCCCATTGAAAACCTATGGGATCAGCTGAGTCGCCATGTAGAGGCTCGTAACTCTGTACCCTAGAACCTCAATGACGTGAGGACCGCCCTTCAAGAAGAGTGGGCTGCCATGCCTCAGCAGACAATAAGAAGACTTGTGAACAACAGGAGACGTTGTTGTCAAGCTGTAATTGATGCTCAAGGCCACATGACAAGTTATTGAGACAGTGACATTTTGTTGGGGTACACACCCACCACTGGTGTTGGCTTTTGTGTCAAAAATGCTTTGAGATGAAGAAATCACCATTGCTGCTTCTACTTAAATGCTAAACTTTCATGATATAATATCACTGGAGCCGCAACGGTTTTCATAAATTTCACCCGAAAGTAAAAAATCCCTAACTTTTTGTGAGTAGTGTAAGTCAGTGTCACTCTGACTCTATTTGCTATTGCAGTCATTGCATTAAACACCTTAAAAGAGGAAGGAGAAAAAATAGATTAAAAAGGAGAGAAAGACATGAGTTCTAGGAGACCTTAGCGTGTCATACACCAATTTGCAGGTATATTGGAGGACTTACAATTCAGTCAGAATCAATTCACACCTAAATGATTTTTTTTTACATCAAATTGCAAGAAGTTTGCTCATCGTTATTTATGCCCCATACCACATTGCATGTTACTGAGCTCTTGTGTTGGAGTAATAAGCAGACCTTGTATGGTGGTAGTAACAGGGCTAAAACATCTAAACTGACTGATGACCTCTTTTACGTCTACAGCATTGCAGGGTACTGTCCTCTCAGCTTTGGATCACGGTGTCTTGTAGCTTTGTGTCTAGGAGATACTAAGCTTTGAACGGTTCAGAAACCCTTCTCTGGGTCATCATTGTGTGCTATAACTTGGACCATAGAGGCTTACAGTCGAGGTGCAAGGAACGACCAGTGATATTTTACAGTTACTCAGCCGTTATGAACCTGCGGTCCAGTGAGGTTCAGTGTAAATGAATTTCTTGGCTGGTGAAATGGAAGAAAATAAGAAAGGGACCATGGTGGTCACTTCAGCCTACGCTTGGCCTTTGTATGAAGATTTCATGCATGTGTTCCAACATTGGCCATGTATTGCCAACCTATGAAGACTTCTGTTAATCTTAGGCTCTGTTCATTATGTGTAGATCGGGAATATTCCCCTAATGACCTCCAATGTATTATAGGCCATAATATCATGCACACCATGAGACCAAATACAGGACCTAAAGTTTATTATTTATAGCACTTTATACATTTGGATCTACATACAGCAGGAAGATTTCCTTAAAGCGCCATCACCCTAGTAATATCCAGTAATATCCCCCCAGTACAGGTGTTACATATGTGTGAGAGATTCAGAAATATTAAAAGTTTCATAACAATTCTCATAATGATATGTTAAAGCTTCTCTGTATCTAGTCATCCTTGACATGGGCAGCAGGTATGATCCCAGACCCTTAGGAACTAGGTGCAGTTGGCCTCAGGTAAATTAAAATTTGTGCATTTCACAGATCCAGGCCAATTCTACCCCAACATTTGGTTAATGTCAGAGAATAACAGGATGTGATGCAAGTATTTTTGTTGTTGCTGCTGCTCTTATAGCATTCCCCACAATACAAAGAATAGGTTTTCTTCTCTCTTTGAAGTCTCTGCTGAATTTCAAAATCTGATGATTTTTTTGTAAATCAATTTCCAAACATAGATCAACATGGTTTATTCCCTGTATCCCCTGTGTGAATTCTGTGATGTTCTACAAGTTTTGCTTTAGTAATATAAGATTTTCCACATTCTAAACATGGATATGGTTTCTCCCCTGTGTGAATTCTCTGATGATCCCCAAGTTTAGCTTTAGTAATAAAAGATTTGTCACACTTCAAACATGAAAATGGCTTCACTCCTGTGTGAATTCTCTCATGTGTAACAAGGTGTGATTTATATGTAAAACATTTCCCACATTCTGAACATGAATACGGCTTCTCTCCTGTGTGAATTCTCTCATGCATAACAAGATGTGATTTATGTGTAAAACGCTTTCCACATTCTGAACATGAATACGGCTTCTCCCCTGTGTGAATTCTCACATGAATAACAAGATTAGTTTTATTTGTAAAACATTTTCCACATAATGTACATGCAAATGGTTTCTCTCCTGTGTGAATTCTTTCATGTATAATAAGATGTGATTTATGAGTAAAACATCTCCCACATTCTGAACATGAATACGGCCTTTCCCCTGTGTGAATTCTTTTATGTCTAACAAGATGTGATTTATGTGTAAAACCTTCCCCGCATTCTGAACATGAATAAGGCTTCTCTCCTGTGTGACTTCTGTCATGTATAACAAGACTTGATTTTCGTGTAAAACATTTCCCACATTCTGAACACGAATATGGCTTCTCTCCTGTGTGGCTTCTCTCGTGTCTAACAAGATGTGATTTGTGTGTAAAACATTCCCCACATTCTGAACATGAATACGGTTTCTCTCCTGTGTGACTTCTCTCATGTGCAACAACATGTGATTTATTTGCAAAACATTTTCCACATAGTGAACATGGAAAGGGTCTATCTCCTGTGTGAGTTCTCTCGTGTATTACTAGACTCGATTTCACCAAAAAACATTTCCCACATTCAGAACATGGAAATAACATCTCTCCTGTATGAATTCTTTCATGTCTTTCAAGATTTGATTTTGAAGTAAAACATTTTCCACACTCTGAACACGTAAATGGTTTCTCCCCTGTGTGACTTCTTTCATGTTGATCAAGGCCAGTTTTATGCGTAAAGGATTTCCCACATTCTGAACAGGAATATGGCTTCTCCCCTGTGTGAATTCTCTCATGTTGATCAAGACCCGATTTCTGAGTAAAACATTTTCCACATTCTGAACAGCAATATGGCTTTTCTCCTGTGTGAATTCTTTTGTGCGTAAAAAGACCTGAACTTTTTGCAAACAGTTTTCCACATTCCCCACATTGATACCTTTTATCCCCTTTCTGACCGGTGCTTGTGGAAGCGATCTGTGACTGGTCAGGAGAAGGTTCTTCGTGATTAGAGAGATTATATTGTAGATCTGTACTGTGAGGGCCTGGATATAAGTTAAAGGTAATGAGGTTTTCTCCTGAATAGTGCTTCATCATATCTTCATCTTCTACTTTATAATTTAGTGATGACATGATATTTCCCTCAGAGTTCTCACTGGAATTTCCTGTTAGGATTAAAAGGGATTTTGTGATTTTGTTTTTCAGACAACAGAGAAGAAGGTATAATATTCCTGTTAGGCTGGAAACACACAGGTATTTTTTTTTTTTTACCATGGATTTCAAATCAAGGTAGTATCCATGCCTATAAACAGAAAGTCACCATGACCTGTTAATGTACCAAGACTTCAGAACCAAAGTCACGCTTTCACCAGATATGGCAGGTGGCACTTGGCAAATTCACCTTTCCCTTGCTGGATGGTTCATGGGAGACGAACACCATACTGTTGGGCTGGTACCATTTCAGTTAAAAGCTTGCAAAGGTTGAAAGGCTGGGGATCTCCTAGGAACTTTTCAACTTGTGAGTGATTGGTCTACCAGACTGGACTACTCTACCATTACTACTGGAGGGTGTGCACCAGGCTTGACTGTGTGGTCTAGAAGAGGAAACAAAAACACTCCAACCACAATCCCTTCAAACCCATGAGCTGCTGGTAAACAAATGGTTCCTTTACATTATAGTATGGCTACATGCACATGACTGTATGTGTTTGGCGGTCCACAAAAACTAAACGGATGACATCCATATGACATACGTTTTTTTTGCGGATCCATTGTAACAATGCCTAAAATGGACAAGAATAGGACATGTTCTATTTTTTTCCGGGGCTACGGAACGGACATACGGATGTGGATAGCACACGGTGTGCTGGCTGCATTTTTTGCGGACCCATTGAAATGAATGGGTCCATTTCCTATCCGCAAAATTTTTTATGGACACGGAACAAAATACGTTTGTGTGCATGAGGCCTATTTGTGTGTTATTTCTGGTGATACCAAGGCAACATACTGTAGTTGTGGTATAAACTGAGAACAATCCCACAAGCTCTGGGCAAAAAGGGGAAGATTGACCGTTGTCATCTGATAATTGGTCATATTTTGCCCTTTTTTTAGACCATTTTGATGATTAATAAGCAATATCTCTCCTTTTTCACGTACCCATTTTTAACGGCCATTAGACGGGTGCACTCCTAACGGCCATTAAAAACGATGCCAATAATTTCAATGGGGTCTTTCTGGCCGGGAAAACTGCCAAAAATAGAACATGTACAAATAAAAAAATTGCTATTGAGAGGCTCTCACTATATCGTGATGGACACAGAGGGTTCACTAACTACTGGGTCACCCAGTCCAAGTACATGGAAAATTAAAAATAGGAAGAATAATGCAGGCTCTCCTCTTACTGGTTTTGCATGTAATTCAATTAACTTATTAAATAAATGTTAAGCACATATAAAAACACCTATTATAAAAAAGTATATAAACAAGGAAGGGAAAAGGATAGAAAACTATAATTCAATATATACACATCTCTAATATAAGTTAATACTGTAAGAATCCTACATAATTGCTGCTTTTGGTACACCGATAGTGTTTGGTACTCATACGGTATTTAATATTCAGGACTAGTGGTGCAGTAATTCTCAGCTGATAACTGCATGTGACAAAGTGCTGGCAGTGCGCTCGCTAACATAACCTATGGGTTGACAATGGTGGGCTGTTTGGGGTTGTGCATTTACCCAGTCCTGCTGCCGATCGGGTGTTTGGTACGTAACTTCTGTTCGTGTGCTGCTGCTCCTGTAGCAAGTTCACGTACCCGCGAGGCTTCCACTGCTGCTGGTTCGCAGCTGTGCGCAATGTGTTGCTCGCTCCTTTACTCACTAGTGGTCACACCTGTGACAGGTCTCAGAAGGTCTGAAAGATGATCTGCTCATTAGTGATCTGACAGCTTCTTTCGGTTTCACTTTGTCTGTGTGTTGCTGGTATGTCCACACCTCCTGTTTAGGTGTGGATCATGTGACCTTTACCTCTCCCTATTTAGTCTGACTTTTCCCATCACTCCTTGCTCTGGATAGCTTCATTTGGTTTTGGAAGAGCTGGAGTGTGGTTCTTGTTGGAGTCCTGTTCATCCATCATCCTCAGGAGGTAAGTGTTCCGCTTGTTGTGTTTTGTATTCCCCCCCCCCCCGGGCTGTTTACTAGGCCTCAGCGAGACGCTGGTTCCTTCACCAGGGAAGGAGCGGGTTGTCTCTGCCCTGTCATTACCTTTAGGGCAGCAGGGGGTCACCAGGATTTTCTAGGTTCCTGTGTATGGGTATCTCTACCATCGAGAGAGGTGCCCATACGGATAGGAGTTAGGGCCAGGAGCAGAGTTTTATAGGTGGTAACCCTTTTCCTTCCCTAGCGGTGAGGCCTAGTGTCTTTCCCCTTCCTTCTTGTTCTCTTTTGGTGTTCTCCCCTATTACATACAGCAATAATCATAAGGATATTAGGAGCATCCTATCTAAACACTGGCATATACTCACAAGTGACCCATTTTTAGCAAAATCCCTACCGATCCATCCTCCCCTGACGTTTAGAGCTAAAATTGATTAGCTCCTAGTAAACTGCGTGCCGACGGACCCGATTATAAACTTCCCCCCCTAGAACACATCACTCAGAACCACCTGGTAGTTTCAGGTGTAACCAGCCCAAATGTCTCTCCTGTACCGCTATGCGGGCTTCGACTTCCTTTCAAAGTAGATCTAATGGGGGAAATTTCTCTATTAGACAACATCTGAACTGTGGATCAAAGAATATCATCTATCTGCTAGTATGCCCGTGTGGTCTCCAGTATGTGGGGCGGACAATCCAAACCTAGCGCAATAGGCTCAAACATCAAAAAGGGTTTCCTACAGCACAGTGTGTCTAGACACGCAACCATTCGCCATGAGGGCCTTGTCACCGGTTTTTCCATTATGCCCATTTAACAAATCTGTTCTGATCGCCATAATGTTATGCAGACGATAAAAAGGCGCAAGATGTTTTGGATATACAAACTTTAACTGTCTCAACCCATTTGGTCTAAACGAGGCCTTTGAGATAAACCTCAAACACCCCGAGCTTAGTGTGACGTTCCCCATTTCAAACAACCTCAGTTGCTCCAAGTTTTATTGTAATACATTATTTTAACTAGCATATACCACCGCCATTTGGATTAGTATACGCATCTAGTTTGCAGCCTCATATTTTTAATTTTTGATATTTATTTTTCAATCATTTAACATTATTAATTATTTATCTATTAGAAATCAACTTGTCAATAATTAATCCATCTTTTTATATATTTATTCCCCATGAATTACCTTTTGTGGTTGTATTTAATTGTATTCCGCTATTTTCATATTTATTTTATATTCTATATTATGCCCCACTATTTATTCATTATCTATCTTGCTTATGTATCGTCACTTCCCCATGATCATTGCTTTTATTGTTTCTCATTATTATTACCATCGTGTCCCCTGATTAATTGTTACAGTCCTTTTTGTTTTTATATCCCTTCCCCACTATTTATTTATTAATAGCCAATTTTTTCAGCATTATTATTGTTAATATTAGTATTATCATCCTGGCCTCTCACCTGTCCCCCCTTGACATCATCATAGCACACACTTCCCACCTCTCTCCCCTGGAGCTTTTCTTGTCTCTTCATTGCTGCGCTAGTGTTCGCAGTACAACCTAGCGTCCTGGTTACTCTGTGTGTTGCCGGCGAGTCGCAATCGGGCTCCGATCATGTGATCTTCCTTTCAGTAGGAGCGCTCCGTGCCTAGGAGCATGTTTTCTCGATCGGTGTAGATTTTTCATATTACCCTGGCCTCACCACGCCACCAATGACAACTGCAACATGTCCAAAACTTTATTATTTTTTATTATTAACATCAGTACACATTTGCTGGGGCCTTCTCCCCATTAACCAGTCCCCCCTTTAGCCCCGCCCACTTTGTGTTTTTTTGCATGTATTTTAATGTGTGTGTATATTATATGCTGTGTTATGTACCTGATGAAGGGGAATTATTCCCCAAAACGCAATAAAAGTATCTCTTTACCATCACCTACTGGATTGGATTTTTGCGCCCTGGGATATCCTATCTACATACTTTTGTATCTCATCACCTCTTGGAGAGCTCAGGTATCTCCAACAAGAAGTCAACGGGATTACCCTATGGTGCGCCCTGTTTTATCTTCAACAGCATAAAGTAAATCCTGTGGCTATAAAATCCTATTACATCTGTGACACTAGTATGCCGGCAAGGATTCTTGGCTCAAGGAAAGGAAGCTTCCATTTGTACTTTGGGTCCGGACTATCTAGATCCTACTATTATATACTGTATGTACGGCAGACGCGTTTCGGAGCCCTGGCTCCTTCTTCAGTGGCCGTACAGTATATGGAACATCGCTATCTTTTATACCATATTGATTGCCGGATATTGTAACAAGGTGCATCAGCCTTCAGGTCTCATGAAAACATGGCCGGGGACAATTGAGAGTTGGGCTGTAAACGAAGCCGTATATGGATGACTTATTAAGGTCACAGATTTTACTTTCCGATTTCCCATTTAGTTGCATCTTCTGTATTTCCCACTTTGTTTACATCTTTATCTAACACCTTCAGTGATTATTCCGACATACTATTATCTCATGAAGAACCATCATCATCCTCTATGGATCTTACACACAGCTCTCCGGCGGGTTTTATGCGTTTTCTACACATAAACCATGAATAACAATAATGACCCAACACATAATATGCTTAACACACGAAGGATTACACATCTACATTACAGACATGTATGGTTTAGGAAGGAAGTAGATCGTTAATTAATCCTCATATTATAATGATTCAGTTATAATGGTTTCAGTTGAAATATCATAGTTTTGGTAAATGATCAGTTCATTTTTAGCACCTGCAATTTTTTTATGTGATTTCTGTGCATTTTCAATCCATACATTTTTACAATATTTTTGCTATATTTTCCTGATACATTTGAATGATGGAGGGGAGATCGAGGTGCTGGTAACAAATCAGCCGGACACTCGATGGCCGCCGCTGCCCCCCCCCCCCCACCTGCAGAGAGATCCAAAGAGCGGCAGCATTCAGGCCCAATGGGGATGGTGTATTGAATCCCAAACTTGTCCTTCATTCTGCCCCAGAGATGCTTGCGCTGTGGTCTCCACCTCTCCAATGCAGCTGAATACTTTCTGTGGCCACATACTCTAATACACTCGGATCTTTACTGTGGCGTGCTGTGAAAGGTTTGGATAATGTTTGCTTCTCACGACCACCTCCCATGTTGGCTCCATGCTCCCAGAGCCTTCTTTTCATTGTTGGTTTCGTTATCCCTATATATTGTTTCTTGCGAGGACATTGGGTTATGTAGACAACGTTGGTCGTGCTACAGGTTAAACATTCTTTGATCTCCCAGATAAGATAAGATGCCTTTATTGTCACTGTGCAATACAATGTAATACAATGTACAATACAATGAAGTGTTGTTTGGAGCAATCCTAGATGCCATGGACAGGGGAACAAGAACTGACATTTATACTAAAGCATTACACTAGAAAAAAACAAAAACCTTGCACTAGAAGGCGTTACTATTCACAGTTCACAGCATATACAGTCATGTGAAAAAATTAGGACACCCTTTGAAAGCATGTGGTTTTTTGTAACATTTTTAATAAAAGGTTATTTCATCTCCGTTTCAACAATACAGAGAGATTAAAGTAATCCGACTAAACAAAGAAAACTGAAGAAAAGTCTTTTCAAGATCTTCTGTAAATGTCATTCTACAAAAATGCCTATTCTAACTGAGGAAAAAGATAGGACACCCTTGCCCCTAATAGCGAGTGTTACCTCCTTTGGCTGAAATAACTGCAGTGAGACGGTTCTTGTAGCCATCTACCAGTCTTCGACATCGGTCTGAGGAAATTTTACCCCACTCCTCAATGCAGAACTTTTTCAGCTGTGAGATGTTTGAGGGGTTTCTTGCACGTACAGCCCTTTTCAAGTCACCCCACAGCATCTCAATGGGATTCAAATCTGGACTTTGACTTGGCCATTCCAGGACTCTCCATTTCTTCTTTTTCAGCCAATCTTTGGTTGATTTACTAGTATGTTTTGGGTCATTGTCATGTTGCATGGTCCAGTTCCGCTTCAGCTTTAATTTTCTAACTGATGGTCTCACATGTTCTTCAAGCACCTTCTGATACACAGTAGAATTCATCGTGGATTCTATGATGGTGAGCTGACCAGGTCCTGCTGCAGCAAAGCAGCCCCAAACCATGACACTTCCACCTCCATGCTTCACAGTTGGTATGAGGTTCTTTTCTTGGAATGCTGTGTTTGGTTTACGCCAAACATGTCCTCTGCTGTTGTGTCCAAATAATTCAATTTTGAACTCATCTGTCCAAAGAACATTATTCCAGAAGTCCTGGTCTTTGTCAACTTTATATCTGGCAAATGTCAGTCTGGCCTCGATGTTTCTCTTGGAAAGCAAAGGTTTCCTCCTTGCACACCTCCCATGCAAGTTAAACTTGTACAGTCTCTTTCTGATTGTAGAGGCATGTACTTCTACATCAACAGTAGCCAGAGCCTGCTGTAGTTCTCGAGATGACACTTTAGGGTTTTTGGAGACCTCTTTTAGCATCTTGCGGTCTGCTCTTGGGGTGAATTTGCTGGGGCGACCAGTCCTGGGCATGTTGGCAGTTGTTTTGAAAGCCCTCCACTTGTAGATTATCTTCCGGACAGTGGAATGGCTGATTTCAAAATCTTTTGAGATCTTTTTAAATCCCTTCCCAGACTCATAGGCTGCTACAATCTTTTTTCTGAAGTCCTCTGACAGCTCTTTTGCTCTCACCATGGTGCTCACTCTCACTTCAACAGTCAGGAGCACACCAAACTAAATGTCTGAGGTTTAAATAGGGCAAGCCTCATTCAACATGCAGAGTAACGATCTACTAATTATGTGCACCTGGTGTGATATACCTGTGTGAGATCTGAGCCAATTTAAGAGGGAATACATGTGAGGGTGTCCTATCTTTTTCCTCAGTTAGAATAGGCATTTTTGTAGAATGACATTTACAGAAGATCTTGAAAAGACTTTTCTTCAGTTTTCTTTGTTTAGTTGGATTACTTTAATCTCTCTGTATTGTTGAAACGGAGATGAAATAACCTTTTATTAAAAATGTTACAAAAAACCACATGCTTTCAAAGGGTGTCCTAATTTTTTCACATGACTGTATATAGCAAGTGCTTGTGAGTATATATACTCTGATTCAGACACCACTGCAGACAAGAGGTCATCATGGGGTCACGGATGCAGCCGTCACTTTCAGTCTGTGGTAGTTTCTATCCTAAGAAGGGGCAATAATCTCCCAGCATTTAGAAGACCGATTGCTTTGGGGTAGACGCTGTTCTTCGGCCTAGTGGTGCGGGCATATAGGCTCTAAGACACCTTCCAGAGGGTAGCGGAGTGAAAGGCTGTGGCCGGGGGGAGTCGGATCCTTGCAGATAATTTTTGCCCTGTTGCTTCAGCGAGCAGTGAAGATGTCACCCAGTGATGGTAACTGAGGACCAGGGATTCTGCCGGCCATTCTGATGATGCGCTTGAGGGTCTTCTTGTCCTCAGAAGAGCAGCCGGAGGACCACCCTGTACTGCAGGATGTGATGAAACTTTGAACTATCTCCACGTTTCCACCATTAATGCTAATGGGATGGTGTCCATTTTGTTTCTTCTTCCTAAAATCCAGAATTAGCTCCTTTGTTTTCTTGGTATTGAGTAGGAGGTTGTTGTTCTTCCTCCATCTCTCTAGGTTCTCGGCCTCTTTCCTATAGGCGGTTTCATCATTGTTGGAGATCAGGCCTATCACGGTCGTGTCATCTGCACATTGTATAATGGTATTGGTATTGTGAATAGGTTTACAGTCATTTGTGAAGAGGGAGTAAAGGAGAGGGCTCCGCACACAGCCTTGCGGTGCCCCAGTGTTTAACGTTCAGGATGAAGAGAAGTGCTTGCCCATGCGTACGATTTGTGGTCTTTTTGTAAGAAAATCCAGTATCCAGTTGCACAGGTCTGAGCCGAGACCCAAGTTGTTCAGTTTCGTTGCCAACTTGTTGGGAGGGATGGTGTTAAAGGCCGAGCTGTAATCAATGAACAGCGTCCGCACAGCTGTCTCTCTGCTCCAGTGAGACAGCGCAGTGTGAAGGGTAAGTGAGATGGCGTCCTCAGCGGACATATGTGCTCTCTAAGCAAACTGGTATTGGTCCACGGAGGTTCAGATCCTGCTCTTCATGTGCCTGAGGACAAGTTGTTCAAAGCACTTCATAGCAATAGGAGTGAGCTACCGGGCGATAATCACTTAAGGTCTTCACCCCGGCCTGTTTTGGAATTGGGACAATTGTGGAGGACTTCAGGCAAGTGGGGACAATGGCCGGCTCTAGTGAGCTGTTAAATATACTGGTAAACACTGTTTTCAGCTGTTTGGCACAGTTTTTTAGGACTTTTCCAGGAACTTCATCAGGGCCAGCTGCTTTGTGGGGATTAATGTGGCTGAAGGCCCCTTCTACCTCATGTGCTCTCAGCATCAGGGAACATGATGGAGCCTCTTGCTGGGCTAATCCGATGACAGGCAGCTCATTGTCTTTGTCAAATCGTGCAAAAAAATGATTTAGGTAATCAGGAGAGAAAGAATTTCCAGTGTTGATCCCACTTGTACGTCTCATGTGTAGGTGACCCCCCATTCTATCTGCTGCCCTGAGTGATGTTCCACCACATCTGTAAAGACCTCTCAGGCCGACCCATTAGGTCATGGTGTCCGACTTGGTCATATGTCTAGTAGTTGGAGCCATCTTTACACCTAATGATGGTACCTTCGTAGAAGGGGACCAATGACTTCATCCTTCAGTAGATGACAACAATGTGATGTCACTATTCTCTACCTCTTATATTGTAAATTACATGGGAGAACCATCCTTCTGGTTTCATCTGTCCCTTTATCCATATTTTCTCTTTGTTTATAAAAGTCTCTTCTCTCCATTTGTCTTACTTTATCTCGGGAGGATTGGATTGTATTCTCTGGATACTCTTTAGTTGTAAATTCCGTAATCATCTGTCCAGCTTCTTTCTCTAAACTACAGTTCAGTTTTAATCGATGAAATTGGTTTGCTGGAATGTTCGTTCCAATGTCCCGATAAGGGACAACTGGAATACCGGATATAAGTGAAACGCGTTACAGAGCAGTTTCTTTTAACGTACTGACATAAGCAAATGCAAAAATTCAACCTGTTCTACATTTATTTTTGGGGTGAATGTGAAGTTTTTCTCATTAGTGTTAAGGCCCGACAAAAACTTTTTTCGATCTTTCTCTCCCTTTTCCCAAATTAACAAAATATCGTCAATATATCTTCGCCAGAGCACCGGACCCTCCCCCAGCCATGACCAATGGAGTCATGTTCCCATTGGGTCACAATATAATCTGGGATATGAGACGCTAACTGTAACGGCTACCCTTTGAATGAGAGGGTATCAGCCGTTGGGGACGTCCTCTTTCCTGGCAAGCTGCTGGGTACAAGTACGGCTGGTATAATCCCATCCACGAGTTCCAGAGGTAGAGTCAGGTTCAGCGGTAAAAAGAGCGGTGTAACGATCCCATAGATTTCCCTTTCCAAGAACGAGACGAGGCTCCGTTTAAGGGGTCAAGCAGAACTGACTGTACTTTAAGACAGCCTCTTTTATTCACAAACAAGAAAACATAGTACTGCCCACAGGGTTTTGAAATACAACCAATCAGTATATTACAACACATACACAGCAACCAATCGTTCCCGCCCCTAGGGGCCCAGAAGGGAGACTGCGACACAGGACAGATACAACACATCCCCACAATGCATCATGGTTTCCTCCTCTCTGCCCTAGAGACAACCGAGGAATAATCCAATTATCTCTCTGGACAAAAGGGAAATCACCAATACACATGTGGAGACAACAGGACAGACATCACCATTTAAACACACAATGGGACAATGGGACAATAGAAACCCACCCAGCATATTCCAACTGCGTTCGGTCATATTAATAGTCCAGACCTGCGGCATAGTTCTGTTACACGAACATTAAAAACAAAAAAGGTTTTATTCAAATCAATGATTCTAAAAATAGGGAGAACTGGACAAAATACACACAAAAAGTAAAGAGATGAGCTGGATCTGTGGTGATAATGAATACCGCGGGCGGTCAGTCGCTATACACCCCCAGCCAAACATATACAGCATCTGCATCCCTGGTTTCAGGGTCTGCAGACATCACCACTGATGCAAGTCCTAGCGCACTGTAGGGTATCGCTTACATTCCTTCAGTGCTTAAATCTGCCTCAAATAGCCCCGATTGTTGTATCACCGGCTGCTAGTTGTGCGACCCTCAGCCCAGACACACTCCACCCTTGCTGTGTATTGTTACAGCTGGTGTGCGGCTGGGGTACAGTCAGTCAAGGGTTAACAAGGCCCTTCTGAGAGAGATGGTGGCCTCTCCCTTCCATTCCTTTAGGGATACTACAATGCAGCTCAGATAATGTGTTGGTCTGCAGTGTCCGCTGGATTCTCTGCCTTATCTGGAGAAGTGGTGTCCTCCTTGGTCTGCAGTGTCCACTGGATTCTCTGCCTTATCTGGAGAAGTGGTGTCCTCCTTGGTCTGCAGTGTCCGCTGGATTCTCTGCCTTATCTGGAGAAGTGGCGTCCTCCTTGGTCTGCAGTGTCCACTGGATTCTCTGCCTTATCTGGAGAAGTGGCGTCCTCCTTGGTCTGCAGTGTCCGCTGGATTCTCTGCCTTATCTGGAGAAGTGGTGTCCTCCTTGGTCTGCAGTGTCCGCTGGATTCTCTGCCTTATCTGGAGAAGTGGCGTCCTCCTTGGTCTGCAGTGTCCACTGGATTCTCTGCCTTATCTGGAGAAGTGGTGTCCTCCTTGGTCTGCAGTGTCCGCTGGATTCTCTGCCTTATCTGGAGAAGTGGTGTCCTCCTTGGTCTGCAGTGTCCACTGGATTCTCTGCCTTATCTGGAGAAGTGGTGTCCTCCTTGGTCTGCAGTGTCCGCTGGATTCTCTGCCTTATCTGGAGAAGTGGCGTCCTCCTTGGTCTGCAGTGTCCGCTGGATTCTCTGCCTTATCTGGAGAAGTGGCGTCCTCCTTGGTCTGCAGTGTCCGCTGGATTCTCTGCCTTATCTGGAGAAGTGGTGTCCTCCTTGGTCTGCAGTGTCCGCTGGATTCTCTGCCTTATCTGGAGAAGTGGTGTCCTCCTTGGTCTGCAGTGTCCGCTGGATTCTCTGCCTTATCTGGAGAAGTGACGTCCTCCTTGGTCTGCAGTGTGTAGTGTCCGTTGGATTCTCTGCCTTATCTGGAGAAGTGGTGTCCTCCTTGGTCTGCAGTGTCCGCTGGATTCTCTGCCTTATCAGGAGAAGGTGTCCTCCTTGGTCTGCAGTGTCCGCTGGATTCTCTGCCTTATCTGGAGAAGTGGTGTCCTCCTTGGTCTGCAGTGTCCGCTGGATTCTCTGCCTTATCTGGAGAAGTGGTGTCCTCCTTGGTCTGCAGTGTCCGCTGGATTCTCTGCCTTATCTGGAGAAGTGGTGTCCTCCTTGGTCTGCAGTGTCCGCTGGATTCTCTGCCTTATTTGGAGAAGTAGCGTCCTCCTTGGTCTGCAGTGTCCGCTGGATTCTCTGCCTTATCAGGAGAAGTGGCGTCCTCCTTGGTCTGCAGTGTGCAGTGTCCGTTGGATTGTCTGCCTTGAGACAATTGGCACCAGCAGAGCCCAGATTCACCAGGATGGCCTTGGTGGTGATCCTTGGATTCTAACTATCCTCCTGGCAGCACAGGGGTCACTTTTGGCTTCCGACCGCGTCCTCAGAGATTTTCCACAGTGCGGAACATCTTGTATTTTTTGCTCAAATGTAAATAAAAGCTGAGAGATGTTTTTTCCCACAATAATGCCTCTTGTACATCGTCTTATTATCTTCTGGGAGACACCTATGTCATTTCCCGTCAAAAAATTACTTGCTGGTTGAATAAAAGTAACTTTAAGACAAAATTTGCCCGGGGTATGAATAATTATGGGCAGCGCTGTAGATGTTTTTTTTTTACTTTTTTATAATAGGTGTTTTATATGTGCTTAACATTTATTCAATAAATGAATTGAATTACATGCAAAACCAGTAAGAGGAGAGCCTGCATTGTTCTTCCTATTCAGAAACAGAACATGTTCTAGGTTCTGATGGCAGCTATTCACTGGGTGGTAAAAAATACAAACAGCCCCGATGACTTCAATTTGTTCTAAAACCAGCTGTTTTTCACTGTGGTGTGAAAGTGGTTAAGCTGAGTTTTCTCAGATCCCAGCCATAAGTGCAACCATTCATCACAGCCAGTGCACCCCAAAACCTGATACTAAGCCGAGTGTCCAGCCTGGAGCATGAGAGGATGGAGCTCGGAGAGAATGTCTATGTACAGTCCTTCCTCCGCTCCTGCCCATAACACAGGGGTCACTGCCCGGAGTGCGACTTTACTGCAGCTCTAAGGTGGAGCCTCTCCTGAAGAAACCTCCTAATTCCCTTCCTCCATTCACGATTCCATACCTGTGGTCTCATGGACTGGAATGTCCTCCTCCACCTCACTCTTACACGGGGGATCGCCCATCATCTGCTCTTCTTCATTCTCCACTTTAATATCAGTCACATTTTCCCCGTGATTTGTCATCTGCAACAATTCAGGACAATACAGCAGACAGGTGGTAAATCTAACAGATCCACATAAGAGACCCCCACAATCTATGACCCCTCTATGACTGCAGGACCCCCCTATATAGATGTGTATAGGGCTCAGCTCCATCTACCTGATGGTTCTCTGGGAGCTTCTCCTCTGGACAGTCCTGGGAATACAGAGGACTTAGACATCTCTCGGGGGGATTTCCTTCTATGAGTCCATCTGTAGGAAACACACAGGGACAGGAGAGATTATTACATGTGATGATGAGATGATGGTACTAGTATCCAGATGACCCCTAAACAGACATGACAGCCCCCCTCCTTACCCTGCTGTTCGGTCCATAAATCCGTCTCCTCTTCTGCTTCATCTATAACTTCTACCTTAATATCAATCAGATTTTCATCCTAAACAGAGAAGAGTAGGAATGAATCCTCACAGTTCAGTTTTCATGAATCGTCCATTACAGCACCATGGAAAGATCGCCCTAGAACCTCCTAAGAAGAAGATAGAAGCTAAAGTGTCCCCTCTCCTCACTCATCTCAGTTAAATCACTGAGACTGATCACATAGTGCTGAGTGAAGGCATGATGGCCTGACCACATGGCAACTCTGTAGAGCGCCTGAATGAAACTGGCTCCAGGCCGAAGCAGATATGCAGGAGGTCCTGAGGCCCGGAATGTGCATGGCTCCCCTAGCAGTCCTCTGGAGTTCTACATGTCTGGCCTGGATTGTTGCTTCTCCGAGTCTTGGAGTGTTCACAAGATGTTTTGCTGAGAAGGAGAAAAGCAGACAGTAACTTTACAAGCGGTCACCATCTTTGATCAGCAATATTTTTCTTCCCAAAGGACACAAGTCCAACCATTCTTGGCTCAGGACCTACCTAGATGCTGCAGGACGTTGAGTTGACTGAGGAATTACTGCGATATCTTTCATCCTGGTAAAGATGCAAATATTCTCAGTGCGGAAGACACTCCAAAAGGGCAGGGGGGCGACATGCTGCGGTCTAGATCTACTGACCGTTATGACTATTTCCCGCAATTCTCTGGAATTTTTGGCACACGACCGCAGAATGATATCTGCGGTCATCTTTTAAATCTAAGGTTGCCATAACTGCCCTTTTCTTGATCAGAGGGACTATTGACTTGATTTTCTCCACATGAAGGAGTTTAGAAATTTCAGGTTTTTGTGGTCCTGTAAGCACTTTTTAAAATTTGATAAGAAATGGGCAGGAGTAGAGGACAGACTTGTATCTTTCTTCTGGTAGGACAGGAACAATGACACCTAGATCTAATGGAATGCTCAAGCTTCTTCCAGACCTTGTTGAAGTGTCTTAAGATGGCTGATATGATGAGATGTAACAGCAAAGCTGTGATAAAAGAGGCAACTTCTATCCTGTAGCCTTCGTTCAAGGCCCTTGAGACTGAAGTATTTGAGGTTCTCTCTGACCACGGCTGAGAATGTTAGCAGTCTTCCCCCCACATTCATGACATCCTTATTTGAATGGATTGGGACTGAGAAGCAAACCCCCCCTGTTTTTAGGGAAGTTCCACTTCTAACATTTGCTGCACCCTGTGAAGTCCTAGGTAGTTGCAGAAAGGCAGCAAAATGTCTCCCTCCAGAATGCCTTTATTTTGTCCACAGCTTTCTCAGAGGCCTTTTCTTGAAAAAGGCCAAATCATAAATGGCCTTCACAGTTTCGCCCGGGAAGTGACCCCCTGCCAGTATTTCAGCCACATTGCTCCTCTGGTACAGTGTGACAGATCTGCCGCTTTCGCCAGCATGCAGACTGATTCAATCTTAAGCCAAGAAACCTGTAGCCGCTTGAGGATGGGGATAGAATTCAGGATCTGCTCCCTTCCTGGTAATATCCACACTGTCCCAGCAGCCTTGTGTTTTACGGGCATCCAGTCCTCTTGGAGACTTTTTTCTATCCACAAGATGAATCTTCAAGTGGCAGGAGTTTCATCCCAGGCCGGGGTCTCCTCACCAGTAAAGTGTAATCCATTTTTTGATGTTTCTGGAGATAACCAGTTTACTTTTTGGATATGCACATTAAGGGCAGAAACTGGTTCTGCATTTCTCAAGGAGTCCATTCCCAGCTGAAGTGTGCCCACAAATACATCCACAGAACGGTGTGGGCACATAGGCCGGAGTGTGCCCACAAATACATCCACAGAACGGTGTGGGCACATAGGCCGGTGTGTGCCCACAAATACATCCACAGAACGGTGTGGGCACATAGGCCGGAGTGTGCCCACAAATACATCCACAGAACGGTGTGGGCACATAGGCCGCACCTGGTGAAATGACGTCATCCAAATCACAAGCCAGGTAACAAAGGACAAACCATAACCAGAAATGTAATTCTAAGCATCATGAGCGTACGCAGCCAGGAGCGCATCCATAAGGAAAGCAAACCAAAGTAAATACCCAGAAAACCTCATGTTCTAAGAGGGTTCTCCTCCCCTCCAAGGTCTGTTAACCCTTTTCACCTCTACAACGTTTAGACAGCCTCGGTGTACGTCCCTGAAATGATGCCATGCACCAGCCAGAGTGCAGCTAGTGTTCATGGAATAGCGCTTGGGCTCGCCGCACGTTCTCCAGTTCGTTTTTCAGCCCTATATATTGGAGATTTTATTCCAGGCTGTAGATTAGCAGATATGTGCACACATGTAGGCCAGCCAGACATATTGGGTGGGACACCTGTAGGCACACCCCAGTAACCTCAGCCAGACATATTGGGTGGGACATCTGTAGGCACACCCCAGTAACCTCAGCCAGACATATTGGGTGGGACATCTGTAGGCACACCCCAGTAACCTCAGCCAGACATATTGGGTGGGACACCTGTAGGCACACCCCAGTAACCTCAGCCAGACATATTGGGTGGGACACCTGTAGGCACACCCCAGTAACCTCAGCCAGACATATTGGGTGGGACACCTGTAGGCACACCCCAGTAACCTCAGCCAGACATATCGGGTGGGACATCTGTAGGCACACCCCAGTAACCTCAGCCAGACATATTGGGTGGGACATCTGTAGGCACACCCCAGTAACCTCAGCCAGACATATTGGGTGGGACACCTGTAGGCACACCCCAGCCAGACATATTGGGTGGGACATCTGTAGGCACACCCCAGTAACCTCAGCCAGACATATTGGGTGGGACATCTGTAGGCACACCCCAGTAACCTCAGCCAGACATATCGGGTGGGACACCTGTAGGCACACCCCAGTAACCTCAGCCAGACATATCGGGTGGGACATCTGTAGGCACACCCCCGTAATCTCAGCCAGACATATTGGGTGGGACATCTGTAGGCACACTCCAGTAATCTCAGCCAGACATATTGGGTGGGACATCTGTAGGCACACCCCAGTAATCTCAGCCAGACATATTGGATGGGACATCTGTAGGCACACCCCAGTAACCTCAGCCAGACATATTGGATGGGACATCTGTAGGCACACCCCAGTAATCTCAGCCAGACATATTGGATGGGACATCTGTAGGCACACCCCAGTAATCTCAGCCAGACATATTGGGTGGGACATCTGTAGGCACACCCCAGTAACCTCAGCCAGACATATTGGGTGGGACATCTGTAGGCACACCCCAGGAACCTCAGCGGTCACCGAGAACGGTTTCTGCCCTTGATGTGCACATAACATCTACTGTTTATTATTCACGTTTGCTGGATTCTCCTACTTGTTGGCCTTTTTCACACGAGCGATAAGGATTGTGTCAGAGTCTGACGGTTTCGCTCGAATGTTGAACCAGTTTTGTCCGCGATTGTCTTCAGTGTTTGTTTTTTGTGCATATGTAATCAGTTTTGTTGCACTTTTCACACGTGTGAAGAAAAACTGAAGAATAATTTGCATCTCCGAGCGACCATTAATGAATACGTATTGCCTCCGGAGGCCTTTTCTTTTCCCATGTGCCCCGTTAACTTCTATGGAGCCAGGGCGGTGTGAAAAACGCATAATATAGAACACGCTACGATTTCTCCTGAACGCAGAGATGATGCGTTAAAAACAAGGCTCATGTGCACAGAGCCATAGACATGAATGGTCCGGGTTCAGTCCAGGTGCTGTGTTCACTACATGCATCGCATCTGGAAGGAAAACTCACCTGTGTGAATGAGCGTTTTCCATGCATCGTACCACTACCAGCCAGATGTTGCCATGTTTTTAAAAACATCTTCTGCCATGAATTGGTAAAACCCTCTTCCTCCTTGATCTTAAAGGGCTTTTGTCACCCCACTAAAGTGATATTTTTTTTTTTGGGCTAGTGAAATTAGTTATATTGCGATATATGACAATATAATTGTGTTACTTACTTTGATCCAGCAGTTTCTGCAAAAAACGAAGTTTTAATATATGTAAATTCGGTCTCTACCAGCAAGTAGGGCGGCTACTTGCTGGTAGCTGCTGCAGAAATCCGCCCCCTCGTCGTGTTGATTGACAGGGCCAGCCGTGATCTCCTCCGGCCGGCCCTGTCAGTATTTAAAAAATCGCGCGCCTGTGTTGATTCGGCGCAGGCGCTCTGAGATGAGGAGGCTCGTCTCCTCAGCACTCCCTCAGTGCGCCTGCGCCGATGATGTCTTCTATTTCGGTGATGTCATCGGCGCAGGCGCACTGAGGGAGTTCTGAGGAGACGAGCCTCCTCATCTCAGAGCGCCTGCGCCGAATCAACACAGGCGCGCGATTTTTGAAATGCCGACAGGGCTGGCCGGATCCCGGCTGGCCCTGTCAATCAACACGACGAGGGGGCGGATTTCTGCAGCAGCTACCAGCAAGTAGCCGCCCTACTTGCTGGTAGAGACCGAATTTACATATATTAAAACTTTATTTTTTGCAGAAACTGCTGGATCAAAGTAAGTAACACAATTATATTGTCATATATCGCAATATAACTAATTTCACTAGCCCAAAAAAAAAATAAATCACTTTAGTGGGGTGACAGAAGCCCTTTAAGCCCGTGTCCTTGATGAGCTCAGTGTTGATTGGACTTCTGATCACTTTGCCATAGAGCAGTGTTGTTCGATGTTTCCGTCTCCTCCTCGTGGCTGTAAGTAGGCTGGGTCCAAGACTCTACCCCACCTGTTACCTTTAGTTCTTGAGCTGGTTGACAATTATTTCTCCTGATTATGTTTTTTCTGAGACAGACAGTTTGCACTCCTGTTCAAAGCAAAGTATCCATCCAACAGTATCCCTACCAGAAGCGACTCTTGACATCCACTTCCTGCTGGCCACATATAGAAAAGAGCGGTGATGCAGCTTAGAGAAGCCCCCATGTGGTGACCCAGCCTACAGTCCCCACAGGATGCAGAAGGACTACCTATAAAACTAATTGTGGTTCAATCCTCTTAAAGTTGTGAGACCTCTGCTCCATCTACCTGATGGTTCTCTGGGAGCTTCTCCTCTGGACAGTCCTGGGAATACAGAGGACTGGGACATCTCTCGGGGGGATTTCTCCTCCTGGATCCATCTGTGGAGACACAAGCACACAGTGACTGAACACATGGCCTCCTGTAGAGCTGTCTATCGATCAGACTCTTCTTTCAGAGCCTTCACATCTAGTTTAGTGATTAGGTCCTAAATAACAATGTCCTGAGATAGAGCATCCTCCTTGTCTAGTAGGACACAAGGGTCTGTCAGAGGTAACTGTCCAAAGGAATACCCTCTGGAGCAAAAAAGCACAGCAGACAGGAGAAGCGGGTGTAAAGTGGATGCCACCCCAGTACTCTTGGTCTTCTTCCCTTTGCATTCTGAGAATTCTCCTCGAGTTATACCCCATATCCATTAGCAAGGTGCAGGGTAAGCCCCCCACCCTGACAGACTTGGATGTTGTGCCTTTTTACTGAACTCAATCACATACACTAAGTCTAGATCAGTAGTATTTCCCCTTTCGCAGTCCTTCACTCCACCAGGACACATCCATTAGGACAAATCTCTCCTGGGACATTACACAATCACGAGGCCAAATCTTCTGAAGAAACGGCTGAACATTTTCCATTACTGAGATATTTAGAAACGGTGCATAGCTTTGTGTAAACTCTCTAAAAAGATATTCTCAAACTCAATCTGGAAAACTAAAAACCATACATCACACATCAATGGAAAAGGAAGCCATCTCCAGAGACCTCCTTACACACAAGTGTTCAGCTGACATCTGGGACGGGTCTTTAATAAATTCCCTTCCACCTTTCTACAGTTACAAAAAAGAAGCCTATCTGAATAAAGCATTGAATCGGTGACAGCAGCCATACCTTCAGAGTCACCGTTATGCTTCATGTTCACCTATCCACTAACTCTGCGGAGGTTACAGTCTCCTAGATGCAGCCGTCTTACATCTACATCTGGGCTTGGTTATATTCTAGCCTTTCCTGGTTGGTTAGGGTGGAGTTGCTGATTGTCTAGCGTTTATATACCCAGACATTACTCCATTCTGGTTGTCAGGTTTAGTGTATGCTCGGTGCATTCTCTTCTACATAGTTTGCACTTTATTCTGTATTATGGGGTCTGTGGTCCTTTTGTTGTATCTTGTTCTAGTCGGATGAGTTTTCTCTGTATTCTGGGATCTGTAGTTCTACAACTGTATCTTCTTCTAGTCCGGTGTGTTCTGTGTATTCTGGGATCTGTAGTCCCTCAGTTGTATCTTGTTCTACCAGGTGTTCTCTGTATTCTATGCAATCAACAAAAGAGATGCCTATTAGGCTAAATACCCAAACTTGACCCAAATAATTTCTCCCTATAAAACATAACTTTTACTGATTGCCTTTAAAATGGCTCTGAACCACAAGAGGTTAAAAAGTAGAGGTGTGCAGTCCGTGTACCAGGCGTGTGTATGTGAGACTTGGAGCATAGCTGACAGACGTGCACGCTCTCTGTGACGCCGACTCATCAGCGTTGTGTTGCTGGTTGACGCGCTAACAATAGGCATCTCCCCGATAATGATGTAGCGCCATGCACTGGTTACACATTTGCTGGAAAACTACACAGGACCAGACTCAGACTCCTGAAAGTCTTTCTTGCCGAGTATGGGACTTCAGATGGGGTCAGCTCAGCATTGCTCCGTGGCCACTCACTGTCATCCATCCACTACCTACCTGTCTGCCATCCACTCCACTGCTGGACCACTTCCTCCTGCCGTGACCCTCATCATCTGGTTCCTGTCACCCGCTGTCAGTGTCCATACGTGCTATTCGGACTTTATAGGCAGCTGCTATACGTGAAGTCCCATTCTGTGGTCTTCAGCGCCATTACAGTCATTTTAATCACTCTCCAGCGTGGGCCGGATGTGATACTGCGCATGCTCAGGAGTCCTCCTATTCATAGGCTGCAGACCTCATCTACAGGCAAGCGCCAGGGCTCGGGACTTCTGTTTGTGAGCAAGTGAGAGGTCCAGTTCTCCAGGCCGGTTTAGTAACCACCCAGGACACCTTACTGCTCAGGTGATTTCTGGAAAATTCCACTTGTGATGCTTCATGTACAAGTTGGGCCATGTAAGTGACGCTACCAAACCCCGCGGGGACAGCTTCCATAACTTCACAGTTCTGTAGTAGTGATCCCGTGTTCCATGTTCTCCGCACACGATCCCGCGTTCTCCGCACACGATCCCGCGTTCTCCGCACACGATCCCGCGTTCTCCGCACACGATCCCGCGTTCTCCGCACACGATCCCGCGTTCTCCGCACACGATCCCGCGTTCTCCGCACACGATCCCGCGTTCTCCGCACACGATCCCGCGTTCTCCGCACACGATCCCGCGTTCTCCGCACACGATCCCGCGTTCTCCGCACACGATCCCGCGTTCTCCGCACACGATCCCGCGTTCTCTGCAGGGTCATTTATTGCTCCGGCTTTTACAAGGTCTGGTTCCATATTTATATAGCTACTCCAAAGCCTTTACGGGGTAAATACATTTCGTTTTGATAAACTTTCTTCATAACTGAGATTTTTTTTTTTTTTTTTAACATTAGTTGAGAGCTTCTATACCTTGTATGATCCCCAAGTCCAAAATTACAAAAATGATTTATTGGGGACAGAGGCCGCTTTGGATGTTTTTATGATCAGTATAAAAGCTCCTCTAGGCGGCTCTCGGGTTTAGATGTATTCTTGCAGAGCTTCCGGCTAAGCTTTTAGACTTCTAAGCTTGAAGCAAGTGAAACTATACTGACAACTCCACAGCCCGCTTAATTGGCCCCAATGGACTTGGATCCATCTCAGGGCTCATGCACACGACCGTATTCCCTCCGAGACATACAGTCCGTGAGCGGGCCATATGTCCTGGAGCAGCATACATCGTGGGAGCGCACAGCATCATAGGGCCGCCCGCGGGGCTATTGTCCTACATTCATAAGATCATATGATGCTGTGCGCTCCCGTGAGCACAATGTATGCTGCTCCGGGAGATATGGCCCGCTCACGGACCGTATGTCTCGGAGGGCATACAGTCGTGTGCACGAGCCCTTACTCTCAGGGACCTACCATCCAAGCAGGTGCTGTAGGCATCAGGAAGCAGAATAATCAATCTCTATCAAGAAGGTAGCTCAAGCACTGCCCCAATAGGTATGGAGACATTAGACTTTAAACCAGGCATAATCTTATAAAATAAATCCCACATGGGTTCCTCATCAAGTGCTTAGAAAAATAATTGTAACAGATTTAACAAAACATCTTAGAGAAGTACTTATCTTGACATAGAATGATCAAAATTGAAGACGACTGCTTAACATCGATTCCTTTGGTGCGAAACAGATGTTTTGATCCAAGGTCCGCTGGAGGCCCTTTGTTACGTCCACCAGAAGAAGTTCAGATGCCAAAATCTCCATATTTCCTTGCGATCTGGCATATATGATGGAACCCTACCATGGCATCCATCCCCTGGAGGAGCTCACGGATCTGTCCAGAGCCCCCTGGACCCTTTAGACCTTCTAGGGTCCGCACCGCCAGAAACTACCGCATGACGGACCCCAGTAGACAAGTATTTATAGGGTTTTTCTGCTGACCCATACCTCCTGTAGGCCATCCAGACTAACTAGTCCAGCCCATCTTCTTACTCCCAACCAGGAGCCATATAGGGCTTTGTTGGTGTGCTGTGCTTATTGTAGATCATTAAACTACAAACTGTCAACCAGGCAAAGCCACAGAACTAGTTCACCATGCATGCATAGCCACCAAGGTAAACCACCACTGAGAAATGGCGGCACCTCAGGCACAGCTGGTCACATAGACACCCACTCAGAGCCAAGTACAATCATCCAGATACTGCTGTACTAGCCGCCAGCCATCCAAAGTAGGCAGCCGATCAAGCACAACTGCACTACACAAGCCCAGCAGCAGAAGCAGATGGCTCCAATGCAAAGCTTCAGGAGCAGTCATCCCAGCAAGCATAATCTCAGAAGCAATCAACTCCACAGGTACAAGAGGCAGAAGACAATAGTCACCCTGCCACAAAGACTGACAGTTTTACCCTTTATTTTATACTACAGGCTCAAAGGAAGCCAGCCAGACAAGATCAGATTCATAGGCAGCCA
This sequence comes from Bufo gargarizans, assembly GCF_014858855.1. Lineage (NCBI taxonomy): Eukaryota > Metazoa > Chordata > Amphibia > Anura > Bufonidae > Bufo > Bufo gargarizans. The sequence continues at coordinate 2,669,812 of NC_058084.1, forward strand.
TCATTTTTTAGGCATGGACCCAAAAGGGGAAATCAGCCAGAGGCGCAGAGGCAGACAGCCAGGCCCCGAAGCCAAGAGGCAGACAGCCAGGCCCCGAAGCCAAGAGGCAGACAGCCAGGCCCCGAAGCCAAGAGGCAGACAGCCAGGCCCCGAAGCCAAGAGGCAGACCCCGAAGCCAAGAGGCAGACAACCAGGCCCCGAAGCCATGAGGCAGACAACCAGGCCCCGAAGCCATGAGGCAGACAACCAGGCCCCGAAGCCATGAGGCAGACAACCAGGCCCCGAAGCCATGAGGCAGACAACCAGGCCCCGAAGCCATGAGGCAGACAACCAGGCCCCGAAGCCATGAGGCAGACAACCAGGCCCCGAAGCCATGCACCAAACAGATTCATATCAACCACACAACACAAATATTCGCTGTATAGTCTAAGTTCAATCCATCAAAAGGTGTTCCTTGTTTCACAGCCCTAGAGGCTGCATGCTCCACACCACACTGAAGGAGGCCCTTTTTAATTGCTCTGAGGCTTTCTCTCCAATAGACGGGTGGATCCATCTCTCTATGGTGCTGTCATGGTGAAGGGAAAAGTAAGGATCTGTTCACACCATGACTGAGACCTTTAGTTGGAGGTATGTATCAGGAGGGTAATCTGTATATCAGATAGTTATATATAGTGTGACATCTGCAAGAGAGTTAGCCCTCAAGATAACCATCTTTCCTGGGTTGGTTGGAACGGCACAACAAGAAGAAGAACAGTGAAACACAGTCGGCTTTGGTTTAAAATTGAACACAACTTTATTCTTCATTCAGCCAAACAAATGACTTTAGGAAACATCAGAAATGGTAGTAGTCAGCCACTGACTAATCACACTGCAACCCGAGCTGACCAAACACAGGCCCACTGCCCAGCAGCCCGAGGAAAAGTTCACAGCCTCGTGACTCCCACTGCCTCTGCAATGCTGCCTTCTCCAGGCTGGAAGAGCAATGTGGACATCTCGCTGAGGAGCTCTCACAGCTGCCGTCTATTAGGCTAATTAGACAGCCAAAGACACAGACTGTGAGGGCAGGGAGTGGGGCGCCCACCTATCTATCCCCATTTTCTCCATCCCGGTCCCTCTCAACACACAATTAATGGATGTTCAGCCAACCACTTCCAGTAGTGTTGTCCGATGATAGGCTGAGCGGTCTTTCCCGTATGTTGAAAGGACTGGGGAGGATTCACCAGAGGGGAACCTGGGCAGCATTGGAAGGGGATCAGAGGGGAAACAGGTATTTTTTTTTACTTTTTTAATCCAGTTCAAAGCCTTAGTAAGATTTTCAAATACCAGATGTCTCAAAGCAAGCTTGAACACAGCAGTGTCAGCCAGTACCTATATACAGCATATATCTCTTCCTACTAGGGATCGACCGATAATCGGATGGAACGATATTATCGGAACGATATTAAGGATTTTGCACATTATCTGTATCGGCATCTAACCTTGCCAATATGCCGACAATTGGTATAAAGCGAATACTAGTGAGCCCTTATGGAAGCGCACACTAGTATGCATCGGGTGCCGGGAGCAGGGAAGAAGAGCAGCAAGGGCTTCCGATACTCACCCTCCCTGGTCTTCTTTGATGGGGCCCACGCTGCACCGCCCTGACCTTGTACAGCGCCAGGACGTGGTGCGCGGAGAACACAGGGGAGCGAGACACCAAACCCGGAGATGAAGAGGAGCCACAGCGCAGGAGAGGTGAGGAGTTTTTTATTTTATTCATCTGAGGTCTGATAGAGGATAAATAAAGTCTGATCTGAGGTCTGATAGGGGTTAAATAAAGTCTGATCTGAGGTCTGATAGGGGTTAAATAAAGTCTGATCTGAGGTCTGATAGGGGTTAAATAGAGTCTGATCTGAGGTCCGATAGGGGTTAAATAGAGTCTGATCTGAGGTCCGATAGGGGTTAAATAGAGTCTGATCTGAGGTCCGATACGGGTTAAAGTCTGATCTGAGGTCCGATATGGGTTAAAGTCTGATCTGAGGTCCGATACGGGTTAAAGTCTGATCTGAGGTCCGATACGGGTTAAAGTCTGATCTGAGGTCCGATAGGGGCTAAATAAAGTCAGTGAGAAGGGGGATGGTGTGGAAATTGGCATTTGGCACTAGTATATTAGAAATGTAAATTATAAATTGACTACCAACTAGGGGCTTTATAAATTTATAATTTACCGTACATTTATAATATACTAGTGCCAAATGCAAATTTCCACCACCTCAATGACTACCAACTAATATACCGGTAATATATATTATAATATATAAAATATCGGTATAAATTATCGGCTATCGGCCTGAAAGTTCACTGATTATCGGTATCGGCTCTAAAATATCAATATCGGTCGATCCCCACTTCCTACCTTGTGATGTTCGAGGCCAGAGGTCCTCCATCATGGCGTCCTTGTACAGATCCTTGGATCCTTCTATATACTCCCACTCCTCCATGGAGAAATAGACAGCCACATCCTGACACCTTACAGGAACCTGACAACACAATGACACCATCATCACCCAGACCCCTCCAGTGCTGTTACTGGAGAATCTACCAGTATTCCCAGCAGTGTCACCTCTCCTGTCAGCAGCTCCATCATCTTGTGGGTGAGTTCTAGGATCTTCTGCTCATGTATCAGGGGGTGAGGCTCTGTGATGGGGGTCCACCCTCCTGACTCCTGGATGAAGGGAGTCACACAGTCAGCCAATGCCTTCTTCACTACTGTGTAATGCTGTGAATGAGGAGATACACTCAGAAAACTGAACTCAGAAAAAGAAAGTACAGAAAGGGAGGACACGACGGAGACCTTTATATATGTTACATGAGAGAAGAAGAGAAAGGGAGGAGACGACGGAGACCTTTATATATGTTACATGAGAGAAGAAGAGAAAGGGAGGACACGACGGAGACCTTTATATATGTTACATGAGAGAAGAGGAGAAAGGGAGGACACGACGGAGACCTTTATATATGTTACATGAGAGAAGAGGAGAAAGGGAGGACACGACGGAGACCTTTATATATGTTACATGAGAGAAGAGAAAGGGAGGACACGACGGAGACCTTTATATATGTTACATGAGAGAAGAAGAGAAAGTGAGGACACAACAGAGACCTTTATATATGTTACATGAGAGAAGAGGAGAAAGGGAGGACACGACGGAGACCTTTATATATGTTACATGAGAGAAGAAGAGAAAGGGAGGACACGACGGAGACCTTTATATATGTTACATGAGAGAAGAAGAGAAAGGGAGGACACGACGGAGACCTTTATATATGTTACATGGGAGAAGAAGAGAAAGGGAGGACACGACAGAGACCTTTATATATGTTACATGAGAGAAGAAGAGAAAGGGAGGACACGACGGAGACCTTTATATATGTTACATGAGAGAAGAGGAGAAAGGGAGGACACGACGGAGACCTTTATATATGTTACATGAGAGAAGAAGAGAAAGGGAGGACACGACGGAGACCTTTATATATGTTACATGAGAGAGAGGAGAAAGGGAGGACACGACGGAGACCTTTATATATGTTACATGAGAGAAGAGGAGAAAGGGAGGACAGACGGAGACCTTTATATAGTTACATGAGAGAAGAGGAGAAAGGGAGGACACGACGGAGACCTTTATATATGTTACATGAGAGAAGAGGAGAAAGGTGAGGACACGATGGAGACCTTTATATATGTTACATGAGAGAAGAGAAAGGGAGGACACGATGGAGACCTTTATATATGTTACATGAGAGAAGAAGAGAAAGGAGGACACGATGGAGACCTTTATATATGTTACATGAGAGAAGAGGAGAAAGGGAGGACACGATGGAGACCTTTATATATGTTACATGAGAGAAGAGAAAGGGAGGACACGATGGAGACCTTTATATATGTTACATGAGAGAAGAAGAGAAAGGGAGGACACGACGAGACCTTTATATATGTTACATGAGAGAAGAAGAGAAAGGGAGGACACGACGGAGACCTTTATATATGTTACATGAGAGAAGAAGGGAAAGGGAGGACACGATGGAGACCTTTATATATGTTACATGAGAGAAGAAGAGAAAGGGAGGACACGACGGAGACCTTTATATATGTCACATGAGAGAAGAAGAGAAAGGGAGGACACGACAGAGACCTTTATATATGTTACATGAGAGAAGAGAAAGGGAGGACACGACGGAGACCTTTATATATGTTACATGAGAGAAGAAGGGAAAGGGAGGACGCGACGGAGACCTTTATATATGTTACATGAGAGAAGAGAGAAAGGGAGGACACGACAGAGACCTTATATATGTTACATGAGAGAAGAGAAAGGGAGGACACGATGGAGACCTTTATATATGTTACATGAGAGAAGAGAAAGGGAGGACACGACAGAGACCTTTATATATGTTACATGAGAGAAGAGGAGAAAAGGAAGCAAAGCATGTGGGTCATCCTAATGCTTTGTCACCCGGATGGCTTGAAGTTGTTAAATAGGCTGCTGGATAAAAATCACAGAAATCTAGAAACATTTACCTCTCCGCTCAACAGGGAGATGATTTCCAAGGTGAAGTCTAATATTCTTCTGGTGATCCAATTCCTGTCCTTGTCCATCACTGGTGGGTCATTCAGGAGAAGATGCCAAAACTGGATAAATCGGAGGCTTCTAGTACTGCAGTTCCCTTTATGAGGAAAGGAAAGGCAGGAAATCACATGGGAACGAGAACATTAGTGAGATCCAATAATTTTGTTGAGCATGGAAAAATCCAGCTTCTCAAAGCCTCCACCACATGGAATAAAGGGGGATTCCCAACATGAATATTTATGGCATATCCACAGGAACGGTCATAAATGTCTGATAGATGTGGGTCCCACCATTTGTTGGCCACATGCCTGTTTCTGTTTTGATGGCCACATATTCTGTCAGAGCACGATGCCCAAGCTTTGCCACATCCATTTCATTCTCCACCGGGATGAGAAGTGAGGGGTTTGCAGAGACCATTCTGTATGTAGGTTGGGGTTGAACAGACATAAAAGTCCATATTTCTGCCCCCCTCCTTCCCTTGATGTAGTGATGTGTCCACCATGGGGAACAAGTTAGCGCTGGGGCCGGCCAGTCACTGACTGCAGCGGCCACGTGACCTAGAGCTAACAGGATATTGACACTGAGACAGGAGTGAGGCAGTGGTGGCGGGGGACTGAAGGAGCAGGTAAGTATGCTTCCCCGAGTAGGTCTGGTCAAAAGGCCCCCTCAAAGATAAACAACTCCTTCAAATGTAAACCTATGGTGGAAATACTGAATGCATTGCGTGAGAATTTCAAGAACATGAAATTTCTATTTTTTCAGAGGATAAAACACACCTGAGGACACAGCCGGGGAGAGGCCGTTACCAAGTTGAGATGAGACCAATTCTTGAGCACCAGGTGGCCAGGAAGCAGCAGACTGGGTGACTGCGCCTCCATTGGCGTGCATGTGGTTCTGAGTTAGGGAAACGTACAGTTTGCTGCGCCACTCTGCTTCCGTAGCTCCCATGCACTGCTGGCCCGCTCCACCAGTTCC